>NW_006408522.1:34155412-34193459 GCF_000296735.1 Chrysochloris asiatica | reverse complement strand
AAACCACCACCACCACATCCTTGATGCTGGGGAACTGGCATGAACAGGATGGACACTGGGAGTTTCAGGCTGAGGAGGACACAGAACAACTAAACAGCAGCACAGTACAACTTGTGTTGTGACAAGGAGCACGTCACCAAAGTGAGCTTTGCTGTCTCAAGCTGCATCGTCCGTGCAAAGACTATAACCAGAGTGTAAACTCCTCCAGGGCAGGAATTCTTAACTTTGGCCCCTTGGTCCATTTATTTACAACCTTGCTGCTTGTTGTTAAGTGTCATCAAGTTGGTTCTGACTCACAACGAACCTGTATAGGGTTTTCGAGGAGCAGCTGGTGAGCTTGAACCGCCAACCTTGCAGTTCAAAAGGATTTTGCAGTCCAGCACATTAGCCCACAGCTCCATACCAGCACTCCTTTAAGGGAGGATTGCTCCCTAAAAGTTCAAGTTGGAAAACCTCCTGTACTAATGCTTGGTCACGGGGTGCTAGGCTTAACCCAAGTATGTGTAGGGGGAATCCACTGCAGGAGATGTCTCCAGGAGGCCAGAGTTAGCCCTTGAATTGGCCACCCCCATTACCAGAAATACACCAATTCATGCTCTGAGTGCAGGAATACCCATTTTATTTCTGGAAAAGACGCTGTTGTATTTTGAAGACAGTCTCATCATTTCTGACCAGATCACATGAGCCAGATGTATCCACTCTCAACCCAGCTGTACAAAGCTGTCATCCAAATGTTAAGAGTTAGCCACCCATATGTTCCTGTGTAAACTTTACAGTAAATGAAGCTTTACATCATATAAAGTTTACATTAATAAAGAAACAGCTCAGGATCAAAGGCTCCCCCCTCCTGCCACCCATCAACCTTCCTTCCACATCATCTGGTCTCTCCTCTTTGCAGTTCCCTCCTCTTCTTTCACCTCTCTCCCTCTTTATACTCCCTCCCTGAGGCCAGCAGGAACACAGAGGCCCAGGTTCCTGGATTAGGGTTGTCTCTCTCTGAAGCTCAGGAGAAGTCAGTGACTGGTGGATTCTAGGCTAAAGCCAACATGCAGGCATGCTTTGTTTGGCCTACCTGGTATTTTTTGAAGATTTGTACCCAAACTGGACTGGACTGGATGAGCTTCCCCACTGAGGTGGGGTGTGCACCCTCTAGCGGTCCCCCTCTCATGGGCTCCCACAAGTTCTCCCTGTACTTGCAGAGCTGATTCCTCAGAACCCACATTTCTCTCAAATGTGAGAAAACCACAGGTAGTCAGAGAGGGTGGCAGGTTTCTTGTTTACCTGGTTGCTTCCCTAGCTCATGCCCTCTGCTGGCGGCTGCATGTGAGTCTGTGCAGCCTGCTTTGCAAAGAGGACTAAAGCCTGCAGTGCAGATGGGTCACTGAACGAGACAAGGAGTGGCCAGTCTGTCTAGGAGGAACATCTACACAGAAGCCAGATGGGCCGGCCTTGTTCAGATGCCATGGTCATCCTAATTCCACTGCAGGACACACTGGCCAGGCCAGGCAGCTGAATGCAGTACCCACCCAGATTCAGCTGGTACTGCCCAGACATGTCGAGGAGCAAGGCCCTGAAACCAGGCTCAAGGTTGCCCAGCACTGTCCTTTACACTAAAATCCTCACGAGCACAGAGTAAAGTCCAGCTACGTGCACAGAGGCCCACAGCGTCTGACTGAACCTCCTGAGTCTATGACAGCAACACTGTGAGTTCACAGTCCCACCAGGGCAGGGCAGGCTTGAGCTCAAGGACAGTGGAGGTGACCAGAAGGTCACGTTGCTCTGATTCCTTTAAGGTTCTGGGATTCTGAAAAACAGGCATTGCCTCAACATCAAAGCAACCTTCTTGAACACAGTCTAAGAGGAATGCTTGCCTGATTTTTTTCATGTACTTGGCTATGAGCTTCCTGTTGATTGAAAGTTTTTTCTTTTGATGCAAATGTATACAAGCAAAGCTACACCACTTCAACAATTTCTACATACAGTTCAGTGACATTGATTACATTCTTCTAGGTGTGCTACCATCCTAACACCACATTTCCAAATTATTCCAACACTGTTATCTTACACTCTCTGCCCTCTAGGCTTCCCATCCAACTTTCCCAATTGCCATTGTTAATTTTACCTCACAGATAATTCCTTAAAGAACACAATGCTCAAAGCAGACGTATATTACTAATTGAGATAAGTTACTTTTTTGGTTCAAAGAAGATTTCAGGGGATAGCTTTGATTTAAGTTTGAAATTTAAAGATATCTCAGGGCAATAATTTCAAGGATTCATCTAGGCTCAATAGCTACATAAAGCCTGGATTCTATTAAGAATTAGGAACTCTATTCCACATTATCTCCCCTTTTGACCAGGATTCTTCTATAGAATATTTGATCAAAACATTCATTAACAGTAACCAGATGCCACCCAGTTCTGGTCTCATGGGGGCAAACAGATACACACTTAATTCCCTCCTTTGGTTATGTGTTCACTTTTGTTTAAACGTTTGGGGGACCACTCTGAAAGGGATCACAATAAAGGGTCCTGGATAGAGAGGGAGGAAAATGTGAAACAATTAAAAATGTCAGGTTTATTAGCATTGACAGAGACAGGTAGAACCCTTGAGACTATGGCCCTAGGTCATTCTTCAGGACTGGAACTGAACTCAGCCGAGGGATCAACTTTCACTCAAACAACAGACAGGTCTATAGGGTTTGAACAGGAGCTCTGGTAACATAGTGGTTACAAATCAGGCTGCTAACCTCAAGGTCAGCAGTTCGAAAGTACCAGCCAGTGCTTGGGAAAAAGATGAGCCTTTCTGCTCCAGTAAAGATTTATAGCCTTGGAAACTCTATGCAGGGTTGCTATGAGTCAGAATCAACTCCATGGCACACCATCAGCATCACCCCACCATTGGGTTGAACAATAACAGCAGGGAGAACCACCATAAAGATCAAAAGGGCAGCATTTGTCCAAAGCCCAGAAGGCAGGAAGGGATACAAAAGAAGTTCAAATGGAAATGGTAAACACAGGAAGGAAGTGGGTAGAGAGCTGTTTATTATGTTGTGGGTACTGTAATCAATTTCTTGATCTTGAACCTTGAGACTGTCATGTGATCCTAGGAACTAACCCAACAATCTGGCACTGCATTTCCACCCCCTTCCTTACCTGCATGGTCTTGACCTCAGGGAAGTCCCCTGCGGAAATCTGATATTCTCGTTGCAGCAGAATGTAGATTTCTGGTAACCTGCTAATAAGTTCTCTCTTTTTGTTTTCCTTTCCAAATACACTTGGCATTTCCTTCTTCAGGTAACTGATGATGTAGGCATGTACCTGAAGGGTGAGAACAGGCCCTTTAGAATTGTTCCAGAGGAGGAAGAAACAAGGGGCTATCTTACATGCATGACACTGATAGGCAACTACACACAACCATGGTCATCAATATCTGTGGAAATTCTCCAGTGAGAATGACTTTCCAACAGCATCTATTCCAGCCCTCAGAGAGAACTGTCCAAATGTCCAGAGATTAAAGGTCTCTGGTCGTGTCAACAATGGGCACTCCATTAGTAAGTAACCAAAAGGAGTCCTGGTATAGCACTGTAGGATAAGCACTGGACAACAAGGTTGGATTGAATCGTAAGGTCGGCAATTCAAACTCACCATCTACTCCTTGGAAACCCCTACACAGGGACACTATGAGTTGGAACCGACTCGCTGGCACTTAACAACAACAACAACAGTAACCAAAAAGTTGGTTGGTAGTTTGAATCTACCCAGTGGCACTAAGGAAGGCACAGGGTCAGGTGATGTGCTTCCATAAAGATCACAGCCAAGAAAACCCTGTGGGGCAGCTCTCCTCTCTAACACACTTGATTTCTTAAGCCACAAATCAATAACAAAACCAAATTAATAACCGACATCTACAGCTTAACGATCTGAATTATAATGAGCACAACTGAACTTAACTAGCTATTAATTTTAGATATAACTAATTGGTTAGTAGCTTTTGTAGAACAATTCGGAGGGAGTGAAGTTCTACAGGCATGAAGTTCTTCTAGGGATCCTTGGCCTCTGGCTTTGAATGGCTACTGGGGGTCTATGTAGGCAGTGAGGGATCTGGTAAGGTCTGGGTGTGATTGGCAGCAAATCCTAAGAGAACGCTACCAACAGAGCTGGGTTGATGTCTGGGAGCATCAGAAACAGAAATTGGAGGCCAGCGTAAACACTGATCTACAAGGAAATGTGTCTCCTGAAAATGAGAAGAGGATCCCCATAACCTCCATGTGGACAATCTAAACCCCAGGATCTCTGTAGAGGCACCAGAGTTATTTCAGCATGGGACCAGTGGTGGGACTACCCCAGGCCTCCACACACTCATCACTTGGGGGGGTAGCAGGCCTAGGACTGTTACCCACAGGTGTGTGTGTGTGTGTGTGAGACAGAGAGAGAGAGCCCCTCCAGGAGAACTCTATTTGCACTTGTCACATCCTTCTTTACATTCCACTCTTCCACAGATTTCCCATTTTAAGACATTAAAACATAAATATTATTATAAATGTTCTCTTTGTCTAGCCTGAATTCTACAGAGTAATTAAGTCAAGTAAATTACTAAAATAAGAAAGGATAAAAAACAGCAGCGATTTCAAAAAGAAAATGACCGTGTAGCTATGGAAAATCCTATTGATGAGAACAGACTTCTACTATAAACTTGTGGAAGAGGGAAAATTACATAGAGGAGGTAAAAGCAGATACAGTCCATAGCTCAGTGAGACACTTTGCTTGGTCAGGGGCTGGGGCTGGGCCTTTCGCAGCACTGAAGGACATGGCACGGTGGCCATAATCAACTGGGGAGAAGCAGCTGCTTGCCAACTGTCCTTACATCATTTCCTCAGTCTTAGCCTTTCTGGAACCACTGGACCAGGCTTGGGTATTGTTCCCATACAGCCTTGCTCTAGAGCCAGCCTAACTGAAGTGGAAAGCCCTAGGTGGCTGCTTAGTCTCCCATCCCAGAGCCCCAGGATGGAGCAGTTGCCAGTCTTTGTTAGGCTCTGGAGACCACTTTGCTGCCTACCCAAGCCCACAGCCATCGAGTTGATTCTGACTCATAGTGACCCTGTAGGATGAGGTAAAACCGTTCCATTGGCTTTCCAAAGCTGGACATCTTTACAGAAGCAGACTGCCTCATCTTTCTCCTGAGGAGCAGTTGGTGGGTTCAAACTGCCAACCAACAGCTAGGAAAAATTGGGAATTCAAACTGGACTGTGTCCTATAGAACAATAAGGAGCCTGGTAGCACACTGGTTAAGTGGTCAGCTGCTAACCATAAGGTCAATGGTTCAATCCCATCAGGCACTCTTCAAGAGAAAGATGAGACTGTCTGCTCCTATAAAGGTTTATAGTCTCAGAAACCAAAGGAGCTGCCCTCTACAATATGTCATGAAGAGTCAGAATCAATTCAATGGCAGTGGATTTGGTTTTGGCACAGAGTCACAGTGAGTTAGAATGGACCTACTAACTAGCAGTGGCTTTTAAAATATATCTGAATGATAATACAATGAACCTGGGGAGCCCAGAGGCTCTGTAGGATAAGCAGCAGACTGTGAATCACAAGGTTCACAACAACAAACCTGGGTCCAAGGGTTAATTCACAAATGAATGACCATACCTCCAGGAGCCTTCTGAACTGTCAGAGCTCCCTCAAGTCATCCATTTCCTTGCATACAATTGGAAAAGCCCTAAATCATCCAATCAAATTGATGAAAATGACAGTTTATCTCTGGGCTGACAATTCAATGAGTAAGAAGGAATGTTGTCCCTTTAAAATGGAAGAGGGGGCTTCAAAGGTTTGTGGACAATGGAATTGAAAGATAATGGATTTTTTCCCAAGACTTTGTGAAGCCTCTATGTACCTGAATCTACATATAATTCACACATGCACACTAGCTCAGATCTCATTAACTGTATCCACAATTGGAAAGCATGCAGTCAGTAGTAGCTGAGTAGACTCTCTTTCATCTTGGAGGACAACACCAGCCAGCAAGTAGTTGGGGAGAATACAAAGGTTCCTGGTTACATTTGCTTGCTGAGGGTAGGGCGGGGGGAAGGTGGCTGGGACTGTACAACACTCATCTGCAAGCTTCACACTACCCTTGGAGACCTGCCTCTATAGGCCCAGCTGGACACTTGCATACAGCATTTAAAGCCAGGAGACCAGCACATTTTAAACACGAGTTTATAACGATATAAACAATTCTGTTAATAAACTAGAGAACTGAGAAGTGAACCCATGGATTGTTAAGAGTGTGAACCTGTAAGAAGCAGAGAACAGATGACTTCCCCTACTGGAGCAAGGCTTTGTTACTCTGTTCAGATCAAAGCCAGCACTGATGGTGACACTTGATTCTTAACAGCCTTAAAGAGGACTTGAGGGGCCCACTCAGTCATCTGAGGTCAACTGTCAAAGAGGTAGGCTTCCATATGTGGGCTAACACACTGTACACATATTCAAGGCAGGTCAGAACTGCCATTGTAGATATTTTTTAAAGTCCTATGGAGGACTAGGATCCATTCTAGAAGGTTCTCACACACTTTCACCAGAATCCATTTGGTTTAACTTCAAAATGTCTACTGTCTCCACAGAAGGAATTGGCCACTAGGCGGGCAAGCCAGGCTCTATACACTACACATGACTAAGGAGAACACACTAACTTCTGCAAAACTATATTGAGCCCCCAAATTACTGACCTCTCCTTTTCATTCTCACTTTTAGTTGTTCCTTCCTCAAACAGTGACTCATTTTTGGTTGAGCAAACCCGTCCAAATGGGTGTGTTCCTACTTTGGGACAATATGTTTATAAAGCGTGAGGTCTGATGGTAAACTTGCCTCACTTTTTACTTCTATTCATTTATCCCATAAAACACTTCTATTGGGGATTTCTAGAAGCCTAATTTCCTTAGTTTTGCTATTTTTATTAGAGCCAAATTAAACTAAATTATATTTTCCAAACCCTTTTTTGTGTGACTTTCCCAAAATAGTTTACTTTTAAAAGTCATGAAATGAACCTTGGCTGACATCTTGGATTACAAACCATCTTCAAAGAATGTCTACTGATATCATAAAATGTGATCTTTGGGTTAACCAAAAACCAATTTAAATGTTTCCTGTTCTTTGAAGTAGAAAGTTGTAGGGGATATATATATATATATACACAGTGGCCCCATATGATAAGCACTGGACTGCGAAGCATAAGGTCCATGGTACTTCACCAGCTGCTCTGTGGGAGAAAGATGAGGCTTTCTCCTCCTGCGAAGATTTAAACCCCCAGAAACCCTACACAGGGTTGCTATGAGTCAGAACAGACTCAATGGCACTTAAATATAAGATATACATAAATAGGAAGGACTCCTGGTGTGGCACTGTAGGATAAGCACTGGACTGTAGTTTGGCACAAGGTTGGCAGTTCAAACCCGCCAGCTGCTCCCTGGAAACCCTGTAAAGGATTGCTATGAGTCGGAATTGACTTGATGGCACTTAACAACAACATAAATAAGAAACACAGGGAAATTATTAAATTTAAGAACTCTTCGGATTAAGATAAGACCATTTTTCTTTTGTTCCATCCAAAACTTTAATAAAATAAAGTGTACTTACTTTAATTTTGTATGGGACATGAATTCTGTTTAATGACACAGTCTATTCATACCCCAACTTAGATCTGACACTTTTTAGGTGACATCTGGGAGTACTGGTGTGGCGCTGTGGATTAATGCCCTGGAATGCAAGGTCAGTTTGAACTGCAAGGTCGGTTCAAGCTCACCAGCTGCTCCTTGCAAACCCTATACAGGGTTACTATGGGTTGGAATTGACTCGATGGCACTTCACAACAACAGGTAACATCTGGAATCCTAGTGTTGCATTGTGGGTTAATGTGCTGGACTGCAAGGTTGGTTTGAACTGCAAGGCAGTTCAAGCTTAGCAGCCACTTCTTGGAAACCATATACAGGGTTGCTATGGTTGGAACTGACTCAATGGCACTTAACAACAACAAGGTGACATCTAGGAGGCCTGGTGGCACAGTGGTTAAGTACTTAGTTGCTAACAGAGAGGTTGGTGGTTAAAACCCACCAGCATCTCTGTGAAAAAGATGTGGCAGTCTGCTGTGGTACAGATTTACATCCTTCTACTTCAGTATGGATTGCATCTCAATGTAAAGAAAACAAAAATCCTCACCACTGGACCCATAAACAACATTCTTATCAACAGAGAAAAGATTAAAGTTGTCAAGGACTTCATTCTTCTTGGATCAACTATCAACACTCATGGAAGCAGCAATCAAGAGATCATACGACGTATTGCATTAGGCAAATGTGTTGCACAAGACCTTTTTAAAGTGTTGAAGAGCAAAGATGTCAGCTTGAGGACTAAGGTGCGCCTGACCCAAGCCATGGTATTTTCAATAACCTCATATGCATGTGAAAGCTGGACAGTGAATAAGGAAAACCGTAGAAGAATTGATGCTTTTGAGTTATAGTGTTGGAGGAGAATATTGAAAAAATGCCACGGGCTGTCAAAAGAACCAAGAGATTTGTGTTGGAAGAAGTGCAGCCACAGTGCTCCTTGGAGACCAGGATGGCCAAACTTTGTCTCTCATACTTCAGACATATTGTCAGGAGGGACCATTCACTGAGAAGGGTATCATGTGTGGTAAGGTGGAGGGTCAGAGAAAAAGAGGAAGCGCCCTAGTGAGATGGATTTGCAAAGTGGCAGCATCAATGGGCTCAAGCGTGTTAACAATTGTGAGGTTGGCCCAGGACCAGGCAGTGTTTCGTTCTGTTATGTATAGGGTCGCTATGAATTGGTACCGACTCGATGGCACCTAACAACAACAACAACACTCTGTCTATGAGGTCCTGGTGTGGTGCTGTGGGTTAATACACTAGACTGAAAAGTTGGTTTGAACCACAAGGTCAGCAGTTCACGCTCACCAGCGGTTCCTTCAAAACCGTGTACAAGGTCACTCTGAGTCAGAACTGACATGATGCATTTAACAACTCTGTCCTAGAGAGTGACATCTGAAGAATTTACATGTTTTAAAAATGTCAGCTCAATGAATCTCCAAACTTCGTAGTGTTTCTGTGAAGGGAAGACTTTTTATAGAATAAACAGAATGACAAAGTCATGCAGAAACCAAGGACCCTGTTTTTTTCCTTTGCTGTTGTGTGTCATTGAGTTGGTTCCAATGCACAGCAACCCTGTACACGGTCTCCAAGGCTGTAAATCTTTGTGGGACCAGAAACGTCATCTTTCTCCCAGAGAGTTATTGGTAGGCTTGAAACATCGACCTTGTGGTTCACAGTCCGGTGCTTATCTTACAGAGCCACTGCGCTCCTCAGGTTCACTGTATTACCATTCAACTATATTTTTAAACCCACTGCTACTCTAGAAGCTGTCCACTCTGGATTTGAGCGGTCATGTTAGGGCTTTCTGGACCTAGAAGTCAGTCTGACAGGGATTTGAATGGATATTCAGCACCTTATTGTATGGCCCCTGTACCACCACAAACTCTAAGGAAAATGGGAGCAGGGGAAACAAAAAGTAACATCCCAAAATAAAAGAGCATTTTCATGAAGCAGAAATGCTTCAAAGAGAAACACTCAGTGACTCCTTTGTCCATGTAAGCAAAAGCCATGCTCACAGATGGAACAGAAAACTGCAGATGCTGTAAAATGAGTGTCAACAGTGCACGGTTAATTAAGGCCTTTGTGCTGAGTTCTGCTTCTGGTCTACTGGAGGCTGTTTCCTGTCCCCCTTGTCAGCATGGTACTGCCCACAAGCACACTGGCACCAAGAAGCTCAGGCTGGAAATATCCATATTTCAAACTTGTTCCTTTATGAAAAGGAACAAGTCAGATACTATTCTTAGCAAGAAACAATACAAGTTTTTTTCCCTATAAGTAAGTTCAGCAAGTTTGCTGGCCTCCCTCCTCCCCCACGTCCACACAAAGTTTTTCATTATTTACACTGTCCAAGTGTAGGGTCGTGGTCTGTGCGCTAGACCTAGGCTGACACTGGCCTGCTGATGGATGCCGGGAAGTTCTATGGTACTTGGCACCCTGGTGGTTTCTGCTCTTTATTTATTTACATGACTAGGGAGAAAGATGAGGCTTTCTACTCCCGTAAAGATTTACACCCTCGGAAACCCTATACAGGGTTGCTATGGGTCGGAACCGACTTGATGGCACATAACAACAACAACAAGGGCACAGCTACATCTTGAGTTACTGAGCCCTAAGCAGTAACTAGCAAATTGAAAATGTCCATGTTGTTGTTGTTGTTAAATGCTATCGAGTCAGTTCTGATTCACAGTGACCCTAATAGGGTTTCTGAGGAATGGCTGGTGGGTTTGAACCACCAATCTTGTGGTTGGTAGTCTGATGATTATCCTACAGCACCACACCACAACTCCAAAAATGTCTATGGTGGTGGTGACTGTGTGCCACTGAGTCAGTTCCAACTCATAACAACCCTACATAGGGTTTCTGAGGCTGTAAATCTTTATAGGAGCAGAAAGCCTCATCTTTCTCCCATGGAGTGGCTGGTAGATTAGAAATACTGATCTTGTGGTTATCAACTCAGCTCATAATCTATTATGCTGCCAGGGCTCCTTAAAACTGTCCTCAGACATTTAAAAATAGTTTTAAAATCCTGACATCTGCAAAGACTATGTCATAATTTACCAGCTTTGGTGTATAAAATAGTATTGGGTATTTGTACCAACTGAAGGTTAAGTTTATGTATCTGTAGAGAAGGCGAAACCAGTCTTCCTGCCATCAAGCCTGAGGCCCGGGGTGATTGTGAGGGAGAAATCATCTCAGGAGAGGCTGTGAATCAATGAATTCACATAGGGATCAAACCACTTAAGCACAATTTCCTTGTGGAACTGGAACAAAAGTGGCAGGAGTTGGATAAGGAAATAGTCGGCAAAAGGAAGCAAAGTTAGAGTGGTGACTCCCAGAAATGCCGTGAGGCTGCAGGCTAGCTGAGCGATAGGGGAGGAATGTGTAGGCATACTGGGGCATAAAGTCAGCAGGGAGGAAAACAGGCAACCCAGGCACCACATACAGGGCACAGGCAGCCAATGGCGGTATTTCTCTTGACAAAGGATACATGCTGTTCCATGAGCACACTGGCAGAAGATGGAAGGCTTAACCTCAGTGACACCTGTCACCCTGCCAGGCAGAGCTAGTCATCTCCCTCAGAGAACCCATGGTATACCACGTCTGGCTCACCATTCTGTAACCAGGGCGTTTGGTGGGCACCTCTATCCTCTACTGGCCTGTGAGCTCCCCAGCCATGACTCAGGGGTGTTGAGTCAATGCTGACTGGATGAGGAATGATTGGATGAGACCAGAAAGCACTGACTGTGAAGCAAGGGGAACATGGGAGGGTAAGTGTGTGACCACAGTGCATCCGGACATTTCCTGAGCCAGGCATCAGCGGACGTGGACATGAAGGCCGGAGGCGCCATCTTAGCCAAAGTGATGGGGCCCAAAAGAGAGGACTAGACAGGGAGCCAGGAGGCCTGTTCTCTAGATCTGGCTTTGTCATAGTGCATTAGATGATTCTGGAGAAATCACTGTCTGACTTTGTAAAATCAGGGAATCAAGTTAGGTCTCTGGTTCCCAAACCTGGCTCATCAGAATCACCACCACACGTGTGCATGCATTCACACATACCAACACAGATTCCAGAATCGGAAGCTTAGGGCGGGGCCTGGGTACTTGCACAGGTTAAATCTCCTGGTATTGCCGATGATGAACCAGGTTTGGACTTCACTGGGATTAGATAAACTCCAAGGGTACTTGCAGCATTAGAAAACAAAGACATTTTAAAGACCCATTTTTTTTCTATACTTTCTTTTGAAGGAGTCATGTGCTTTTCTTGCTTCAGACTTGACAGAATTGAGCCTAACACTTGAGTGAGGTCAGCTACGAGAGGAGCCAGGTGTGCATGGGTAAAGGCCACAACCCAGAATGGGGTGGGGTGTGACTCTGAAACCAGCACACCCCAAGGGATGGACTTAGTCAGTCTTCCTCCCAGGGCTTCCCTGGGGCCAGCAGTGACATCAGATCCCACACCTTAGGCATGCAAGTGACTGGGTCCCAATGGTCCCACCAGCACCACTTCTCTCGGTGCCAGTTGGTTACATCCCACCCTCCTGACACCTACTCTGAGCTTCCACATACTGAGGACATTGACTCTTCCTGTGCCAGGTGCTCGGCAAGCCCCACTGCACTGCATCGCCATCAGTGTCCTATGGAGTTCTTTTATTTCAGCTCCATTTTACAGACTGGAAAACAGGTTTGCCTAAAATGATAGAACTAGGAGCTAGCATTTAATAGGGCTAAAGGAGCTCTGGTAGCGCGGTGGTTACGAATCGGGCTGTGGACCTCAGGGTCAACAGTCTGAAACTACCAGCTGTTCTGCAGGAGAAAGATGAGGCTTTCTGCTCCCGTAAAGATTTACAGCCTTGGAAACCCTGTACAGGGTGGCTCTGAGTCAGAACCGACTCCACAGCACATAACAACAACAACAACTAGAGTCCTGGTGGCACTGTAGGATCAGCACTGCTAACCACAAGGTCAGCAGTTCAAATTCACCAGCCGCTCCTTGGAAACTCTACATATAGTCGCTATGAGTTGGAACCAACTCAACAGCACTTAACATCAACTGGAGTCCTGGTATGGCACTGTAGAATCAGCATTGGACTGCTAACTGCAAGATTGGCAGTTCAAACCTATCAGCTGCTCCTTGGAAACCCTCTACAGGGTCGCTATGAGCTGGAACCGACAACCCCACTGGATCTTGATTCTCACAAGGTTGGTGGTTCAAACTCACCAGCTGCTCCTTAGAAGAAAGATGAGGTTATCTATTCCCATAAAGATTTACAGATTCAGAAATCCTATACAGGCTCGCTATGAGCTGGAAAGGACTCGATGGCAGTGGGTCTGGTTTTTTTGGGTTTGATTCCCAGCCACCTGTGCCGTGCATGCACAGTGATGACCCATCTGCCAGTGGAGGGTTGTGTTGCCATGATACTGAACTGGTTTCAGTGGAGCTTCCAGATTAAGGCAGACTAAGAAGAAAGATTTGGCAATCTACTTCCAAAAACCAGCCAGTGAAAATGCTATGGGTCACAATGGTCTGATCTCCAAATGATCCCAAGGATGGTGCAGTACCAGGCAACGTGTTACACTATTGGAAATGGGCTGATTTGGAGGTATCTAACAGCACAACTATCACCTGACCCCGAGTTTATATTCTTAGTTCCACTTCTTAAAGTTTTTGGAGTGAACCCCCACCCGAACTCTTCCTGTACAGAAGAGAACAGAAACATCCCCGGTTAAGTCTGCAGCCAGGGCGTTCCCCACTTACCTTGGCCAGCCTGGCTCTCTTGATGAGGTCATTGAGTTTGCGCACAGCTGCTTTCTGTGGGAGGCTCTGGATGTCCCGGAAGAGGTCCTGGGCCTCAGCCTCGAAGAGCCTGCGGTTGTCGGTGTTCTGCAGGGGCTGTGCCCAGAAGGAGCCGATGTAGACGCGCAGCACCTCAGGTGTGTTGATGACCTTGCCCAGTGACCACATGAGGGCCCCGTAGACGCGCATCAGCTGCTGCGTGTCCACCTGGTCGGCTTTGTTGAGCACCACGCGGATCTTGTCATCCTGGCCCCGGAAGGCCTTGATGGCTTCTGAGAACTCATCCGAAATGTCCAGTTTGTGAGCATCGAAGAGCAGGATGATCCTGTCGACCCGTTCTGCGAACCACTGCAGGACCTGGCAGAAGTCATACCCTAGGTGGAGAGTGAGGAAGTCAGTGCTGTGGAGACATGGCACCAGGAAGCTGCAGAAGGTACCTGCTCTCGGCAGGTGCTAGGGAGTGGGCCTGGCTCTAGGCTGTAGGCACTGGAGGTTTCACTACCTAAGACCCATTTCAAAGGCGCATTTTGGGGTGGACCCATCTGGCTAGTGCAGGGCATTGCAAGAGCCTTTCCATGGGAAGAAACAGGGAGTAATGAGGGCTATTGGTCCCCTTGATGGAGCACTGCTTCCACGTCTACAGTTTTGGTTAGTCCACACAGCTCTCTTACTCTATCTAATAGTCTTTCTGTAAAAGCACAGGTCCTGGGTCAAATATTCTTCTGTAGAAATCTCAACCCGAGTTTTTGGAGAGTACCTAGGAGGTCAAAGGCTGGCCTGGCTGAAACTGTGAACACTATTTATCATTTGGGCTATTTATATGTTAAGTATGTTATCAATATTTTTGAAAGTTCTGTCTCACATTTATTCTGTGAAGTGGTTTCTTGCCAATTTCTTTTTTAAAACAGCCAGGCCCTCAACAAATTCTTGCTTTGGCCATGTACCAACACTCTCCAACTCACGCAGTTAAATAAACATGCCTCTGGACCTGTGGTCAAGACTCTCAGGCATTTCCCCAGGGAAGCCGATTCCCACAAAAAGCAAACAAGAGGAGGCGGATTTCACAGTTTATTTTTACTTGTGGTCTGATTAGTTGTGGAATCAGTCTTTTTTTTTCTTTTTTCTTTTGTCCGTTTACCAGTAACTTTATTGAGATATAATTTCACATATCCTATAATCATCCATCTAAAACATACAAGTCAATGATTTTAGTATATTCACAGAATTGTGCAACCATCCTCAGAATAAATTTTAGAATGCTTTAATCCTTTTTTATTTTTACTTTTGAGTGATCATATTCAAGTAGCTAAAGTTTTAAGAAAAATCAAGACCTCCCTACATTTTGGGCTTCCATCTTCTCAGTACCTTACCACAACAACAGGTTGTTGTTAAGTGATGTTGAGCTGGATCTGACTCACAGCGACCCTGTGTAGGGCTTCTGAGGAACAACCGGCGGGCTTCAACCACCAACCCTGCGGTTAGCAGTCCAGTGCCCATTTACAGCGCCACACTAGGATCCAGGTAAATATTGTTATTTTTGTCTTCTGCTTCTTTCCAGAATTTCTTATTGTTGTTGATATGAAGATTAAATGAAATTACAGATATCACGGATGCTTTAAACATGGGAGGTTTTGAGTTTGTTTTTTTAAATTGGGAGTTTTCAGTGGTAGAATTCTCAATGCCCATGCTGGAGTTCTGGTGTGGTGCACAAGATAAGCACTGGACTGCCAACCGCAAAGTCAGCGGCACAAGCCCACCAGTCACTCCTCAGAAGCCCACATAGAGTCTCTGTGACTAGGGACAAACTCGATGGTAGTCAAAAACAACAACAGTGAGGAAGGCCTGGGTTCAAAGGCTGCTCAGGGGTCCTCATGTGCAGCCACTGTGTACAGTATGTCAGTGGGGCCTCCTTGCTTGTTTCTATAATGCTGAACGTGTTTCAGCAGAGCAGGAAGAAAGGTCTGGTGATCTACTTCTAAAAATAATCCCAAGAATACTCTATGGAGTGCAGTGGTCCCACATACAATTCAAAATGGGGATGGTGTAGGACCACGTAGCATTTTGTGCATGGGGTTGCCATGACTCAAAACAAAACTCACTGCCATGGAGTCAGTTCTGACCCACAGCGGCCCTGTGTAGGGTTTCTAAGATTGTAAATCTTTTTTCTTTGCTTCCATTGTCTGTTTTTTTTGATGTACACCAAAGCACTCAGGAATATACAACCATTTAAATAACCAAAGGGCACAACCCGCAAGCCTGCCCCCTGGCCATCAGCACACAGCCCCTCTCCCTCCCTGAGTCCAGGGTCCCCAGCCGCTCCATCTCTTCATGGCATCGTCTCTGCCTCCATCGCTAGTGTCACTGCTTCTCTGGATAGGGTCCTACACTCTGCTCTTCTCCCTTGATGGTCCCAGGGTCCTCCACTCCTGGACTACAAAGTCAACCACTCCTCTCCTCTTTTGTTACAAAACATCCACCTTTACATTTGCAACACTCACAATCAGTCCTGATAACAATTATTCACTTTTGAACCACAAGAGTCTTATCCCCATCTCCTTTCACCAGCCCCCATCCAGACAGGTTAGAAGCCACTCAGTGGAGATTCTTACCTACCCCTGTACCCTCTGAAACTAGGCTCCCTCTTGAAAGCTTGTAAGCCAGTCACTTTGTGACTCTGTAGTTCCCCCATTTAGGTAGCCAATGTCTAAGTTGCCCATCCCTGTCAACCCTGTGTACTGAGGAGTTGGGAATGATTCTCGCTGTAAAGATTCATTCCCTCTTTTAAGCTACTACATCCATAAGTATCAAACTGTAGCGGATTACTCTTTTTCCCTCTTCTTTCTTCCTCTAGTTGAGTTCTGATCATCCAGCCATTGAATCCAAATGGGTGTTATTTGTAAGTGTGGGTGTTCTTGTGTATCTCCCCTCACTTCACATTAACTGGATGCTTCACCCTCTGCTCTAGGTAGAATCCGTCTTAATCTAGCCCAATTTACAGTCCTGATGAGGTGTCACTTTTCCTGACTCCTACTCAAGTGCTATCTCTTCTTTCTTAAATTAGGAAACTTTCATGTGGCAGGTAACTTCAATGAATTCTGATATTCTGCTATGTTTGTTTCTGACACTTTAAAAATTCAGTCTAGTTTCTATGATAAATACCATACAATGATAAAAAGGAACTAGATCGTCACTTGTCAATACAGATAAATCTAGAAAAATCAATTGTACAAGAGGAGTATGTACAATAAGAAAATATTCATGTGAAATATTAAAATACAAAATAATACTCAGCAGTCTATTGATACATCCCCAAACCCAAACCTGTAGGTGTTGTGTTGACTCCGACTCCTAGTAACCCCACGTGCAATAAAGCAAAACTGCTCCATAGCATTTTCTTGGCTGTAATATTTAGGGAAGCGGATTGCCAGGTCTTTCTTCTGTGGTGTAACTGAGTGGGTTAGCAGCAGACCGCAAACTGCATAACCTTATGCACCTATGGACATACACTACACCAAAAATATGAAAGCGCTAGTACCAATTTCAGAATAATGGTAGACTCAGGATGGAGGGAGCGTGGAAGTTATGGCAGATCAGAAAGTGTCTAGAAGAGAAGGGTCTAACAGGAAAAAACAAAGGAGGTCAATGGGTAAACGTTTCCATGAATTCAAAGAACAGGTATAAGGAGAGCAGATTTATGAGGGCACTGAAACTACTCAGAAGTGTTGAAGACCCCTACCCACTCCTCCGCCCAGAGGAAACCATTGTCCTGAATGTGCTATTTATCACTATAGTGCCTCTTGCATACTTTCAGGTCAGCTTTCCACTTCTCTATTTTGTCTTACAGTGGCACACCCTGATTCTCTGAGGACTAGGAGGACAAAGGTACATCTCCGAATGTGGGCCAGAGTTTATTTTCATAGCTGTGAGCAGACAGTTTAGAACAGAGGAAAATCAAAGACCCATTGAGCGGGTCATGCAGTAGTATGTAAAGATTTAGAGTCAAGATTTCACTGAGTCCTGTCCCTGTGAGGCCAAAACAAACTGCCTCCCAAGGCACCAGTAAGTGCTCCTGTCATGTGGGACTGACTTTCCCACCAGACAGTCCCAGATCATGGGGGGAGAGACTGCAGAAGAGTGTGTGTGCTGTCCTTTGGGAGCTGGGAGGACACCACTGAACTATTCACAAGGACCTGCATATGGCCTTGCTTGTCCAATGGGGACAACTTGACCACTCTCTCACTTGGTCTCCCTGGAGACAAAAACAGGCAACTGAAAGTTTAGAAACAAAATGAAAGAAAATGCTCTGTCTGGGATGCACACGGGGTGGACATGAGTTATTTTTTTGCAAAATGTCCTTCCTTTTTCTGGGTACCTTATGACAATAAAAGCTGAAGGTATGGCTTACAGTTCCTAGCTCCTCTCCTTAGCAAGATGAGGTACAGACAGGTGAACTAGGGTCAGATAATCAATCAGCTCTTCCCAGGGGAGTGCGATAGTGCACGCTGGGGAAGCCATGCAAAGATACAGAGAAATTAGAGTTGAGTCTCAGTGGTGGTGGCAGAGCTGACAGTCCAGTGGCAGCAGCTGCTTACCCTTTTAATGAGCCCAGTTCACCAACCTTCCCATCAGTTCTGGGAGCAACCTGGTCTTCCCCCCAAATTTCTTTTCTGCTATAGTTAAAGGAGCTCTGGTAGCGTAGTGGTTGTGAATTGGGCTGCAAACTGCAAGGTCAGCAGTTCCAAACTACCAGCTGTTCCGTGGGAGAAAGATGAGGCTTTCTGCTCCCGAAAAGATTTACAGCTTCGGAAACCCTGTAGTGGGTCGCTATGACTCAGAACTGACTTCACGGCACATAACAACAACAACATAGTTAGTTAGAATCAGTTTCCTTGGTTTGTTACCAAGAAACATGAGTGGTAGATTGTTTTTTTTCCAGCAATTTACTGTTTCTGAAAGTTGGATGCCTCTTACAAGAAACTTGCTAGCCCCCAGGCAGAGAAGCTGAAACAGAGCTGCCTCACCTGTGTGTGTATGTGTTTGTCTCCCATGGAGGGTGCCGTGGTTGAGTTATGGACTTTGGTAGCTACCGCATGTGTTTGAACTTTAACTTAAATTTTGGTTCCGAATAGTGAGTTTCTACCACTCATCAGTCAGTTTGTAGTACTGTGGTGGCCTGTGTGTTGCTGGGATACTGGAAACTCTGGCAGCAGTATTTCATATACTAAATGATGCAGGAAGCATCAGAAGAAGATGGAAGGAATATGGCTATTGTACCAACAAGAAGTGGTTGATGTTCAACCGTTTCAGCAGGTAGCACATGATCAAGAAGCAATGGTACTGAAGGAGGAAGTCCAAGCTGCACTGAAGGCACTAGTTAAACCAACAAAAACAACTGAGATGTTTCAACAAATGGATCCAATGCTGGAAGTGTTCACTCATTTATGCCAAGAAGTGTGGAAGACAGCTAGCTACCTGGCCAAGTGACTGAAAGAGATCCATATCTGTGCCATTACAAAGAAAGGTGTTCCAACAGAATGTGGCACTTATTGAATGACACCATTAATATCACACACAAGTAAAATTTTGATGAAGATAATTCAAAAGTATTTGCAGCAGTACATTTACAGGGAGCTGTTTAAAATTCAAGCTAGATTCAGAATATTCAGGATATCACCGCTCATGTCAGATGGATCTTAGCTGAAAGTAGAGAATACCAGAAAGATGATTCCCTGTGTTTTACTGGCTATGCAGATCATAACAAATTATGTATAACATTGTTAAGAATGGGAATTCCAGAAGACTTACTTGTGCTCATGTGCAATCTGTATATAGTCTAAGAGGCAATTGTTCAAATAGAACAAGGGGATACAGTGTGGTTTAAAATCAGGAAAGGTGTGTGTCAAGGTTGGATAGTTTTACCATACTTATCCAATCTGGATGCTGATCAGATAAACTGAGAAGCTGGGCTATATGAAGAGAACATGGCATCAAGATTGAAAAAAGACTATTAACAAACTGCAATATACAGATGACACCACCTTATTTACTGAAAGTGAACTGAAACACTTACTGATGAAGATAAAAACCAGTATGGATTACACCTCAACATAAAGAAAACAAAAATCCTCACAACAGAATCAAATAAGCAACATCATGATAAACAGAAAAGATTGAAGTTGTCAAGGATTTCACTCACTTGCATCCAAAATCAATGCCCATAGAAGCAGCAGTCAAGAAATCAAGCGATGTATTGCTATATCTGATGCAAAAGACCTTTTAAAAGTGTTAAAAAAGCAAAGATGGTCCCCTTGTGGACTAAGGAGCCCCTGATTTCCAATAACCTAATATGCATGTGAGGAGTCTTGGTGTGGCTCTGTAGGATAAGTACTGGACCACAAGGTCAGTTTGAACTGCAAGGCTGGCAGTTATTACTTAACAACAATAACAATATGCATGTGAAGGAGCCCTGGTATGGTGATGTAGGGTAAGTACTGAACTGCTAACCACAGGTCAGAGGTTCCTCAGATATCCTACACAGGGTTGCTATGAGTTAGAACCAACTCGATGGCACTAAATAACAACAATATGCATGTCAAAGCTGGAAATGAATAAAGACTGAAGAATAGTTGATGCCTTTGAATTATGGTGTTGGCCAAGAATATTGAAAGTACCATTGACTGCCAGAAAAAGGAACAAATATGGGTTGGAAGAAGTACAGCCGGAATGCCCCTTAGAAGTGAGGATGTGAGACTTTTTCTCATGTACTTCAGACATACTATCAGGAGGGACCAGTCCCTGGAGAAGGACATCATGCTTGCTTGGTAAAGTGGAGAGTCAAAAAATAAGAGGAAGACCCTCAATGAGGTAGACTAATATAATACAGTGGCTGCAACAATGGATTCAAACATAACAATGATGATTACAATGGGACAGGCCCGGGCAGTGTTTCATTCTGTTGTGAATGGGGTGACTGTGTGTCAGGGCTGACTTGATGGCACCTAACAACAACAATAGTGAGTTTAAATGTCTTTAAAAAAGTTTCACTCCAAAGCTACAATAAAATGAAGTGATTGGAAACAGAGCTGCCAGGTACAAGCTTACTGTCAGTGAAGTCAATATTCATCTCTGGAGGAATGACGACGTGTCCACATTTTCTTGTTTTAAAGCAACAATGAAAGCTTAATAAGGCTAAGAAATACAGTTACATAAAGATGGGTTTTGTTTGTCACTGAGCAAGTGTAAAAGGACTGCATGCCACACTTCAGGCAATGCAATCAAAGGGACAGAACTACAAATAGGAAGTAAGCAACGCTAATCAGAATCAAAGGGATCGAGGAAGAGCGCAGAGGACTATCAAGCTGGGTGAGGCTGGCCAGCTTAATTTCTGTATCACGAAAGATCCAGCCACCAAATACCTATTTATCAAAAGTTCCCACCTGATTCTTAAGAAATGATGATGTAACTTCTAATGACATATTATTTAGTTAAAAAGAAAACCTAAATGTCTACCTAAGTAGTCAGTAGAGATGAACGGCGATAAAAGCGTTTCTCAGTATTTGTGATAGGCCACGGTGGGTGAAAGCATTCTGCCACTGCCTTAATGATCACCACTCTGAAGAAAGCAGGGAGTCAGGAGGGCCTCAGATCACCGGTTTGCCACAGTGTGGTTTTGCATGGAAATCAAATAAAGCGTTTGCTAAAATTTATACTTTCGGGCCCTGTCACCAAATCACTGAATTGGATCTCTGGGGCTGGTGGTCTGCAGCTGAAGCCGCCCAGGTGACTGCAATGCATGGTGAAGTTGGGCTGAATGCCAAGACTCGGTTATTGTTAGTGAGAAAACAAAACAGAACACATTTAAAGTGGCGTTTTTTTAAATCCAAAAAAGTCCCCAATAAATAGTTAGGTGGTGTGTTGTATAAACGAGGAAATGTAGAGTTCAAATATGCTTATTTGAACATGAATTGTAATACTCATAGAAGCTCTCCTGTCTTTGCTCATGCTGGGCCTTGGTAAATCCTTCCCTTCTGGTCTAGCTCTAGAAATCCAACCCAAATCTAGTCATTCATCAAAACACCTAGATGAACTTTGATTCTGTTACATGCTACTTTACTTCCTTAACCCCCAATTTGCTCATCTGTAGAACAGGGCTGCTGAATGAGTACATGAGAAAATGCTTATAACACGGCTCAATACTATGTTGAGATGGAACAAATCTTAACAAAAGTAAGCTATTATTATTATATTTCATTATATGTTATACATTATTATATATAATTATTCCCCCCCAAAAACATAAGTGCAGTCAGTTGTTCCAACTGTGTAATCCTACTGTACCACTTTCTGCAGTATCTTAAAATCAGATGGTGGTGTTGATCTCTCATTCTACTACAAACCCTTTAAGCACAGGTATCATGTCTTTCTCATAATCACACAAAACAGTGCTTAACAATATGAGCTTTGGACCACATGGAGATTCGATTGTGGGCTCCATCACTAAGTAGTTCTGTGACCTTGAGCAAATTATTTAACCTCTCTGTGCCTCATTTCATCATCTGCAAAATGGGGCTGTTAATAATATGTACCTCATGGGGCTGCAGAGTTAATATATTTGAAGCACTTAGAATTGCCTTGGCACTTAGTAAGTACTACTGGTTACTAGTTACTGTCTTTTTCATCTTTATCTCTAGTGCTGGTCCACAGTGGTATAATGAAGAATGCTTGGCTGGGGAGAGGAAAATCTGGAGCCAGTGACACTTGAGCCAGGTGAAAGAATTTGCCAAAGTGCTCAGAAAATAGCTAAGAGAAGAGACTGACTGGGCAGAAAAACACTCACATTTTATAAATAGAGTCATTGGACTCAAGAGGTCTGGTGACCTTTCTTTTTTTGCTTTAAATGGATGGAGTTCAACCAGATGGCCTTGAAGATTCTGACTTGCTTCTAGATGAAATCTATGATTCTAATCATAGACACTCCCTGACGGAGAAAAGTCCAGGGCATGCTCAGTCATGCTGGCTAGGATAACCCAGAGCATACACTTGTATTCAGGAGGAGAAGAATTATGGCCCTTCCCCAAGATTCTGCTACAGAATGATGGTTGGTTCTTATCAATATCAGAGGTCAGGCACACTGTGCTGAACTACTGCTTAAATCAAGGTTGAAAATGGTGACCCTTAGACTGAATGTGGTCCTAAATGCTGTTTCATTTGGTCTAGAGTGTTTTCAAAATTTTGAGTTGACTGTTTTTGTTCAGGGCATGCACACACACACACAGCTTCATTGTCACAGAAGTCTCAGTTCACGAATGCATCCACACCTGAGTGGACACAAGACAGCTCTTATTCAGTCATTGAGACCAAACTCTGTGTCTTCTGAGGAACTGCCCCATGGCTCTTGTGGAATCCTTTAAGTGCTCACTGTGTCCCCTAAGAACTGTGATGTTACTTCAACATATATGTCTTCCCCACTGGGCTCTGAACATCTGGAGGGGAGAAGCCCTTCTTAGCTTGTTCTCTACAACATCCAGAACATAGCAGATCAGAGTACATTTCAATAAATGTTTCCTGAAAACCTTAATGTTTTCTGTGGAAAAACTAACTTCAAAATTCCCAAAACTGTAACACATCTTTTCTGGAAGTTGGGAGTACATGAAACATACTTTTGAAATTTAAAGGCACTTCAAATACAAAAGACAAAGGTTAATTAATTGATAATTATGGTATGCCTAGGGAGTGCTTGAACTGCCACAGAAGGACTTAGCTCTTTAGAACTATGGTTACTAACTTGATCCAAAATAATCAAAATCTGGAAACAACCAGAATGGCCCTCCAGAGGCAAATAGGAAAACAAACTGGCACATCTGTATGATGGCATACCACTCAGCAACAAAAGGAATAATGTACTGATACATGCAACAATAAGGATGAATCTCAGAAACAATGCTGAGGGAAAGCAGACAGACACCCAAGAAAGCATACTGTAGCAGTCCATTTATTTAAAATTCTAGAACAGGCAACACTTACGCCAAAGTGACAGAAATCACATTAATGACGGCCTTTGGCCAGGAGTGGGGCTGAGGGCTGACTGCAAAGTGGTGTGAAGGCACATCTTTAGGGGGTGGGAAGTTTCTGTAGCTTGATATTGGTGATGGTAATATGAGAGTAAAAATTTTCAAAACTCTCCCAAGTGTATAACTGTTGTTGGTGTTAAGTGCCATCGAGTTGATTTGGACCCATAGCAATCCTGTATAGGGTTTCCGATGAGCACCTGGTGAGCTTGAACCACGGACCTTGCAGTTCAAATGGCTTTGCAGTCTGGCTCATTAACCCAGAGCGTTACATCAGGACTCCAAGTGTGTAATTATGAGGATAGAAGAATTGATGCTTTTGAGTTAACGGTGTTGGAGGAGAATATTGAAAGTGCAATGGGCTGCCAAAAGAACCAATAGATCTGTTTTGGAAGAAGTGCAGCCAGAGTGCTGCCTGGAGGCCAAGATGGCCAAACTTCGTCTCTCATACTTTGGACATATTGTCAAGAGGGACCAGTCACTGGAGAAGGATATCACGTTTGGTAAGGTGGAGGGACAGAGAAAAGAGGAAGACCCCCAACGAGATGGATTGGCCAAGTGGCAGCATCCATGGGGTCAAGCATGGCAACAGTAGTGAGGTTGGCCCAGGATCGGGCAGTGTTTCATTCTGCTGTGCATAAGGTTGTTATGGGTTGGTACTGACTTGATGGTACCTAACAACAACAACATTTTATTAGATATAAATTATATCTCATTGACTTAAAAAGAAAAAATAAATAAGCAAGAAAGGAAGACAGACAGAGGAAAAAAAGAAAAGAGTCCAAGGCTGTTAATTTGTTTAAATTTTAGCAAACTGCTGAATGATCCAGAAAGTTGAAATTTCCTCATGGGGACTATATAACTCAGGTGACTGTATGTAGACTGAATTTAGCTCTACACTTCAGTCAAAATCAGTCTTAGGAACTATTCAAAGAGGTTAAAGTGTGATTAGCTCACTGGAACTCTGAGAGCCCTAGAATTTTACTAGTGTCCTGCCCTCTGGCCAAGGTGGTCAGAGAGCCCTTCACAGTGAGGGCTCACAAAGCACACAAGCTCCCAGTTTACTAGTATTGGTTCCAGTCAGGCAACTCCAACATGACCTGGGGCACGTGTGGATCTGCATGTGTGCACAATGAGCATACATGTGGATGTGTGTATGTGTGTGTGTGTGGGGCCAGGAACTGAAATAGTAATGGAACCCTCCCATAGTGCTCAAGATTCTTTAAATTAATTCATTATAGAAATTTGAAAGTAGCACTTACTTGGGTGAAATATGATCATCTTGACTAAATTATGGATACCACTAGGTAGTTCACAACAAAAAGCATGGATTGCTAAATGCTATGCTATATATCATTTTGCAGGAGCCACCACCAAACACACACACACACACACACACACACACACACACACGAAAGGACTTCAGAAAGTTCATGAACTGAGGAATAAGATAACGGACTTTTCCCATGAACTCTCTTAAGCTCCCTTGTATATATGAAATGAAACAAATAGGCGCTACAGATGCTGATACTTCTTAAACATAACCAGTTGCCTCACAGGATTAGTTTGAAGATTTAGTGTCATAGTCTCCTGGAACAACAAAATATAGTTCAAAAAGTTTACGTTCTACTTCCTAGCTTGATGAACAGTGTCTGGAGCCTCTAAAGCCTGCAAGCGGCCATCTAACGTCCAGTTGTTCTCTATCTAGAACAAAAGAGAAAGAAGGAAATCTAAGAATCAGGGCAGGAACCAGACTACAGGTTTAATTGTCTCCATGAACCAAGGCTGATTCTATCTTGAGACCAGAAGAACTAGATGGCATGTGGCCCCACTACTTAACATTCTGATCACACAGATGAGTACTGATAGAAAGAGAGAAAATGGTGGGAAAATGTTTCAAAAGCCTCAGAAAATCCACTTACTAGACCCATTGAGACCGGAGGATTCCTGAGTCTAAGGCCCTCAGACTTCTTAACCACCCTTCCACCCCAGTTTAACAGATCCCCTGAAGCTACATTTTAACTAAATAGCAGATTAGCTCAAAAGGTAAAGAATGTCAACTTTACCTACTGCACTCTAATAAAAGAAATGCCAATTCATTCTATAGCACCTTAGTTGGAACAAAACAGAGACATAATTGGTCTAATTATTTTAAAATGTAGTTTTTATCTTTGCAAAAGGACCCAGGAGCTAAACAGCTCTGGGAACTGGGAAAGAGTACTAGTTCTGGGAAGGTCTTAGCTTGGCTTTCAGAATCCTGGAACAAAGGGAGGAGGCAGGAAGGAAGGGGCCACCTTTACTCAATCAGGCCCTTCCGGTAGAGCCCCTGTGGAGACCACCAGGAAATGGCATCTGAGGTTGGGGCAGTTGCCCCCTGGCTCAGGTAAATGTTAGGGAGGGGGTCCCAAAGGAAGCAAATTTGGCATTCTGTTTTCAGCAGAATTGAAAAAAAAAAAAGCTTAAATTTCTTCTCAGAGCCAAATTTCCAATGATCTTAGCTTTAAAGAAGATGTGTGTCACTGAAAGGATACATGAGAATGGAGGTCCAGCTAGACTGAGGCCAGTTTGCCTCTCTCTCTCCTGTCTCCCCTCCTGGGTGGACTCATGGAAAAGTTTATTTGAACTCTTCTTAGAGTTTGCAGCCCTGTCCATTCATATCCTACCAGGGCATTCATCTGCTACCCCTGTGCTTACTGTGCTGATCTGTTTGTATAAATACTTGCCTCTCTCCTAAGGCGGAGCCCTGGAAACCCAGTAGGTTAAATGTGGCATTGCTAACAGAGAGGTCTGTGGTTGGAAGCCCTCAGCTGCTCTGAGGGAGGAGGATGAGGCAGTCTGCTTTGTTGGTACAGATTGACAATCTGGCAGCCCTCTGGAGCAGTTCTACTCTGTCCTATATATCGGGTCACTGTAAGGCGGGATTGACTCATCGCCAGTGGGTTTGGTTTTGATTTCTCTCCTGAGCTCCCAATGGCATCAAGTTCACCTTGTGTTCCTCCAGCACTAAGTCCTGACATGAGACAGGCACTGACTGAGTACTGGCCTACCCCTCTAACTGCCCTTCTTTCCCCCATGTTCTTTCTTCTCCAATTCAGCCCTTAAGTGACCCCACCCCCACCTCCACCCCAAACCTTCTTAGAACACACAATCTTTAAAAACCACAAGTGCCTCTGATTACTCCTAGAATAAATGTTTACAGGACATGTTCACCATTACCTGGCCCACCTACCCTGCCCACTCCAGCCTTTTCTCATGGTCTCTGACTAAGCTCTGCCCTCCCCACCCAATACTTCACACTGAGCTCTCTCAGCTGGCTCTCAAAAACATCTTGTACCTTTGCCCAGACTCTCCTTTCTCCATCTCCCCATCCTCTGGGCCACTTCCTCAAGAAGCCTTTCCAAGCCTGAGTTGAGCTCCCTTCCAGTCTCTTTCTCATAGGGTCTGTTCTCTGCCACAGCCTGGTGCCCTGCTTTGCACAGCCCACTCACAGCCCAGAGACTGAGAACAGTGGTGAGGCCTTAACCATGCTTGTAACCCAAAGCCCACGGCAGTACTCTACACCACCTGTCAGGCTCCTCACCAAAGAGCCTTTTCCTTTCACAGCACTTTATCCCCTGTAGTCCTGGTGTGGCGCTGTGGGTTAATGCAGCAGACTGCAAAGCCATTTGAACTGCATAGTTGGTGGTTCAAGCTCACCAGCTGCTCCTCGGAAACCCTATACAGGGTCCCTACTGACTGGACAGCACTTAACAACAGTCCTCTGGAATGAGACATTGGTTTGGTGTGGCGCTGTGGGTTAATGCACTGGATTCAAAGTCGGTTTGAACTACAAGGTCGGCAGTTGAAGCTCACCAGCCATTCCTCGGAATCCCTATAGAGGGTCATTGAGGCTCAGAACTGACTCAACAGCACTTACCAATAAGAAGATAGGAACTCAGTGATAGCAGAGATGCCCCTTACCACACTCTACTACTGAGCACAGTTGGTTGGTTGGTTATATGCTGTGGAGTTGGTTCCGACCCATAGCAACCCTGTACAGGGTTTCCGAGGCTGTAAATCTTTACGGGAGCAGAAAGCCTCATCTTTCTACCATGGAACAGCTGGTAGTTTCGAACTATTGACCTTGAGGTTCGCAGCCTGATTTGTAACCACTACGCTACCACAGCTGAGCACAGTAGGTGTTCAATAAACTTAGTTTGACGAATGAATTGACTTGAACAAGTGCACCTGATTTTCAGCTGCTGAAATAATAGTGTGTTTCTAGAGAGGGGTTGATACTAATTATAAACAGTGTAAACCATCTCAAAATAAACACAAAAGATACGGGTTTGCTCAGGTATGTTCTCTCTGTCTTTATGTATATTTTAAAACCAGTTACTTCTGTTATATAACATCCATTTAAGTTAAACATGTCTAATGGGCCCTGGCATTTTTTCCCTAGTGTGTTTATTTTGCAACTGTTAAAAGCTTGTTCTAAATTTTTTGCTGGGCGTTGAATACAGAATATTTCCCAGGGAATCCAGGATTCAAACCCAGAGTCTGTGATCCCAGAGACTGCATTATCCGGCTGGTGGGGTTAGAGGCGATTTTAATTTTCTTCTTTTATGAGTTGGAACCAACTTGACAGTACTTAACAACAACTGCTGGTGGTGGCTGTGTGCCATGGAGTCAGTTCTGACCCATAGTGGCCCTGTACAGTTTCCGAGGCTGTAAATCTTTATGGGAGCAGAACCTGCCTCATCTGTCTCCCACAGAACAGCTGGTAGTTTCAAACTGCTGACCTTCAGGTTAGCAGCCCGATTCGTAATCACTATGCTATCAGAGCTCATTTAACAGCAACTAGAGTCCTATAATGAATACACACACACACACAAATACATACATTCATAATAAAAAGTCCATTATAAAAATTATTGGTTCATAAACTACTAGTCTTAATTATATGGAGGAAGGAGTTTCTTTTCATATAGAATGGTGTTTACAGGTGTTTAGATTTCCAGCACCTTCCAACCAGAGGCTGTGCTGGACACACCTGAACTCCATAAGCCCCTGGGTGATGGCCCTCAATCAGCTGTGCTTCCTAGAAATAGGATTAGGCCAGTGAGAAAGGGAACACACTGCATTCCTGCTGCCTGCTCTTCTTCCTCTAGCTTCTCTCCAGCTGAGCAGGTATAGTCAGGGAGGGCTGCTAGGTGGTGAGGGCAAGTCCAGGCTCCTGTGGGTGTGGGCAGGGGCTGATACGCCCTCATAGACACTGTAGTCTCCAAATCTTCTAATGCAGTTGTGGCTACAACAAAATCCCTGTGGTTATTAGAGCTCCCTGTCTCACTGCAACTGGCATGAAGGCGGTGAACCTACTGAAATGTATATAAAAATGGAGAACCCAATTTGTTCAGGAAATGGGCTTCGATTGTTTACCTTCTATCTCCCTTCCCTTTTCCTTTTTGGGATTTAGTCCAAAAGTCTGTAAATCCATTTTTCTGTGCCTGTTTCCTCATAAAATAAACAAGCTAACCTCACAGCTTATCCCTCCTTCCTCTCAGGGATGTTGTGCAGATAACATCCCAGCAGATGGTGGGCTACCTGACCTCACAGGCCCCTCCCAGACAACAGTCAGTAGAAGAAACTCAGGGAGAGGATCATATTATTCCACAGACATGGAAAAGGAGGAAGATTCCATGTGGCTACTTAGTCCAATAGGTCCCTGGGAAAAAGCTCTGGCAGTGCAGTGGGTTAAGTGTTAGGCTGCTAACTGAAAGGTCAGAGGTTTGAACCCACCAGCCACTCTGAGGGAGAAAGATGAGGCTATCTGGTCCAGTAAAAACTTAGTCTCGGAAGTAATATGGAGCAACAAAACTTGTAAGTCTGAAGATCTGGCATACTTATTTATCTTGGCTGGGCCTTTTCTACAACCCTTGCAAGGGTCACATGATCAATAAGGAGTCTGTCTAGATCTTAAATTTTAGTCATATGTGGTACTTCTGAATATTAAGCTTCCCTAAAACAAAAAGTCAATTTCTCAGGAAAATTAATTTAACTCAGTATCTGTGCAATAGGTATCTACTAGCTATAAAACCAACGTAAAAATATAAAACTATTCAGGTGGCTAAAGAAATAGTGCATGACTAATGATAAAGCCACCAAACCACAAGCTTTATTTGATGATGTTCCTTCCACTTGACTCACAGACCATGACATCTGGCCCAATTCTTGGTCATCTACTTCAGAAAAATCAGCCATTGAAAACCGTAGAGCGCCATTCTATTCTGACACACATGGATGGGGCTGCCATGATTCGGATCGACTCAAAGTTAACAAGTGTGCATGTTTCCAGAGGTATAATTAGTTGCCTTGAAAGTTTAATTTACTTGCCCTTCAATTCCAAACAACTTTATACTAATATAAATGAACAGATAAAACATAACAGAATTTTAGACTTTTAAGGCTTCTACAATGAAACCGAACCTACTGCCATCAAGTGGATTCCTCCTCATAGTGAGTGACCCTTTAGGACAGAGCAGAACTGACCCACAGGGTTTCCAAGGTGGTCACCTGTATGGAAACAGTCTGTGAACCTCTTTCTCCTGCAGAGTGGCTGGTGGGTTTGAACCACCAACCTTTCTGTTAGCAGTGAACACTTAATTACTGCACTACCTTAACATCCTCAAGGATGTTAAGGGGTTATCAAATTCAACTTTCTAATATTACAATAAAAAAACCAGGAATCAAGTGTCACATACATGGAAATTGCCCGTTCCTCACTTTTTTGTCTAGTGGGCTTTGTATACTTCAGGCAAGATATTCTTATACATCTATAAATCAGATTTGGTTTGGCAAACATTACTTGTACTGAATTTTCTTGAGGCAAAATGTTGATGATATATAAGCTCCACCCAAACGTTTTCAAACGGGGCTTCAATCTTGGCAATACATCTTGTCATTTTGTGGTTCAGAAGGGCAAAAAGACAATACTTCTTCAAGTCACTATTTTCTTAAGAGAAATATTAAACCAAGAGGATGACAACTTTTGGATCAACAAAGGGCTCCAAAGCAACTTCTGACCGGAATACCCGGCCCTGCCCTGTTCCTCCTTTGAAACATTCCCAGAGCAGCGAGAGTGTTCTGAGAGCACTTGGACAACATCCATCATGGAGGCCAGTTCCAACAACTAAGTTATCAGCTAACCCACTCCAGAGCCCAACTGTTACTCAGAGATAGTTATTTCTGGGTTTACATCACAATGAAAAGGCAGATCAAGTCAGCAGGGACTGTGTGAATCCATGTTGGAACTGCATAATAAAAAATGACCCACTTATTTTGTTAAAGAATAAAAAATAAATCTGTTGTTACCAAGGACATTTCAAAATACCTCCAGAAAAGAAGAGACAAGAGAGGTTCACAAACATGAAAATATGCTCAATCACCCTAACAATGAGAAATTATTAGCAGGTGCCTGGCTGCTAACCAATTAGAATTATAATGAGGGCCCATTCTCACTGTCAGATTAGCATGGATAAAGAAAAAATAATTTGGTAATTCCCTCTGTTGGGGAGGGAGGTTATGTAGAATGAGACAAGCAGTTGTGTTTCTATATTGTTGGTGGGAATGTCAAATCGAGTGGGCTTCAAAAAGTTTGTGGAAAAATGGAACTCAAAGATAATGAAATTTTTCCACAAACTTTGTGAAGCCTCCTTGTAGGCTCACCATTTTGGTACCAGATAACATAATGAAAAGGCCATGCAACAGTTCCACTTACATTAAATGCAAATTATATTTGTTTGCAATGTACTTGTTAAACTGTCTACATTCACAATGGCACTGTTTATAAGAGCACAAAATTATAAACAACCTGGATGTCATCCATCAAAAGGACACCGGTTACATTTTGGCACATCTATGTGATGGAGTCAGGTGATAGTTCTACAGTACTGACGTGGGTGAGCTCCAAGATTTCCTGTTAAGTGGACAAAACAGGGTGAGACTCTCCTAGGCTGCATGTATGTGCACACACCGTTCTGCTCTAGGAGCTGGGTGGGGTGGGGGGGTGAGGGGTGGAAAACTTATTCTTCACTACCTTTTGACATTTTTATCTGGGTAGGTATAGCCACATGCATCATGATTTGGCCTCAAATGGGAGGTGGTATTGAGGAACAAACGAAAAGAATCCAGGTAAATTGGAGGTTTCTGAGGAAACTACCTAATGGCACATGTGAAAAATACCCAGGACACAAGAGAAGGAGCCCTGGTGACGCAGTGGTTAGGTGCTTGGCTGCTAACCAAAAGGCTGGCAGTTTGAACTCACCAGTGGCTCTGTGTGAGCAAAGACCTAGGGATCTGCTCCTGTAAAGATGGTTGTTAAGTGTCATAGAGTCAGCTGTGACTCATAGCGACCCTGGATAGGGTTTCCAAGGAGCGACTGGTGGGTTTGAGCTACCAACTTTGCGGTTAAAACCGACCTTGTAGGCCAATGCTTATCCTACAGCACAACACAAGGACTCCAGGAAACCTTATGGGGCAGTTCTAGACTCGATGGCAAACAACAACATACAAGAAAGAGGACTAGGGCCCCCAAAAAAAGAGGAAAGAAAGAAGATTGGGTGGTAAGACGACCTCGGTCCCTTTGGCCCATACGAGAGCGCCTCCTCCTGGCCATTCTCTTCAGCAGCTTCTCCCCAACTCCAGTCGTTACCTACGTTCTTCCGGCTCTCCACAACTCGACTAGTCTAAATATTTCCTTTATTCTCCTTGTCTCCCTTTTCTTAGGAGTCCTTGGGTGGTACAAATGGAAGCGTTGGCAGTCCAATCCACCCCGAAGTGCCTTAGAAAACAGATCCAGCAGCCTACTTCCCCAAATCTGCACACGTCTACTATGAAACACATGGGGTTGTCGTGAGTTGGAATAAACTCAATGGCACTGGGCTTGGTTTAGCTACCTTTTGGGGATTCTTGGAAGTGCAAAGCCCTTCAATGTCTGAGTCCTGGGCTCAAACACTATCCACTCTCCTCTGGGAAGTGCCAATACACTTGTCTAAGCTGACCCTGTAACCCTGGCCAGCCTATTTTTGGATCACCCATTCTATATTAATAGTGATTACCATCACCACCATTTACTATACACAGACTCACTGCTAAATGATTTCCACATGCTACCTCACTTGACCTTCAAAACAACCCTGGAAGAGGAAATTCCTTCACTATAAATGTAAGAACTGAGGTTCACAGGTGCACCTCACCACCTCCACTTTCCATCCATGCAACATACTAAAGTTTTAAGGCACTGTGGTTTCCACCAGCTTCTTTTGATGGTCAAAATGCCCACCCATTAGCATTAGGCACCAGTACAACTCAAGTCCTTTTGGTCAGTTTCCCAAGTTTGTGGTTTTATATATATATATGTATCAGAACCAGAGACAGGCTGTCCATGGATTGTATGTGTTTGAGGCCAGGAAGTAGCATGCTAACAAATCTCTCTGCTCTGGTCTCAGTGCATCATTCCCAGTGGAGGGGAAGGCAGGCAAGAATGTGACCCGAGAGTCAGTATTGTAGAAAAAAGGGTGACAATATAGTGACATCAAGGGAGAGACAATCAAGCAACCAAAGGAACCCATGGCCTTCTACTACTGCCCAGTACAAGAACACCCGGATGCTCTTAATGATAATTCTGGGTAATCAAGAGAAGGTTTAAAAAGATAACTCACCAATGGCTTCCTGTTCCTCCGAATAAAATCTATGTGCTTCTGCAAGGCCGACTGGCTTAAACTCACAGGCCCTCCCACCAACCTCAAGTCTTGCCTGAACTTGCCTCATCTACACTATGATGCTTGCCAAAGCAGTTCCTTCCATCTGGAATGTCCTTCTTCTAACTCTTTGCAAGACTGGTCCTTTCATTCTTTGTCTAAGCCATCCACTTCCTCCAAGAAGCCTTCCCTGACTACCCATTCCCTGCTGTGAGACTCAGCCATAGTTTCCATCGCATCTTTAGCTTCAAGTTGCAGTTGTTTAGTGTTTTGGCTCCTCCTCTTCCCTCCCCTGATGTATGCTCCATAAAGGCAGCCACTGCATCTAAATTTCTGTTGAACCTAAAGCAGCACCTATTATGTGCTGTAAACTTGGTTCTGACTCACAGCAATCCTATATAGGGTTTCCAAGAGCAACTGGTGTGTTTGAACTGCCGGCCTTGCAGTTAACAGTCCAGTGCTCATCCTACAGCGCCACACCAAGGGCCTCGTACCTGGCATACAGCAGATGCTAACGAACTATTTGTTGAATGAGTGAAGAATGGCCAGGGAGGGAGCTCCTACTCATGTGTGGAGGATTGCAGGCATTCATTTAAGTATGAAAATCTCCTTTCCCATCCCACTACTCTTTGAATGCAGAGTAAAGTGCACTGCCTTTCCCAAACGTTACCACCAAAAATCACTACAAGCAAAGGATGGGGATAAAAAGGAGATTTGGTGTTAACAGAGAAAAGCATCATCAATGACATGAAAACTGCCTCATGTGGTACCCTTCCCAGTGTTACCTTTAGCTGAGTGTTTTGCCCAGCTGTACTCTGTAGCTAACCAGCATCCTCCCAGGTGAGGGCTTTGGAAGGGAGCAGGGGTAACTTACCCACATTTAGTGTAGGTGACAGCTATTCCATTAGCTCAGGGGTATCTCCTGGGAGAGACAAGTCATAGCCTGATGCTGCTGTCTTCTGCCTACCCCATTTCATTTGGGAGCACCCCCAAACCACCCTAGACACTTCTTTAAAAGGTAAGATATTTAGGGTCCTGGAATCCTGGGGTGGCGCTGTAGGGTAAGACTGGGCTGCAAATCACAAGGTTGGCAGTTAAAACTCACCAGCTGCAACTCAGAAATCTTATACAGGGTCACTATGAATTGGAACCGATTCTAGTGTGGCGCTATGGGTTAATGCAGCAGACTGTAAAGCCGTCTGAACTGCAAGGTTGGTGGTTCAAGCTCACCAGCTGCTCCTTGGAAACCCTCTACAGGGTCACTATGGGTCAGAACTGACTCAGAGGCACTTAATAACAACAACGATGACGGCACTTAACAACTACAACAGCAATAACAACAATGAGGTCCTGGTGTGGTGCTATAGGATAAGCACTGGTCTGATAACCTCAAGGTTGTCGGTTCATATCCACCTGCTGCTTCTCAGAAACCCTATATACAGGGTCTCTAAGAGTTGGGAATGACTCAATGACACTTAGCAACTGGAATAAAGAAAGACTTATTTTTTTTTTTAAAACAAGAGACTCCATGACTTTTGTAGTTCAGAGTCTGGAGTCTGGAACCAAACTGGTTTAAATATTGGCTCAGTTGCTTACTAGCTGTTCTGGTTACCATTCACCTTAAGGCATAGTAGCTCAAAATGACAACTTGTAATTTTCTCTAGAGATTCTCTGGGTTCAGCTCTGTGGTTCTCACTTGAGGTCTCCCATAAGGTGAGATATAGTCAGAGAGCACCTGGGGCTGGAGTCATCTGAAAGCTCAACTGGGCTGAATGTCCACAGTGTCCTTCCTCTTCACTCACCTCAGCTGGGCTAGCCTCTTGACCTCACCATGTGACTAGACTAGACTTTCCTCACAGCATGGTGGTGATCTTATGGTAGTTGGACTTTTTGCAGCTGGGTTCTCCAGAGCAAACATTCCAAGAGATCCAGGTAGAACCTGCAACGACCTCGATTTTGAAGTCTGAATGCATAATTTATGTATTCTATTGATCAAAAAGTGAGTTTCAGGGTCATTCCAGATTCAAAGGGAGGAGACAGCTGAGGGCATAGATACAGGGAATTTGTGGGTTATAGTGGAATGTGGGTGGTAAGGCAGCATCTTTTCAGACTAGGTATGACACTTGCTATATTACTGTGAGTGAATGACTTAAACTCTATGTGCCTCACTCTTTACTTCTGTAAAATGGAATAGTAGTTACTATTTCCATAGGGCTTTTGTGAAGAGCAAATGAGTTAATGTACGTAAAGTACTTAACAATGTACTATATCTATTTAAGTGTCATTGAGTCGATTCCAACCCATAGCAACCCTGTATAGGATTTCCAAGGGGGAGCTAGTGAGCTTGAACCACCAGCCTTGCAGTTCAAACAACTTGGCAGTCTGATGCAGTAGCCCACAGCACCACACCAGGACTCTAGCTATATAGCACTGGCTATTATTATTATTCAAAACAGCAGAAAGCAAACTTTTTTTCTGATTAATAACTGCATTCTACTGTCTGTGACAGTGTTTCTCTGCTATCCATAAAGTTTTCAGTGACTAAATATTTGGAAGTAGTTCGTCACTCTTTCTTCCTAGTCTGTCTTCGTCTGGAAGTTCATCTGAAACCTGTCCACCATGGGTGACCCTGGTGGTATTTAAAATACCGGTGATGTAGCGTTCAGAATCACAGCAACTCACAAGCCACCACAGTACAACAAACTGACATATGAGTGGTGGCCCCCAACGAGATGGATTGGCCAAGTGGCAGCATCGATGGACTCAAACGTGTCAACAGTAGTGAAGCTGGCACAGGACTGGGCAGTGTTTCATTCTGCTGTGCATAAGGTCACTATGGGTCGGTACTGACTTGATGGCACCAAACAACAAAAATCTGTGGAATGTATTCTGATTTGCTGTTCTATTGTTTTCTCTACATAGAAAGTCAGAGGAATGCCCTTCTCCCCTTCAAAAAGTCCAGGCAGTTTTGAAGGCTTAGAGTAAAAGCAGTCATTTTTCAGGATCAATTATGCATTTAAAATATTAACAAACCTAAAAATAGCTGCCAGGATCTGGCAAATGCCACTCTGAGTCACTGTGATGACCCATTCACACCAGGCCCAGAGGCAGCAACACTTGTGGTGTGGAATTTCCCATGGCACTGGCGGAAAAACAGCCATGATTATGTTTGTCAGAAAGCTTCCCTGAAACAAAACCTCAGGATATCCTGCTAGAGGACCAAGAAACAAGTGATGTCCCAAGACCTCACAAGAAATCATCAAGAGTCAGCTGCAGCCCTTGGGGATGAACATTTTTCTGTTGCTGACAAATTCAAGCCAAGACCAGATACAAGTCATTGAACTCAAACTCACATACAAAAATGGCTTCATTAATCTGGGCCCCTGGACACAGGTTCGAGTCTACAGAGTTCTCGGAGCATGCTACCTCTTACTTCAAACCCCAGGGTATTATGTCCTGCCTTCCTGACAAAGCCCTGTCCCTTGCTGTGTGTGCCCACGCCCTATATTCTAGCTACATGCACACTTGTGTATCTAAAAAGGACCTCAGCTTCATACTCCTTTCTCTACTTTTGCATATACTCTTTTTTTTTCTTTTTCTGTCTAGAAAAGAATAAAAATAGTGTCACCATGGTTGTCTTCCTCTTGACTATGCAGCAGGCAGACACTGTAGTAAGAACTTCACATCATCACCTCACTTAATTCTTGTCCTATCCTAGAAAATCCTGACAGTGGGGGTCAGTAAGTCTGTCCATTTCTCTTGGGAGGTTCTGATCAAGAAGGGCCCCTTCCCAAGGACTGAACAATGGAATAGAATCGAGAGTCTAGAAAGAATCTTTCCAATTATAGCCAATTGATTTTTGACAATGGTACCAAGACAATTAAACAGGAGAAAGACCAGTTTGTCAGAAGTAGTGCTGAGACAACTGTGAATCTATACGCAAAAGAATGAAGTTGGACCCATACTTCACATAACAATGAATTCAAAATGGATCACAGACCTAAATGCAACAGCTAAAAAGCTAAAAAACATAGGAAAAAATGTAGGCAAAAATCTTCATGATCTTGGGTTAGACAAAGTCTAACAATCACAAGTGACAAAAGAAAAAATAGGACTTCATCATCAAAATTAAAAACATTTGTGCTTCAGAGGATATCATTAAGAAAATTTTAAGGATCTGAATAGACATTTCTCCAAAGGAGATGTACAAATGAGCAAAAGCACATGAAAACATGTTTAACAAACATCATTAGCCATTAAGGAAATACACATCAAAACCACAATGAGATACCACCTACTAGGATAGTGATAGGTATCTATATTTATGTATATCTAGCCATGGTATTTTCAATAACCTCATATGCATGCGAAAGCTGGACAGTGAATAGGGAAGACCGTAGAAGAATTGATGCTTTTAACTTATGGTGTTGGAGGAAAATATTGAAAGTGCCATGGGCTGCCAAAAGAACCAATAGATCTGTTTTGGAAGAAGTGCAGCCAGAGTGCTCCTTGGAGCCAAAGATGTCCAAACTTCATCTCTCATACTTCAAACATATTGTCAGGAGGGACCAATCGCTGAAGAAGGACATCATGTTTGGTAAGGTGGAGGGTCAGAGAAAAAGAGGAAGACCCCCCCAACGAGATGGACTGGCCAAGTGGCAGCATCGATGGACTCAAGCGTGGCAATGGTAGTGAGGTTGGCCCAGGATTGGACAGTGTTTTGTTCTGTTGTGCATAGGATCGCTATGAGTTGGTGCTGACTCGATGGTACCTAACACCAACA
>NW_006408522.1:34129594-34155095 GCF_000296735.1 Chrysochloris asiatica | reverse complement strand
AGAGAGAGAGAGAGAGAGAGAGACACAGATAGTGTCCTGGTGTAGCACTGCAGGATAATGCGCTGGATCACAAAGTCAGTTTGAACCAGGAACTCTAAATGGGCAGCCTTAGAACGCCTGTCTTTTGCCTTTAAAGTTAAAAAAATCTTGTCAGGTAGGCATGTTTATGCTTCCTTGATAATTAATTGTTCTAGTTTTACTTATTTTTTTCTGCATCTGTACTAACCACAGATTAGATTTTCATGCCCTGTCTCCTAGGTCTGTAGATTCTTTGGAGATATTATGTATGAATACTTTTGCTGTTAGTATTCAGATGCTTTTCTTAATTACAGAAAATACTATGGAGCATACTTCTACTCTGATACACACGGGGTCTCCTTGAGTTGGAACTGACCCAATGGTAACTGATAGTTCTTTAGTGTTGCCAAACTTCAAAGATAAGCTAAGTGATGCTTGCATGTAAATGTTAAAATGTTAATGAATGACTTTGAAGTTTCTGTTCTTGTCAGTGCAATTATGTCTCTCAGATTCATGAATTCAATTGACTGTTTTTACTAAGAAGGCATTTTTTGCCCTTGTCACCATCTTCTCAGTTTTTAATCACTGACTTACAATGAATAGGCTGGGACTAATAGAAGAGCTTAAGAAAAAACTCAGAAATGTTCATGTAGCAAGCTGTTGGGCCTGGGAGAACAGACAGAGCTACTGGAAAATTTACATCATGAGGTTACGTTTTCCTTCTAGAATGATTTAAACTTTTAAAAGGGACAAATTATACTATTTTTATTATCAAAATTAAGTCTACTGAAGGCTATACAGACCTCATGATCGCAAGATAAAGCTGCACCTTCAAAGTTTAATCCTAAACTGACAGACAGACCCAGTCAATACCACATTAGAATTTTTCATGGTCTTGTTAGACAGGAGCTCCTTCGTTATAACTGCAGTGGGACCCTAGCGGTTTGTACCAAGTAGCTGGGAACAAACACACTTGTGTTTATGTCAAGCCCAGGAATAAATCTTAGATTATGTTCAGGTTCAGCATGAGATACACAGTATTTCAAGAAGAAAGCAGTCACGGAGCCAGATGAATAAATAGGAGATTGGAAATAAGGATAGTGCGTGTGAATGTGCTCTTTTTTCTCACCACTAGAGTCAAAAGTCTGGACCCTGTTATCAAGGACCAGCAGACTATCTGAAGAGTGAAGCAACGATGAAGCTAGCACAGGACTGGATGTGTCATCTTGTTATACACAGCATCACCAAGAGCTGAAGCTGACTCGATTGGCGGCAACTAATAAACAGCACTAGCGTTGTCAGCAATAGGTTAAGCTGAAACAGCTTAAACATAATATACATTCTTGGTGCTGATGTGTTGAAATGTCAGCTGAGTCATCCAAGACCAGTTATACTGCACACTCCATATGAGTACTCGGGCTTGGGGGCCCTGAGCACAGTTGGTTGTGAAGTCAGTGCAGCTGTCCTTCCTCACCAGCTGATGTGTCAGTCAGAGTGGTAGGTACCAACTGGCTAGCTTGACACTCCTTACTATTTCTGCGCATAGGATGTGACTAAGGAGACGCCGTGGTAAGTCAGACCAGGATATGAGTCAGCATTAAAAAGAACTATAAAGAGTTAAAAAGTAGTGAGGTTCAAAGCATCCTGAAAACATCACACCATGCTTCATGTCGACTGTAAGGGACACTTACTACATTTACCAAGCTAAGGAGAAACAGAAAAATATGGATGATTAGAACTGGTCAAAAGACTTCCAATGAAAAGAAATGGATATGGATGAAACAACAACAACAACAACAAAACAATAGGCCTTCAAAATTTAGTGGTAAAATGAAAGCTGTGTTACCAGTCAGACATGCAGAAGAAGCGAGACAAGGGGAACTTGGAAAAGCTTGGAATATGGGTTTGCTTTGCTTTCTTTTTTTAAAAATAAAACATTTGATCTGTAGAGCAACTCTTCCTGAGCTAAATCAATGGTCCTAAAGTGGTTCTCCAAAAGAAAAAAAAAAATCTGTTAACACTGCGATGTAAAGATATACAACAAAAACAATGATTAGCTGCAGCACTGTTTGTAAAAGGGAAACATTTTTCATGATCAAATACCCACAGATCAATTAAATACATTTTATTATACTCCTATGGAACACATGGAATCCTGGTTTGGCGTTATAGGAGAAGCAGTGGACTGCTCATCCTAAGGTAGGCGGTTCAAACCCACCAGTTGCTTCTTGTAAACCCTACACAGGGTTGCTATGAGTCAGAGCTGACTTGACAGCACTTAACAACAATGTGGAACACAAGCAGCTGTTAAAAGAAATGGTGTGATCTGAATAAACTGGCATGGGTTGGTGAGCACGGCAGATGGTTCTGGGGAAAAAATTATGTTGTAGAAAGCGGGTATGGAAACTACCTTTCTCTTTAAAAATGATAGAAAGTGTCTAAGGAGCCTAGGAAATAATTTATAATTGTTATTTGTGACAGAGATGTATTGTATATTCTTATTCCTTGTTTGAATCCTTTTCAGCAAACCTTTATTACTTTATAAGTGAAAACAAGCCAGCAAAGGTATTTGTAAGAGGGAAGAGCACTGGCCTGGTTCTTTCTGTCACTGCAATGCTCTTGGCACCTCAGGGAGACCAGACGGCACTGTAAGCCTCCCCAGGCATGAGGACCCAGGACTGAATTGGTCCATTTGTTTCAACAGTGAAAGCCCAGAGGGTGAGTGCTGTGCAGGGCAGCCACACAGTGACCTGAGCTCAGTCCATGGAGGCAGCAGAGTCGGCATTTCTGAAATGCCACAGGTAAGGAGGGAGTAATAGCCTAGGAGGAATCCATGCTTGTACAAAAGGTAATGAATGTATTTGGCTGTTAACTAAAAAGCTGGAGATTCAAGTCCACCCAGAGGTACGTCAGAAGAAAGGCCTGGTGAGTTACTTCTGAAAAATCACTCTTGTCATGGGACCCTGGCTTCCTAGCTCTGGGCAGTGTAACTACTTCTGCTTCCTGAGAGGTGAGGATGTGACTGCTCAGCCTCCTCATGCCAGCATTTCTTATCCCGAGTTCTACTGACTTGCTGCTTCAGGGCTGTGGAGAGCTGTTGGGGAGAAGGGACGGCAGCAGTGTCATACCTTCTCCCTCCCACAAGAGCTTCATCCATCCTAACACCCTCCCAGTCAGAATCGCCTCTCCATACGTAACCTGTGTCCTCTGGGTGCCCCTTCTGACATCAGGGCCATCTGCTTAACCACAGTGCATGGGTTTGATAAGGGTTGTTGCCTCAGCCTTGTCTTCGGAAGGCTGAAGCAGCCCAGATGCCACCGCTCCTTACAAAGTACTTTCTGTTCTCCATAGCTCTCCTCTGAGGCCCTTCTAGTCCAGCTTCCCCTGCCCTGAAGCTTCCCGGAGTCCTTCCCACTCATCCTCCAGACCCTCCCTCAAATGTTGTTTCCTTAGGAGCCTTTTGTAGCACCCCAAGGTCAGGCCCTCCTCTCATCATGTATTCCTACCTGAGCCCATATCTCACAGTTCAAAAATGGGGTTCGAAAAGTTCATGGGAAAATTCCATTATCTTTTCATTCCATGTTTCCACAAACTTTGGAAGCCTCCTTATATTTATTCACATGGTAACTAAATTAAAGTCTGCCTTCGTCAATATAACATTAGCTACTTGAGGGCTGAAACCGTACCTGTTTTTGCTGCATCCTCAGTACACAGACCAGTGGCTGATATAAAGTACATACCCACCAAAGCTTATGCAAGGAGAGAGTGCTGTAAGGCTTCTTTTACCTCTATTATTTTTTGTCATATGTGTTCAACTAAAGAGTTAGCAAGAAATACGTCATCTCTTCTTGGGAGCACATAACTTTGAAAACATATTTGACATGGGCATTAACAGTAGATGACAGTGTTTAAAGGAATTAAGAGGTTATAGTACAACTCTGGTAAGTTTCTCAGTTGAAATGGTGGTAGCTTTGAAGCTATCTATCACTTCTATCACTTCATGGCTGCTTCTTGGGGGCCTTTGGCTCTGGACCCTGGGGTTGCCCAGGAATGCTGTGGGATACCTGGACAATGGAAGCACTGGAAGCTAGATGGAATGCAACAGGAAACAGAAATTCTCTGCTAACATCAGAGAGAGTCTCAGACAGTGTTAGTAGAGGGACAGGGTGAGGGATAGGCAGGCTACTGACCTCGGCTGATGCGCTGCTTCTCCCCAGACAGGATGCCGGGGCTGTCAATGATGCTGATGCTCTTCAGGACCTGGTTGGGCAGCTGGGAGCACATGAATCTGGAAGAAACAGGTCAGTGGGATCAGAAATGTATATCACAGAGTGCTCTAACTGCAGAGTTCCTTGGTCTCTCTGACCTTACAGATGTCATCTAATAAATGGGGTCTAAATGTGACTGACACCAAGAACAGATGCATGGGAGGTGTGGGAGGGTGCATTGGGACTCACTGCCACCTGCTACCAGATCCCTTTCTGTTAATTTTCATTTTAGCTCTCATGTACTGAAGGAGCCCTGCGTAAGTCACAATCGACTTGATGGTACACAACAACAAGCACGTACTGGAGGAGTCCTGGTTACGTGTTTGGCTGATAACCAGTCAGCAGTTTGAAGTCATTAATGACTCTGTGAGAGAAAAGACCCAATAATCAATCTACTTCCATAAAGAACCACCCTATGGGGCAGTTCTATCGTGTCCTATAGGGTTGCTATGAGTCAGAGTTGACTCAGCACACAACAATCATGCATTGAACCCTTCGCTATTTTATAAATATCCTCTCATTCAATCTTCACCTTATCCTCATGAGGCAGAAATAGCACACCTAGGAACACACAGATACTCAGAGAGGCTGGGTAACTTGCTAAGAGGCTCAGAGTTGGTCTTTATATCCAGGTTAGTCCCTACTTATCTATTCTCTCCTCCATGCTGTTCCTTGCTCAAGCAGCCTGGGCTGCTGCTCCCAGGGAACCCCTTGTGTTCTTTGGGATACATGGTTTCCTGGACTGGAGTGTCTAGTGTTTTTCCCTTGTCCATTCCTTGGCCTCTCCTTAAGCTAGAGGTACCAAGACCTATTTTCACTGTCTGATGTTCCAGGAACTCAGCATCTAGCCTGGTGTCTGCTATGGCTTCAGGTCCAAGGTGGGTCAGTCACCTGTGGGCAACATCCCAAATCCTCCAGGTTCTCAGGAGTCCTGGATAAAAGCAGGGACTTGAGAGCATCTCCAGGCCTCCTTCCCCATCCATCCCTTCCTGATAGCATCTCCTTGCTCTGGTCCGGACCCTCTTGCTGTGGCTCTGGTCAGCAGCTTCACAGTTAGCAGGCTGATGTGGGAGGAAATTTTGGTGTGTGATTAGCAGCCCTGATTCTGGTTCAGTTCAGGCTTTGTTGATACTCTGCTGTGGGACACTGGACAAGGGCTTCCCCACCCTGGGATCAGCTCCCTCGTATGCAGAGTGAGACATCTGGACCATCTGGAGATGGTGATGTCCTGTTTAGCTTTGACCTTGTGCAGTTCTGTGAGTAGCAGCAGCAGCCACTCTGCTACTCCCACCCAGGCAGCAGAGCCTGCCTTGGGTCTTTGTTAGGCACAGTGTCTGTTTTAAGGTGGACGCTGGAGAATGCTTCTCCTTTTCCTGTGTTGTAAATAGCTTACTTCTATCTCTGTGTGGGAGAAGCCTGAAAATGTGCAGTGAAAGCTCAATCCTTCCATTCAGTGGGTCTGGAGGGGATTACTCAGAAAGTAACTATGCTGGGAATGCAAGACAGGGCCGCCAGCCGGGCCTCCCACACACACATGTGGGGACAGTACAGCAGGGTGAGGGACACTGGCTGACAGCAATGGCAGAGGTGAGCTACCCAAACTAGAAGTACAATTACTGACATTTCAAAATGATACTCTTTCAAGGTGCTCAGGACAAGTTTCTCCTAGTTTCTTTTTTACATTTTCACATCAGCCCAGGGAGATGTAGGAAAATATACTATGATCATTTTGTAGCTGGAAAGAATAGAAACACAAAACAGTTATGATATTTTGGGGTCACACAGCTAGCACATAGTTGGTTAGAGACTAATATCCTTGATGTCAGTGGAGTAGAACTCAATCTGTAAAGGTAAGAACCCCATTAATGTTAAAAACAAAGGGTCAGTTAACTGAAGAGAAACCCCTCATTTCTGATTTTCTCCTGCCTTTTCTGCACCTCTAACTTTTGTACAAACACCACTGTTCAGCCTTGGGTAAAACTGCAAGAAAAAGTACACAAGTAGTCTTTGTGAATTCAGAGAGGAAAACGCATAACTGAATTATCTAAACTCGGGGTGGGCAGAGAGTCCTGTTCACATGGTGGTAGGCCACAGCTCTAAGTGGCGCGGGCTTAGTCTCTCAGCCAGTCAGGGGCATTTGGCAGTGCTGAGAAAGCTGCACATATGTGAAACTATTTTGATGCATACTGTTACTGTTGAGAGGTGCTATTCCTCCCCACTCACAAGTTTGCACTCAATATCAAGTTTTCCAAAACATAAAGGCTAACAGAGGGTTTCAAAAGTAATGAACAGTTAGCTCCCTCTGGGCAAAGGAACATTTCAACACCCCACCCCATCCCCAGGCTTCCTGCCCAACAGCAGGGTCCAAATTTGGGAATGACAAACCAGATGCAGCCTGATGTAGTGATGTTACTCCAAATACACAAGGGAGTAAGCTGAGGGACCAAAATGGACAGCAGGAAAAAGAGAAAGAAGAGGAGAGAGAAAGTCTCTGGAGAGGCATCCAGAAAGAAGCTGTACATGCAAAGACGTCTGTGTAAAGCTTCCCTCCAAAACCAGCTGAGCACACAGCTCAATGAGGACTCCGATGCTGTGGGGGTGGGGGGCTCAGCTCACACTTGAAGGATTACAACCACATACCAGTGTTTTCTTTTAAAACATTTTCAGAAAAAAACCCAAATGCTGCTGAAGCCAGTGAGTCTTACTTTTGTGCTTTGAGAAAAGAAAGTAGGAAGCAGGGTTACTCCTCTTGCATGTCACAGTCGGTGGTTCATCAGGCATTCCCAGCTGACGTGGTTCTGCTAAAATGTTTCTAAGCACAGGCAGATTTGCTGTCTCGAGATGGAGTGCCTACCCCTTCCCTGGCGTGGTGATCATCACACTTCTCATTAAACATGCAGACATATGCTGTTAAACCCAGGAGCCTCACCACAAGCTTCTTTTCACTGTTGTGGGCTATTTTATAATGGATCATTTCCCATGTCAACCACTTCCCACCATAAGATTATGAAGCATCTCCCTTACCAAAGGCTGACCTGATACATTTTTTTAAAGTAAGAATGGGTGGGGGAGGTGAACCAAGATCATATGCCAAACTTGCCCTCCAGAAAGGGGAGGACAGAATAATGATCAGGGCTATAAAGCCTCAGAGAAGTTGCCAGGAGTCTGCCATACAGTAAAACAAGGAGTAAGAAGAGTACTCAAAATTCTTCCCAATGTCAAAATTCTAATTCAGTGATCAAAATATTTCAAAACCAGGCTTAAAAAATAACCAGCTAGTATCTTAACAGGGATCTTAATTTCTGAACAATGAGTGATATCTCTGGTAGTAACAGTAATAATAAGAGTCCAGACATTTACTAAGCACTTACTGTGTGTCAGGACTGTTCTAGAATATTCCTTGCACATTAACAGATTTAATCCTCACCACAAACTCAGAGACGGACTGTGAACCGCTGTTTTACAAAGTGGGAGGTGGGACAACAGAGAGATCATGCCAAGTCACCTGGCTGATAAACGAATGGAGCTGGGATGCTAACCTGGCAGCTCTGACTCCAGGTTCTCACCTACTAGACTATGACTATGACTATCGTTTCATGCATTTAATCTCTGTGGTGTACCTTCAGTTTACTCTGAGGGCAGCACCCTAAAATAAAAGAGTTGTGAGTCATAGCTCTGGATGCCAAGGAATTGACCATGTGTGATCATAGAACTGTTCACCAGAGCTTTCTTCTGAGGTGCCTTGGGTGGGCTTGAGCCTTCAACCTTTTGATTAACAGCAGAGCCCAATAAGTACACCACAGAGGAAGGAGCTTTTCTGTGGAGGCCTACCAGTGAACAAGAGGCAGAAGACCTGGGCTCTAGGCCTGTCTTTTGTTCACCACCCTGTGACCTTGTGAGGATGCCGAACCTCTCTGAGAACTCCCAGGTCTGTCACTGTGGTTGGGGGCCATAAGTAGATTCTGACTCACAGCGCCTCCATGTGACAGAGTGGAACTGCTCCATAGAGTTTTCTAGCTGTAATGTTTACAGTAGCATTGTCAGGACTTTCTCCTACAGAGCTGTTCGGTGGGTTCCAACAGCCAACCTTTTGGTTAGCAGCTGGGCACTTAACTGGTGTACCACCATGTCATCTTAGGTTTGTTATTAGGTACAAATAAACCTAAGTGCACGGTGGAGAGAGGGTTCTGAGCTATGACCCCAGTGCACTTTATGGATGAGGAGAATGGAACCAAAGAGATCACATAACTTCCTATACTTTCCACAGTAAAAGAGGACACTAAACACAGACAACGAACCTGAAGCAAACCAAGGAAGGGCTATCAGAAATGCCCCAATGAACCATGTGAATTTAATTTCGCATCAAGATTATATAAAAGCCTATAATTAACATTTAGGTACACCCTTAAGAGATGACCATTCTTTTTTTTTTTAATTTAAGGTTTTTATTGTGGATTGAGTGAAAGTTTACAGGGCACATCATCAGTTTCACATTCAACCATTCATATAACTTGTTTCATTACATTGATTATAATCCCCTCCATATACCACAGTTAACAGTGTTTCTCTCTATCCTCTTTAGCTTTTTTTTGGGAGGGGGTGGAAAAACTTTGCCTTTTTGGACTTTACTGTCTCGGCTTCTAGGGAAGGTTTTTACATTTATCTGTGGATATCCAGGGCTCATGTATGAGATTACTAGCAAGCATACTGAATAATCAGATGAGGGACAGTTTGCTATGTCTGCTAGGTGACCGAGATGACCATTCTTATAGGTAACCAATGGTTGTTGGTGTGGCGCTGTAGGTAAGCCCTGGACTACTAACCAAAAGGTCAGTGGTTCAAACCCACCAGTCGCTCCTCAGAAACCCTACACAGGGTCACTATAAGTCAGAACCGACTCGATAGTACCTAACACCAACAACAGTGGTTGCTACTGGTGGTGGTTGTGTGCCATCAGTCAGTTCTGACCCATAGTGACCCTACGTAGGGTTTCTGAAGCTATAAATCTTTATGGGAGCAGAAAGCCTTGGCTTTCTCCTGGAGAATGGCTGTTGGATTGAACTGCTGACCTTGAAGTTAGCAACCCAGTATGTAACCCACTACAACACCAGAACTCCAACCAATGATTACATATTGGTGATTTTATTTGGTTCAACCTAAATAACTAATTTTAGCAATCTAGCCTCTCCTAAGTGTACAATGCAGCTAGTCCCAGGCAGGGCATCCTGAGTCCAGGGAGGATGGCCTGTTTTCTGAACCTCAGCACCAGGAACACAGAGGCAGCTGCTGATAAAGAACAATGGTTTAATACCTGGGAGCTACCACAAGGTTAAAGATTAATGGGAAAAGCTTCATCACGTTTATTATGGATAAATGCACCATAAAAATAAACCCCAATTAACTTTTCAGCGTAAAACAAAACAATTTTGCTGGCAAATCAAGAGCGATTCTTGGCAAGTGCCTATTTCCCTTAATCTCTGTAGTTAAATTCACTGCTGGAGCCAACAACTGACTGCACTGATACTATGGACTTGTATTTAGCTTTTTATGTTTATTCCCATTAGTACATGAGTGACTGTGAAATACTCAACAACGGAAATAATTATAGTTATTGAGGACTCATTTAATTACATAAATCTAAGTAACAAAGAGAGTATCAGAGAGTATCAATCCAACTATTGTGTTGTTGCTATGTGCCATTGAGTCAGTTCCAATTTATAGATACCCTCTGCACATCAGAACGAAACACTGCGCCATCCTCACCATCATTGTCATGTTTGAGCCCATTGCTGCTGCCACTATGTCAATCCATTTCATGGAGGTCTTCCTCTTTTTCGTTGACCTTCCATTGTACCCCGTATGATGCCCTGTTCTAGGCACTGGTCCCTTCTAAAAACATGTCCTAACTACCAGAGCAAAGTCTCACCATTCTCCCTTTTAAGGAACATTCTGGCTGTACTTCTTTCAAAACAGACTTTTCTGTTCTTCTGGCAGTCCCTGGTACTTTCAATATTCCTCGATAACACCATACTTCAAATGTGATTCTTATGTAGCATTCCTTATTCATTCTCCAACTTTCACATGCATATGAGGCAACTGAAAATACCACGGCATCTTAGTCCTCACAGTAACATCTTTGCTCTTTAACACTCTAAAGAGGTCTTTTGCAGCAGATTTGCCAATGCAGTACTTAGTTCGATTTCTTGCCTGCTGTTTCCATGAGCATTGACTGTGGATCAAGCAAAATGAAGTCGGATAGCTTCAGTCTTTTCTCCATGTATCATGATGTTAGTTATTGGTCCAGTTGTGAGGATTTTCTTTACAAAGAATCCATGCTGAGGCTGTACTCTTTGATCTTCATTAGTATTTGAAACCTTCTTTACTTCCAGCAATCAAGGTTGTGTCACCTGCATATTGAAGGCTATAATAATGCTTCTGGAGTCCTGGTGTGGTGCTGTGGGTTAATGTGTCAGACTGCAAAGCCATTTGAACTGCAAGGTCGGCGGTTCAAGCCCACCAGCTGTTCCTTAGAAACCCTATACAGGATCACTATGGGTCCGAGCCGACTCAACAGCATTTAGCAACAACAACAACACTTCTGCTAATCCTAACGCCATTCTTCTTCATATAGTCCAGCTTCTAAGATTATTTACTCAGCATACAGACTGAATAAATATAGTGAAAATACACAATCCTGACACACACTTTTTCCTGATTTTAAACCATTCAGTGTCCCTTTGTTCTGCTTGGAACACCTACCTCTTGGTCTACATACAGGTTCCTCATGAGCACGATTAAGTGTTCTGGAATTCCCATTCTTAGCAATGTTACAGACACAGTTGAATGTGTTCATTATGAACCACACAGCTGAATGCCTTTTCATAGTCAGTAAAGCACAAGTAGCGTAGTGGTTACGAATCGGGCTGCGAACCTTAAGGTCAGCGGTTCAAAACTACCAGCCGCTCCGTGGGAGAAAGATGAGGCTTTCTACTCCTGTAAAGATTTACACCCTCGGAAACCCTGTACAGGGTCGCTATGGGTCGGAACCGACTCGACGGCACTTAACAACAACAACAACAAAAGCGCAAGTAAACATCTTCCTGGTTTCTCTGCTTTCATCTGAGATTCATTTGACATCAGCAATCATCTTCTGAATCCAGCTTGAGTATCTGGCCAGCTCCTTGTCAATGTACTGCTGCAATTGTTTTTTAATTATCTTCAGCAAAATTTTGATGAATAATGATAATTGTTTGATAGTTACCGAATTCTATTGGGTCACCTTTCTTTGGAATGGGCACAAATATGGCTCTCTTCCAATAGGCTGGCCAGGTAGCTGTCTTCTAAATTTCTTGGCACAGACAAGTGAGCACTCCAGGCACTGCATGGGTTTGTTGAAATGTTCCAATTTGTACTCCATCAATTCCTGGAGCCTTGTTTTTCACCAATGTCTAAATATTCTGTGATTGTTCAATCAATATCTGCATGTAATTCCCAAAAAACCAAACCCATTGCTGAGGAGTAAATTCTGACTCACAGCAGCCCTACACGACAGAGTGCAACTACTCTATCAGGTTTTCAAGGGTGTCAATCTTTAAGGAAGAAGACTCCCTCATCTTTCTCCCTCAAAGCAGCAGATGGGTTTTCTCCCTCAAAGCAGCAGACCTTCTGGTTAGCAGTCCAATACTTAACCCACTATGCCACCAGGGCTCCTTCTACACATGTAAGATGGTGGCTTTTTGTCACCACTCTCACCATTATCAGGCTTGGCCAAAATGACAGAAACACTGCCAAGTACTGTTCAGATGTCTTCATTTCAAAAGGAATTAAGTCTCAACATTTTAATTCTTAGGGCCTGGTATGGTGCTGTGGGATAAAGCACTGAGCCCCAAGGTGGGTACTACCTTATGAAGTACCTGTGAATTATTTAATGTCTCTTCTAGCCATAGTCTTTGTAAATTCCCACCAAACAACTTTTTCCTGCTGTGTCTGGGTAAGAGAAGGTGGGGGAAGATGCTGATGGATGATATGGTTCAGTTGTGAGTGACTGTTAACAGGGCTAACTAACGAAGCTTAGACCTCTAACGTGTATAAAATGAACCATCTCAGAAGCAGCAAGGGGGACTTTACTACCTACAAGGAAGCCAGAAGTGGAGTGCATCCTTTGGACTCCAAGATCCAAGGACACGATGCTGTGACACCTGAGAAGCAGTAGAGGAGCAACAGCAGCAGAACCAAGACGCAGAGCACGAGGCAGAGTGTGGCTTCCCAACCCATGGAGCCAGGAAAGTTGAGTGATTAGGCAGGAGGCTTGCTTCCAGAGTGGGGTGCCTCTAGTTATTAATTAGGGGAGCAGGTTTGCTGACTCAAGGAACTAGAGCCAAGTGCCTTCAGGTTGAGGTTTATGGGGGACTGGTTTACTCAGGAGCAGTTATCAGTAGCCCTAAAAGAGTTTTGGAACACTGCTTTAGCAGGAAAAGCAGAGGTCAGGCCAAAGGCCAGAGAGCGTCCTGCCTGTGCTCACAGCAGAGGAGAGTCTGTCCTGACTGGAGGAACTGGGCCCTGAGCATTTCTGACCCTGAATTATAACCTGTTAACTCCCCTAATAAACCCCTTACCTATGAGTATGCTGTCTGAGTTCTGTGTGGTCACTGCAATGAATTATTGAACACAGTAGAATACAGAGTGCTGTAGGAAGGACTGTTAGTGGTGTTTTTTTGCAGTACTTATCTCTTTTAAGGAGCCCTGGTGTGGCACTGTGGGTTAGTGTGCTGGACTGCAAAGTCGTTTTGAACGACAAGGTTGGTGGTTCAAACTCACCAACTCACCAGCCACTTCTTGGAAACCCTATACCGGGTCGCTATGGGTCAGAACTGACTCTACAGCACTTAACAACAATAACAACAACAACAATGTCTTTTAAAGATAGGTAATGAAAGTCAGGTAGCCTGGTAATTGCCTGGAGCAAGAACTTTCTTCATAGCAAACAGCCAGTTCTCTTTCCTAGTAAGTTTTGTAATTTGACTTAGTTCCCAGAAGTGTATGCTGTTGTTATTAAGTGCCATTGAACTGGTTCTGACTCACAGTGACCCTGTGTAGTGTTTCCCAGGAGTGACTGGTGAGCTTGAACCACCAACCTTGCAGTTCAGACATCTTTGTAGTCTGGCCCATGAATCCACAGCAGCACACCAGGACTCCATATGGAAAAAGAGGTTTGCTGCCTTTAGGGTCAACCCTGCCAATGAACATACACTGGAGTGTCCCCCACTGACTAACTCCCCTCTGTAAGTAGGTGCTGTGTGGGACAGCAGCCTGGTCACATGGCTACTACTTCTCCAGGCTGCTCACTCTGGACGTCCATCGGACACATTCTTCCCCCGAGTCTCACATGCATGGCCACCAACATGGCGGGAAGGACAGAAACTTTTCTTTTCATGGGTGTGTTGGGTGGGTAGTGGACAGGAGAGAAGGGGAACCATGGGTCCTGTTCTCTGCTTCTTCCTGACTTTGTGACCTTGAACAAATCACAATTTATTATTTTTTTTAAAGCTTTCTCATCTGTTTTATTAACTCCAAAAGGACAGTGTATATAAATTAATGGTAACCTGAATTGGAACATAATTGTCCTCATCATCATCACTGTAGGAGAGCCATATTAAGGCAGCCTTAAAAGTTAAATAGGGAAATTCAGAAAGGCAGTAGGCAGTGATTCTTAATCCAATGTCATTCCAGTCAGCAGCTCAGCAGAGTGGTGCTAGCAGGGCTGTGTGAGTTCTCATCCTAACAGCTGAGGGACCCGTGGAACTGAAATTAACCTCTAGGCTTCAACTCCTCCTTTATTAAGGTAATGGCAGCACACCTACCTTAAAGGGCTTTAGGGAGGCCTTAGAGTCAATATCCAAGTAAAATGGAGACCAGTACCCGACACATAGTAAGTATATAATTGCTGTTATTTTCTATATTCTGAATTCAATGAACCCTTGATTATCTAGTATTACATATGCGTTCTTCTTAGCAAGTATAAAATTCTGAGATAATGAATCTTGTCAACCAAAACTTTTCCTGAATATGTGTTTTCCATACTTTTGTCTGCCATGTTTGGCATTTTAAAGCATAATTTTTGTTAGGAAAGTAAATTATCAGCCAAAATTAAACTAATATCCATTATTCTTCGGTTTTTCTTATGAATATGAATTTCACAAAATGGGAATTTGAAAAAAATGGCGGCTTATGTCTTTTTAAGTCTTTGCCAATCAAAAAGAGTATGATTCTGCGGAATCCTACTCAGAGAGGTAGTGAGGCCTGGGATGGAGGCAGAGAAGACAACGTCAAGAGATGGTGGGGTTGGGGGCTCGGGATCAGGAGATGGAAAGGGGCTGAGGACTGTGGTAGGAGGGGGGTGCAGGTTTACAGGGTACACCCCTTGGTTGGGTGAGGATGCATGGACAGAATGATAACTATGCCAACGAAATGATGGATGATGGAATGAATGTAAAGCTGATGTTCTCCCATGTAGACTATCACACAATTCACAATAAAACATAAAAAAAAAAAAAAAGAGTATGAGACTAAGAACAGTGGTATCAAACCATCCAGAGCAGCCTTGCACAGAGAAGGACACTGTGTATTGTACTTGCAGAGCCTCCAGAACTTTCCAAGGGAGGTTTTGATAGGGAAATTCCTTAATTCCATTTGTCTCTCCTGAGGGGTCTCGAGACTTGACTCTCTGGTACTCCCTGGTCCACACTTTATTCTCAAAGCCCAAGCTGTGTTTCTCCTACTCCCTGGTGCCAATCATGGCTTCTCTGGAGTCAGCTCCTCCTAAGGACGAGAGCCCTGCCAGTTGGGGGGAAATCATTTGGATAGTGTTCTGCAAATCACTGTCATGTACGTCATCTGTGTGTTCCTATTTATCCTACGGCCCAGGCTCCCTTTCTCCCTAGGGTGCTTTCTTGGATTTGCAGTGGGAGTATAAAAAAGGCCTTGAGGGAGTGTTTAGATCCTAGTTTGGTTTTTCATTGAAGGCACCTGTGGAGGTTGCCTGGGTCACCCTTAGCAGAGCCATGACATGATACCAGGGCATGGCCTATCCCATAGTCTAAGTGAATTGCAGCCCTAGCATTGTACAGTGAGGCCCCTTAGCCTTCCGGGCAGACAGATGCCAGCTGGAAGAATCTAGTACTATTTTTGACAACGCCTAAAAAGGAGAAGTACACTTAGTGCTTCCTGTTGTCTGTCAGCTTAATTCCACTTCCTTTCTCTCGTTAACTTGTTAATTCTGACTCACATGTTAGAGAACAGGACTGCTCCCTAGGGTCTTCTTGGCTGAAATCTTTACGGAAGTAGATCGCCAGACCCTTTTTCCGTGGTGCTGCTGGGTGAGTTTGAATAGCTCATCTTTTGGTTATTAGCCAAGTGCAGACCATATGCACCACGTGGGCGCTTCTTTCCCTCCCTAAAGAGGTTTGAATGACTCCTCCCTGGCTCTGCATCTCCAACATCCACTCCTCTAGATCAACCACTTGACAGCACAGACTCAGAGCAGGAGAGAGGAAAGGCTTCAAAACATAGGCTAGGAGTAGCAAAGAGGAGGAGGGCAGAGCTGTGTTCAGGAGAAGCCACTGGCTCGTCCCCTCTCTTCCCTGGAACTCTGTTTCACTGGGCACTCTGGTGAAAGGGTATGGAGTAGTGCAAAGAAAACAACTCTCCAATTAAGACAGTCTGTTATCCCACAACTTCACACCTATTAAAACACAACTATGTAACCAAATGAACTTTTCCTGCTTTGATTCTGTTTCCCCTGTTCAGCTGTCATGAATATGGAAGCCTGAGAGTAAGAAGCATAGGACAGTGAGGGGGTAAGACAACCCCATCCTGCAGTAGTCAGTGGGTTAAACTGGGGCATCAAGAAAATCTTGAGGGTCCTCTGGCTAAACTCCCTCTGACTCCATGAGGCCCCAGACACCATGCCCGAGATGTCACCACCCAGCTTCCCATCAATATCGCTGGTGACGGGGAGTTCATTACCTCTCAAGGCCACCTGGTCCACAGTGTTGTTGCTGTGTGTTGTCGAGTTGGTTCTAACTCACACTGACTCTATAGGGTTTCTATGAGTGGCTGGTGCGTTTGAACTGTCAACGTTGCATCTACTAATCCAGTGCCACACCAGGATTCATTTTAGCACAGCTCAAATTATTAGACATTTGTTTCTTATATTGTGCACCAATCCTTGGCCTTAGCTCTGCTTTCTAAAGCAGAATAGGTGGTTTTTTCAAATACATTATTGAGTACAAACACATTCCCTATAACCTGTCTCTTTTCTACAACAGACATGCTCTCTTCTTCTGGTTTTCAACCTTAACATATAATTCGCAATAATTCAATGAAAAAAGTTTAAACAACCTGACCAAAGACAGTTTGCTGGTCCTTACCGATTCAGGAAAGCATTTCCAAAGCGACTAAGTTTTCGGAATGGTTTTTTGGGGTCCACGACCAATGCATTTCCCGGGGTGCTGCCCTCAGTCTCCCCATACATCACAGCGATGAAGGAGTCAGTGGTGGGCTCTGGGCCAATCCGCATGCCTGGGAAATCTTGCTCTAGCAAGTACCTGGTGGAGGAGAAAAGCAAAGAAAAGCTGAGCATACTACAAAACTCAGTCAAGAGGCCAGAAAGCTTCCTGGGGTTAGCATGGTTTAACACAATCATTCAAAATGGAAGAAATAGAATCCTTTAGATAGGGAGTGTGACTGGCATTCTACTCTTCTGTAAATATATCTACAGACTGATGGATTTACCTGCCCAGTGTAAGCAGCCGGATGGAGCGGTCAGATTCCTTGCAGACTTACTGAGCCACTGACAGCAGTCCTCTTCCTAGCACAGTGATTTATTTTCGCTCCAGGCTCCACTGGTAGAGTAGGGAGCACTTCAGGAGAGGCACAGCTGGCCAGCTCTCAGGTGTCCTGGAAAGGCCTATGCAGGCTCAACTCCGCTAGGGAAGCTTCCCCTGACCTGTCCCTCCAGCATGTTGGGGACACCTCCTCCATGCTGCCAGGACACACAGGGCCCTTGTAGCAAGTGCCATGTTTTCGGCCCAGATGTGTATCTCCAGCTCTCAGCACTGTGCCTGCCCACGGAGGGCACTGCACAGTGACTGAAATAATGTCACTGACAATCTATTATGCCGACACTTCCTCCCTTGTTTGTTTCTCTGGGTTCCTGAAAGTTATGGCTGTGGAAGATGGTCTCCAAAGAACTCAGCAGCAACAGAGGCTGCTATAGGGGACAGGAGTGAAGGGAAGGGTCAGATCAGACATCACTGCCAGCCACTGGCCTTTGTGCAAATCAGAAAAAGATGCCCCTTCCTCTAGGCAGGCACACTTCTGTACCAGGTTCACAATTTGGCAACCTTGACTCTAGTAGACCTTTAGCCCCCACGTGCCCCTTGCCCAGTACCCTCGTGTAGTGTACAGCCCACACAACTGTACACAGTGGCTTGAACAATCGTCACCCAGGGCTATTATTCAGGGGCTGAGGAGTCAGAGGAGAGTGATAGGCAAGTCTACTTCCTTCATTAAGCTAAGGCATTCAGAGTCCTCCATCCCCACAAAGTTCCCTTTACATATTGTGTTGTTAGCGACTCATGGTGACCTATGCCATCTTCATGAGTCCATTCTTGTGGCTATTGTATCAATCCACGTCACTGCAGGTTTCCCTCATTTTCGCTGACCCTCTAACTTGGGTAAACATGGAGTCGTCCTCTTCTTTCCTGATATGTCCACAGTACATGAGCCAACATCTCACCATCCTTGCTTTTGAGGAGCATTCTATGATGCTGGAACACACCTGTGTATTTATGCACATATGGAATTGGGAGTAGAGGCTAGGGAGGGGACAAGGAGGGAGTATTTTGGGATACATTTTACTCACACCAAACAATAAATGGAAGCATAGCAACTTCAGAAGACACTTGACAGTGGTAATGGCCAGGTTCTGGCAAACCTGTTTGAAGTGATTAGTGGAGAGTTGTATTCCAACCCTATGGGAGAAGTGATCCTTCATCCCAGTGAAGGGGTTTAAGGGAAGAAACCAACACAACCTTCTCCAGCTCCCCATTCCGGCAGCTACTTTTTTGTCTAACAAGTCCTAACCGATCAAGTTTAAGCCCGAACCTGTCACTCTATTTCTGGGGGTTGAGGGAAAGAACTGAATTGTCAAATGTTACACACAATTTTGCACCTTTATAAGAATGATAAATTACGTCATCTATGGACCTGTGTTTCCTTTGTAAATAAAATTAGGGTTGTTTAGAAATTTTAGCATACAGGTTATATTTTAAACCTGATTTCATTACTAGTTTTAACTTTATCCAAAGTTTCTACATTTCTGTGAGGATGAGAGGCCCCAGAATATATACATTGTTTAAATATGTCCCAAATTTTAGAGTAAACAGGGGAAAAGTTGGATAATACCACCCAGCGTTTACTGAGTGCTTATATGAGCTCTGGTAGCATAGTGGTTACGAATCGGGCTGCTAACCTCAGGGTCAGCAGTTTGAAACTACCAGCTGTTCCGAGAGAGAAAGATGAGGTTTTCTGCTCCTGTAAAGATTTACAGCCTTGGAAACCCTATGCAAGGTGGCTATGAGTCAGCACCAACTCCACAGCACACCACCACCAACCACCATTCGTCTGATACAGTGCCAAGTCCTTCACTTCCATTATTGTTTCCTCTAACCCTACAATACTCTGAGACAGCTCCTAACATCATCTCTATTTTACAGGTGAGGAAACAGGCATCAGAAGCTAAACAACTTACCCAAGTGTTAGAGTGGAAACTGAACTGCAGGCATCTGGCACTCAAGTTGGTGGTTTGTTCAGAGACAGGAACAAAAAGAGACTGCAGACCCTTACCATAAATGTGCCACTGGAGATAAAGTAGGAGAGCCCCATTTTCTCTACAGTAAGGGAAAGAGCTGCCCCAACTAACTGCATGGTTGTCAGGCTGCCCTAACCACAAGGGTTCAGCTCTTCCTCTTCTCCCAGGGGATATCGGGGGAGCAGGTGATATTTTAAAATGTCTTCAGATTTAATTTTTAAAATGTCTCCACTTTTTCAATCAAAACCTTATATTCCTTTACAATAACCACCATAAACGCATAAAAATAAAAAAGTAAAAACCTGGTGGATCACAAAACCAAAAACCTTTGTGTATTTACTATTCTAGTAAATATACATAAAAGTAGAAATGTTCATGTTTATAAATTTGGATAAAATTCAACACAAATCTTAGAAACACTAATAAACTCTTAGAATAGCTCACATTTTGAGAAGCTCTAGCCCATTTAGGGACTCCCATGTGGTGCTTAGGATCAGCACTGGACTGAGAAACACAAGGTGGCAGTTCATATCCACCAACTACTCCTTGGATCCCTATACGGGTCACTATGAGTCAGAACCTACTCAATGGCATTTAACAATAGCACATCTAGAGTCTGTAGATTCCTATGCACATATAAATGTACAATTTCCATTTACAGTCACTCTGGGAACTCAAGTCTGAAGTCATTCAGCAGCAAAACTGGAAGTCAAAGCCAGACAACGTCCCCCTCCTATATCCAGCTTGATTTCCACTCCCTGTGGCCTGGGTGAAGCTGAGTTAGGACACCTGGGAGAGAAACTGAGGGAGGGAGACAATTGGAGGAGAGGGGCCGGGCCTTGAAAGCCAGTATCATCAGGCTCCATGTTAAGTACCCATGGTTCTCAAAGCATAAGAGGCTTAGGCCCCAGTGTTGGTCTGACACTTGACAAGCACTTTCCCATCAAATCAGTGCTAACAGCAATGCTAAGACAGGCTATAAAACACCACACAAACCAATTAAATAGACAAAGCAGACAAGAACCAAGCCATCACCTGCTGGAGGAAAGTTCAGTGTTGAGTTACTCCCTATAGTATGGCACCTAGCTTGGGGTCCCCTGGGCACCTAGCCTTGCAGAGGTAAGAAGGGGGTCAGACTCATAGAGGTGGAGGACCATCTGAAGGCTGGAGTTAAGCAGTGAGTCTCCAGCTCACATATAACCAGGCTTTAAGTCAGATAATTACTACCAGGGAACGTCCAAATCACCTCTGATGTGTCATTTATATAAAAGCACATAAAGACCCAACTAACTAACTAACTAACTAACTAAGGTGTTTTAATGGACACAAAAAAGTTGAAAGAAGAGTAAGTGTTTCCAATTTACAAGTTTATACTATAATAGTAGTGGTGGTGGTGGGGGGGTGTCGTGGAGTTGGTTCCAATTCATAGCAACCCTGTAAAGGGTTTCCGAGAGTGTAAATCTTTATGGGAGCAGAATGCCTCATATTTCTCTCATGGAGTGACTGGTAGCTTCGAACTGCTGACATTATGGTTAGCAGCTCAGCTTGTAATCCACAACATTAACAGGGCTCCTTCATACTGTAAGAGAAGCTAGAATTTCGTACAATCCTGCCAGACAGAACTCTAACACATAATCATTTTAACAGTATGCTGCCAATGTGAAGCAGTTTGAAGGAAAAGATGTCCCCTGAATTGTGACTCTGGTAAATCATTCGATTTCTGAATCCTAGACCCAGATGAAGAACTAGCAATCGATCACTGTATTAGATATCTGGCTCATATTATTAATTTGTTTAGCAATACTTTCTACCTCAGATAATAGAAATGCAAAATGCAGCGTCCAACCTCATTATCAAAGTAATAATGAAAGATATAGCATATATAAAAACCCCGACAATACCATAATATTCATGGCTCTCCACAAATCAGACCATTCTACCTTCAGTGTGGGCTCCTCTGTCCCCCCATCATGGACCTTCTTGCCTAGACTAGTCTCAGGCCTGAAATACCTGGTGTGGCACTGAAGGAAAAGCACTGGTCACAAGATCGGTTTGAACCACAAGGTCAGCAGTTCAAACTCACCAGTGGCTCCTAGAAAACCCTATACAAGGTCACTATGAGTCAGAACCAACTGGACGGCGCTTAACATCTTCCTTCACGTTGTTTCCTTTGCCAAGTGAGAGACAATGCCCCATCATCTCTATTACTTCTCTTATTGGTTTTCTACGCCACCCTTAGTGGAAGTACTCTCTGGGTACTCTCCTCCCCATCTTCCCTGTCTGGTGCTTCCCACTTCACATCTAGTGTTGACATGACTGGTAGGCCGAACTCCATTCTCTCTCTCTTTTTTTAAGTTTTTACTGTGAACTGAGTGATAGTTTACATGGGAGAACATTGGTTTTACACCATCATTTCACTGCAATGGTTACAATCTCCTCCGTGCATCATCATTCAACAGTATTTGTGTCCATTCTCTCTCTTTTTTTTGGAGGGGGCGAGGGGATGTACACAAAAACACTCAGGAATATACAATCCAATTCTTCTCTTCTGATAGGTTCTCGTTTCCTGGAAGGCCTGGCCCACACACTTAGAACTTCAGAGCCCCGCAGTCTCTTAGGAATCATTTGATTTAACCCCAATCAGCAGTCATTTGATTCTTTATCTTTGCAGAAGAAAAAACTGAGGAATAGAGCAGGCAAGTGAATTGTTACTGGTAGCTGTATTGGATGTACAAACTTGCTGGTGGCTGCACTGGATGTACAACCTGGGAGCTCCTTTCTCCTGGCCAAAGGCTTATCTGAGGCTAAGCCCCAAAACTTCAGGCCCCACCCAACCCAAACTCCTGGTTACTGTACCTGTTATTGTTGTTACCTGCCATGAGTCAGTCCACACACATGGCAACTCCATACGCAATAGACATGGTGGCCAGTCCTGTACCCTAACCATAGCTGGCTACAGATGAGCCTGTGGGGATCTTGTTTGTGTGTGTGGTAAATATATACATAGCAAAATGTCTGACATTTCAACAATCCTCACATGTAAGTCCAGTGACATTAATTAGGTTTATTTATCATGTATCCATCCATCATCTTTACTGGTCCCAAATTGTGCCATAACCCTTAACAGAAGCTCAGAGGGTTTTCATTGGCTGATTTTTGGGTAAGTAGATTGCAAGGCCTTTCTTCTTAGTTTGTCATAATCTAGAAGCTCTGCTGACTCCTATTCAGCATCATAAAAACATGAAAACTTCTACAGCTAGAGGGGTGGTGGCTGTACATTGAGTTGCACTGGTCAGAATTGAACCCAGGATTTTGCATGGAAAGCAAGAAATTTACCACTGAACAACCAGTGCCCTCACTGTCTTCCATGGGGCCTATCAAATGCATGAGCTAAGATACTATAACTCTCTAAACAGATCACTCTGGGGAGTTTCTACTCTGGGGGATTGCTGAAACTCACTACATTTATGTTACACTGCTGGGCTGGCAGGTGCATCTCTATGCAGTAAGGGAACCAAGAACCACCAAGCCACAGTATGATGTGAAAAGAGTGACAATGAAGTGAGGAGGTTCACAATCAGCAACTCTGAAAGGAAGAGTCTGAGCAGATCGTGAAGTGTACTATGCCCAAACTGAGTAACCACCATACTGTGGCATGTATATGATTAATTGTGTGAACTCTGTTGATTTTTGTGACATCTCAGAGGCTTTTCCAAAGCTACAAGTTCCAGGGATGCTGTGGTATTATCTGCAGTAACAAGAATTCAAAGGAACAAGAGGCCACAGGAAGACTACAGAAAAGAATTCATCTTGATTCAGAGCCGAATAGCCAACTCCACTATATCCTGTGCGTTAAAGACTTGATTTTGTCCTTGGCCCCACCTTGCTCCCCTTTTCCTGTGTTCTCAGAGAGGCCTGCCAATTCTAGTGGTGATTGCTCCAAGAGTCCAGAGCCAAGTCATCAACATAAAAAATGTACAGACATTCGGATTCCAAACAGCTGTGTATGTTTGGGGTGGGGACTGGGGGAGGTGGTAGTGCAGGGGGAAGTCTGAGAGCTGATATCTGAGTCCTTGTCCAATAAACTTTATGGTTGAGCATCATTTGAAGGGGCTCCTGGCATACTGGCTGCCAAGCTTAGCTTAAGCCCAGCTTTTTGTCTTCAGATAAAATTTCATTTTGTTGTTGTTGAGAATATATATAGTAGAGCATACATCAATCCAGCAGTTTCTACATGTACCATTTAGTGATATTAATTATATTCTTTGAGTTATGCTACTATTCTTAACCTCCTTTTCTAAGTTGTTTCTTCCCCACAAACATAAATTCACTGTCCCTTAAGGTTCTAGGTGGGTGGTTCAAACCCTCAAACCTACCAGTGGCTCTGCAAGACAGTCTACTCCTGTAAAGATTTACAGCCTTAGAAACCCTATGAAGCAGCTCTACTCTGCCCTGTGGGGTTGCCTGCTAGGAGTCAGAACAGACTTGACTGCAGAGTGGGTTTTGGAAAGTTCCTATCTAATCATTTGAGTTGCTGTTGCCAAGGGCCTGCTTTGATACAAGGGTATATGTGGGAAATGCCTTTATCTTTCATTGCTTAAGTGAGAAACAGTTTATTTTTAACTTCATAGAAAGAAAAATGTTATTTGTTACAAGGGAAAGAAAAAATCTTAAGACAATGAAAAACAAAGTCTCTTAACATAACTAAGCACCATCTTCTCAAAGATGGGTTTGTTGTTGTTGTTGTTGTTAGGTGCCATAGAGTCGGTACTGACCCATAGTGACCTTATGTACAGCAGAATGAAACACTGCCCAAACCTGGGCCAACCTCAGTACTGTTGCCATGCTTGAGTCCACCAATGCTGCGACTTGGCTAATCCATCTTGTTGGGGGTCTTCTTCTTTTTCTCTGACCCTCCACCTTACCAAACATGATATCCTTCTCCAACAACTGGTCTCCAACAACTGGTCTCATATGTCTGAAGTATGAGAGACGAAGTTTGGCCATCTTGGCCTCTAAGGAGCACTCTGGCTGTATTTCTTCCAAAATGGACATATTGGTTCTTTTGATAGCCCATGACACTGTCAATATTCTCCAACACCATAACTCAAAAGCATCAATTCTTTTATGGTCTACCTTATTCATTGTCCAGCTTTTGCATGCATATGAGGTTACTGAAAATATCATGGCTTGGATCAGGTGTACCTTAGTCCTCAAGCTGACATCTTTGCTCTTCAACACTTTCAAAAGGTCTTGTGTAGGGCACTTCCGGCTTGGCAGTGGCAGAGCAGAGTCAGGTAGGACAGGCTCTGTGGGTGAGAGGCTGAAAACCCAGAGACACTGCTCTCACAGAACTGCACCAGAGCTCTGGATCTAGCATATGTGTCAGGGCATCAGTTTCCTACAACTGCCAGTAGAAAAATCAGGGTATAAAGGAATATATTGCAATTTAGAAATCGGTCAAGAAATTGGGACTCCCTCTGTGGTCATTCCGCATGGGCGGAGGTCAGAGAGCGGGGCTACAGCCAGACCAGCACAGGGAACCGGCAAGCTAAATGCAGTGCAGTAACATTTGCAAAAGACAGTGTGGGGGGATTCTATGTATTTTTTTCCTCCTCTTCCCTGTCGTGCCTTCTTTGCCCAGCCCAGATGCCTTCGGGTGGGTGGGTGCACACCCCCAAAAAACATCTAGTGTTGAGACCACAGCTTTCCCACGGCACAGAGAGAAAGAGCCCTTTCAGTCCACGGGCAAATTCTTTGGCTGCTGCTTTGACTTCTGCCTGTGGGTCCCAACCCTAAAGTTAACTTGTGCAGTACCCTTTACTCCTGCCCATCCAGCAAGAAAAAAATCAGGTTTGGCTTGACAGACAAACCATATGAAAAATCTGTAAAACCCCAACATAAAAAGATGCAACAATTTCAAAAATTACGCTGTGCACACTCAGATACCTAACTGACCTTCAGAGACAAAAATAGTAAACAATCTTTCTCCCATTAACTTCTCAGTATCTATCTATGCACCTCTACAGTGGTGACTAGAGGAGGGGCCTGAGCGAATGGACACCCCCACCCACTACTGGAGGCTTCTATGGTGGACACACACCGCCTGTGTAGCACGGCAACTGGCCAGTTGGCCACAGTTTTATTTTTGGTTCAAAGTGGTGGGTTTTTGTCTCTGCTTTTATATTGTTTCTGCTTTTGGGCCTTTTGATAACATATTTTTCCTGGAGGTGGGAGCTTTTTCTCCCTATGTTACCCAAGAAGAGTCAGCAATCATGGCCATATAGCCAAGCATACCCCATAATATTCCACCATTGAAACAAGAGCCAATAACACCTGCTAA
>NW_006408522.1:34118898-34122909 GCF_000296735.1 Chrysochloris asiatica | reverse complement strand
TAAGGAACATTCTGGCTGTACTTCTTCCAACACATAATTTGTTTGGTCTTTTGAAACTCATGGTAGTTTCAATATTCTTCACCAACATCATAATTCAAATACATCAATTCTTCTATAGTCTTCTCTATCACTGTCCAGCTTTCACATATGGCAATTTACAGAAAATATGCAGTGACTGAAAATACCATGGTTTGGGTCAGGCGCACCTTTGTCCTCAAACTGATACCTTTGCTCTTGAGCACTTTAAAGAAGTCTTGTGCAGCATATATTTGCCTCATAGAATACATTGTTTGATTTCTTGACTTCTGTTTCCATGAGCATTGATTATGGATCCAAGCAAACTGAAATTTTTGACAATTTAATCTTTTAATCATTTATCATGATGTCATTTAGTGATCCAGTTGGGAGGATTTTTGTTTTCTTTTGAGGTGCAACCTATACTGAAGACTGTGGTCTTTAAATCTTCACCTGTAAGCATTTCAAGTCATCTTCACTTTCAGCAAGCAAGGTTGGGTCATCTGCATATTTCAGATTGTTAATGAGTGTGGTGTGGTACTGTGGGATAATGTGCTGGACTACAAGGTCAATTAACCCACAGGTTGGTGGTTCATGCTCACCAGTTGCTCTTTGGAAACCTATACAGGGTTGCTATTAGTCCAAACTGACTTGACAACACTTAACAACAATGAGGCTTCTTCCAATCCTAATGCCACATTCTTCTTCATATAATTCAGCTTCAGCATTTGCTCAGTATACAGATTGAATAAGTATGGTGAAAGCATACAGCCTTGGTGCATACCTTTCCTGATTTTAAACCATTCAATATCTCCTTGTTCTGTTCTAATGACTGCCTCTTGGTCTATGTACAGGTTTCTCATAAGCACAAGTATTCCGGAATCCCCATTCTTCACAATGTTGTCCACAGTTTGTTATTGTCCACACAGTCTGAATGCCTTTGCATAGTCAATAAAGCACAAGTAAACATCTTTCTGATATTCTCTGCTTTCAGCCAAGATCTATTGGACATCACCAATGATATCCCTCATTCCACAGCCTCTTCTGAACCTGGTTTGAACTCTGGAAGTTCTCTGTCAATGTATACTTGCAGCTGTTTCTGTACTATATTTAGTAAAACTTTACTCGCACAGGATATCAGATATTGTCCAATGATTTACTCATTACGTTGGGTCACCTCTCTTAGGAATGGGCACAAATACAGATCTCTTCAAGTCAGTAGGCCAGATAATTAATTCTCTTCTAAATTTCTTGGTAGAGATGAGTTAGTACCTCCTGTGCCACCTCACTTTCTTGAAAGATTTCAAATTTTATTCCATCAATTCCTGGTGCCTTGTTCTTTGCCAATTCCTTTGATTTCACCACTCATCTGCCAGTTTGTCATACTTCGGCAGCTTGTGAGTTGCTCTGATTTTGGAAGCTATACCACTGGCATTTTAAATACCAGCAGAGTCACCCATGGTGGACAGGTTTCAGATGAGCTTCCAGACGAAGACCAACTAGGAAGAAGAAGTGATGAACTACTTCTGAATATTTAGTCACTGAAAACCTTATGAATAGCAGAGAAACACTGTCAGACCTGTCTAGACAATATGAAAACTATTCAGTGGGGATTCTCCCTTCCCCTCTTGCTCTGAAACTAAACTCCCTCTTGAAAACTTGTAAGTCAACTACTTCATGCCTTTATGGTCTCCCCTGCCTCTATATTAGGTAGCCAATGTCTAAGTTCCCATCCCTATCAACCCTGTGTACTGAGGGATAGGTTTGATTCTTGATGTGAAGACTCCTTCCCTCTTGGTTGGTATTTTGAGCAATTATATCCACAAGCAAAGGTCAAGGTCATCAAATTGTAGCATCTATACTTGCTTGCCATATCAAACTTCTTTATCTTCCTGTAGTTGAGTTCTGATCATCAAGCCATCCAAGCTAGGTCAAATGGGTACTATCTGCAAAATTGGATGTTCTTGCATGCCTCCCCCCACTTCATATCAGCTGGACACTTCACTCTCAGCTCTAGCCCTCAGTGGCTAGGTCAGTGTCCATGGGCTCAGGAGTTCCCAAGTCTCCCCACACTTCAGATCAACCAGCCCTTCCTCTTCTCTCTCTCATCTCAAGGTCAATAGGAGTCTAATATCATTGGTTCTTGATCATATGAATAAACATCGACCGATTCTTCTTTTTGGTATAAGTTACTACTCTGTGTATTCCTTCCTCCCTTCTTTTGTTGTTTCCAGATATTCAGTAATGAACGAAGTTACTCTACAAAAATAACATGGCACATATATTTAGGGAACCTTGGCATGGTGCTGTAATATAAGCACTAGACTGCTAAGCATAAGGTCAGGAGTTCAAACCTACCAGTTACTCATTGAAAACCCTCTACAGGGTCGCTATGAGTCAGAATTGACTCAATGGCACTAACAGCAACCATTATAAATGTTACTTTCAAATTCTCAAGCCCAAATAGAAAGAGATGGCTTGTGTGATGACAAAACACGCTTGTGTCTCTTTAGGCATCTATGATGGAGATTGAAGGGTCAATACACTACTATGGCTTGAACCATTTTAAAAAGAGCATTAAACTAACCCCAAAAGCCACTTCAAAGCCACTTTATTTCTTTATTATTGTTGCCAAGTGCCATGGAGTCCATTCTGACTCACAGTGACCCTGTATAGGGTTTCCAAGGAGCAGGTGGTGGGTTTGAACCACTGACTTTGCTGTTAGCAGTCCAGTGCTGATCCTATGGGACCACATTTCAAAACAAAGATATGAAAGAAATATAATATGAAATGCTATTTTTTGTGTTCAGGTGAGAAGCAATTTCCTTATTTTCAAATCAGGCTATGAATTTGTATTTCAATCCATAAGTACTGAAAATTTTCACATAGTGTATTTTTGTTTTGTTTTATTTTGGGGGGGGGTGGTGATTTGGAAAAAGTTTAATTTTGAGGGCTTGATGTTTCCTAAAGTAACTGAAAGCATTTGATAGACTTGAAGTATACTTAGGACACACACATAGTGTATTTTTATCAATAGTACTTTTCTGAGCCACTATTTCACTAAGAAATAAAGGTCTAAACTCTGATTTGCCTTGAAGCCAGAAACAATATTTTCAAAGCAGTTTCTTTTGTTTAATCTCCCCTCATATTCAATACCAAGATATGTAAGAATCAAACATCTATTATTTCAGAAATCTCATAAAATGGTACATATAAAATAGTTTCCTAGAAAACCAATACTGGGACTTCCAGCAAGATGGTGGACTAGGCAGACACACTACACTACACAGACCCTCTACAACAAAGATATGAGAGACCAAATGAAACAGACACAGATGAAAATTCTGAAACCCTGATCTTCAGAGGAAAGGTTAGAGAAGTGGACTGAGTGTTTACAGGAAGAAGAAGCTAAACAGAAGCCGCAAGAGTGGGTGACTGACTGGTGAATGGGCAGCTAGACACAGAGTGACCATTAGAAACTTTTGTGAACAGGTTTGGCAAAAGAAGGTGGCCTGGCAGAGCAGGTTCACACAGGTAACAAGAAGGTAAAATTCCTTCTTTTTACCCACATTTCCCCGGTGACCAGAGGTGTGGTCAGCTCTCACCCTCATTCACCCCAGTGAAGACCCTGCTCTCTGGGAGCTCAGAGCCATGAGGTGGGGAGCCACATTGGCATGTTTTGGGGGCCAGCTGTACCATTTTGGTGCCTGGATTCAGGCGGTCTTAGCTCTAGACGTATAGAACCCATGGAACCACCAGACTAGCATTTAACCAGTTACCCTGCCCTTGGCTGCCCTGTGATTCTAACAGACACTAAAGCCAGCTTCATCAAGGGCCTCTACAAAGTACTTCTGGATGGAGTGCCTGAACACAGATAACAAAAATGAAAAGAAAACCTTTAAAGAAATGAAAATGAAAAGAAAACCTTTAAAGAAAATGAATGCAAAAAATTATGTGGAACAAGGATTCCAGCAGCACCACACACACACACACACA
>NW_006408522.1:34111810-34116778 GCF_000296735.1 Chrysochloris asiatica | reverse complement strand
ACAATAAAACATTACAAAATTTATTTTAGAAACTACTGGGAATGTATTTGTTTTGTTTATGGGTTATGCTCAAACAGACATGCCCTTAAACTAAGTGCAAAATATTTCAGACAGTTTTAATCACAAATAAATTTTTGTTTGGTCTCAAAAAAAAAGAGACACTTTAAAAAGACGGAGTCATACTAAATGCCCATCAACAGAAGAAAGTTTTGAAAAAAACTGGTATATTTATACAATGGAATTGTTGTTGTTGTTGTTATGTGCTGTGGAGTCGATTCCGACTCATAGCAACCCTGAACAGTGTTTCCGAGGCTGTAAATCTTTACGGGAACAGAAAGCCTCATCTTTCTCCCGCGGAACAGCTGACCTTGCGGTTCGCAGCCCGATTCGTATCCACTACACTACCAGAGCTCCTTATACAATGGAACACTATCCAACATTGAAGAATAAAGATAAATCTGTGAAATACGTCACAACGTGAATGAACTTGGAAAACATTATGTTGATTGAAATTAGTCAATTACAAAAGGACAAATATTGTATGAGACCAATGTAGTAAAAAGTTAAGAAAAGGTTTTCTTGATTAAAAAAAAAAATCCAACAAAAACTATGATGATTACAGGGGAATGGAGGAAGGAAAATTATTCACAGCCTAGAGGGTAGACAACATGCTAGCATGGATGACAGAGCAGGCAATAAACAAGAAGAGGGAGGTTGGCAGAGGAAAGATGAAGATAGCAGGAGACGCAGGGAGGAATGCAACAGTTAAAGTGAACAGAGGTAACAACTGTTAACTGTGGTTACACAGAAGGGATTGCAATTACTGTAATGAAGCAAAGCATATGATTCTTTGAATGTAAAACTGATGTCTGCTCTCTAAATCTTCACTCAATTCACAATAAAAAGTTTTACAAATAAGAAAATTTATACCACCAACAGTATAAGGAACAGATAATTTTGAAATCATGCTGTACAGCTCATAATGCATTCCACATGTACATTTTATCGTACCAGCCTGTCATTTGGAGTCCTGGTGTGGTGCTGTGGGTTAATGCACTGGACTGCAAGGTCGGCGCCTGCTCCTTGGAAACTCTATACAGGGTCTCTATGGGTCAGAACCGACTCGATGGCACTTCACAACAACAACAACCCTGTCATTGGAGAAAGTATTACTTCCTTATGTGGAAGAAAACTGTGCTCATGGCAAATGAATTAACTTGAACAGGACCACATACGTACAGGGTAATGACCACTCTTAGCATTTTGATGTATTTCCATCCAGTCACTGGATCAAAGCAGTTAAGCAATTTTGCGTCTAGATTTTTCACCATTAGCTTTTCCTCATAAAAAATTATTTGATAACACTATTTTTAATGGCTATTCCCTTACTGCTGGGCATTAAAATAGCTTCTCATTTCTTGTTTTTATAAATAATGTTGAGCTAAACATTCCTGAACACATAACTTAGCTACTTAAAAATTTAACCTTATTAAAAAGCAAAAACAAAAACAAATTTGGCCTATCTTCACATGTATTTTAAAGCTGCATGTCTTCTTTAAGTGTGAAACCTAAATTTCATTTTAATTTTAATTTTTGCTTTAAAGCACTGATGTACTGTCACAAGGGCTGTTTGTTTAAATGATGCCATCTTTGAAAGTGCTGTATACCTCATAAAGGAATGGAAATCAGCCAGTTGAACCAAGAAGCTGAAATTTGCTGGGTGAAGTCTTTTCCAGCTATGAATGGAATTTAAACTACTCAGGGCTGAGATACTCTTCAAGCATGCTGTTGTCTAAATTACCTGTGGCCATTTCATCTTTGATGCTGGTCTGGGGAAAAAGGAAAGGAAGGTGGAAGGCAGAGGAAGTTTACTGGGCCATACTTCCCTATTTCTTACAGTCCTCTATGCCCAGTCATTCATTCACTCCATATTCACTGTAGTTTCCTATGTTCTGACTTGCAATTTGTGGATTTGATAACAGAATGTGGGCTGTAAAGTCTTTGATTTGGGAGCACTATAAATCTTCACAAGGAGGTCATAGAACAGAGCATTCCCCAAAGTTATCTGACCATGGAATCTTTAAAAATAATCTCAGAATTGAATTTCCACAGACTGTGGGTTAAAAGAAAAGGTAAAAAGGCATTTAATAAAATTCAAAAGCCATACTAATGTTTTCAAACAAAATTCTTTTAAAATTAGTGAGAGACAAATTTCTTAATGTGATTAATTCATGCAACATTAACACAACAGTTAACATGATACCTTCAGGTAAAGTAACAAAGTCATTACCATTAAAATTAGAAGCTTTGTATGGATGCCCACTTTCCAATACAATAAAATATGAAACAGAAAAGGAGACAAAGTAATCATGATGTAACTAATTTATAACCCAAAATGTTGCAACATTATGCACAACAGTATAAAATTAGAAACCACCTAAATGTTCCCACCTGTACAACAGAATCTGATGCAATCATTCAAGCTATTTCTGAAGAGTATTTAGTCACAGAAGAAAATAATCTCCTATCACGTTAATTGAAAAGAGCAATATACTAAACTTATTATAAAATTTCCATTTTTGTAAGCATGACTTCTATGTCACCATTCTAAAGACAATGCTAAAATTTGGACAGCTCGAGCTTGGTCTACATGCTGTGTAAGGCCCACCAAAGTTGGCCTCCTTCTTGGTTGAAGTTTCAATTATAAAGTGTACCTTCACTGATCAATGTTGTTGTTAAGTGCCGTCAAGTCGGTTCCGACCCATAGCAACCCTGAACGGAGTTTCCGAGGCTGTAAATCTTTACAGGAGCAGAAAGCCTTATCTTTCTCCCATGGAGCAGCTGGTAGTTTTGAACTGCTGACTTTGTGGTTCACAAAACCCAAAAAGATTTCTGAACTTTATCCAGAGATTGATTCAGGAAGTTTGGGCTGGGGTCATGGAATCTGACTGCTTCAAAGGTCTCCTGGTAATTTTGACTCACAGCCAGTTTCAGGAACCAAGGCTTTCTCGAAAGTTCATAATTTTCTGAGGTTTGGAAAGGGTATCAAGCGTCTTTTAAAAGTAAACTTCAAGATGTGAGTTAAGTAATAAAAAATTTTGTCATACATTTCTCCTAATCCACTGGTGAAGGAAGGGGCTGGACTGCAAGGTCGGTTTGAACTGCAAGGTTGGTGGTTCAAGCTCATCAGCCGCTCCTCAGAAACCCTATCCAGGGATGTTATGACTCAGAATCAACTCAACGGCACTTAACAACCATCACAACAATAATGTAATGAGTGGACAAGCAAGACAGGTATTATCTTGCTGTGCTGAAAGCTGTAGCCAACCAACTCCACTGCCCAGCCTGCCCTGGAGGTTTCCTTGCTCCAGGTCCCGCCTCCTCTTAGCTTTCTGAATGGTTGGGTTGTCAGCTGCTCCTTCTCTATCACCTCCCTTCTCTCCACATTTAACCCTGCTGAGGTCACGCTCATCTTTAACTGAACTTCCGTAGGATCTGTGACCAGGACATGGCTCCTCCCCTTCCATGCCCAGTGCCGGAGCATTTTCTGTATTGGATGACTCACCTGTCACTCCCTCCTCGATCCACCACCACCTGGCTTCCATCACCACCACTTACTGACACAGTCCAGCCCATGTCATCCTGGCCTCCTGATTGTTAATCCACTGATTCTATTTCCATCCTTTCCCCAGAAGTATCTGACACTGCTGGCCACATCACCCCAACCTCACTTTCCCTGGCATTACGGGGACCATCTGTTTTTGTCTAGCAGCCATTTCCCTATTTTTGATAACAGCACCCTGAGAAGCCACTCTTACCTACTCTTAGTCCTTGTGGTTTGGATGGCTGACCACCCCACTTCACTGGGGCTCAAGAACTGGCAGAATGGCCTGAAATTGGAAATGGCCAACTGCCCACCCCACCCAAAAGGGCAACTACCAGAGAAAGTAGTCAGCATGAAGAAGCACAATTGATACAGCCCTAGTGACAACATTTGGAGTACTGCACCTATCCATTCCTGAAGTTAGCATGTCCTGGTTTGATTAATTTCATGACTTTTTTCCCCTTTACTCAGGTCATTTTCATTTGGATTTCTATCACTTGCAACCAAAAGCCCTAAGAAAGCTCTGAGCCTCCATACTCCCCTGCGGTCTCCACATCTCTAGCAACTTCTCCCAATGTCTCCACATGTTCCTCTAGATGTTCTGCAAACATGGGTGTTCTTCAGATTCCCATCCTTGGTCTTTTATTCCCCAGATCTTGACTACCAAATGCTGACACTCCGGGAATTCCCACTGAGTTGCAAATCCACATGTCCAACTTGCTTGAGAATATCTCCACTTGGATGACCACTTAAAACACAATTGTTGATATTATTAGATGTTGCTGAGTCAATTTTGACTCACTGAGAGTAGACTTAACCCCAGGGAGTTTCCTAGACTATAATCTTATAGGAACAGATTGCTGGGCCACCAGGTGAGTTTGCACCACTTTTGGTTAGCAGTAAAGCTCTTAACGCTTGCATAACCATGGCTCCTAGACACAATTTGTTGTTGTTGTTAGGTGCCATCGAGTCAGTACTGACTCAGAGCGACCTTATGCACAGCTGAACGAAACACTGCCCAATCCTGGGCCAACCTCCCTACTGTTGCCACACTGAGTCCATCGATGTTGCCACATGGCCAATCCATCTCATTGGAGGTCTTCCTCTTTTTCTCTGACCTTCCACCTTACAAAACATGATGTCCTTCTTCAATGACTGGTCCCTCCTGACAATATGTCTGAAGTATGAGAGACGAAGTTTGGCCATCCTGGACTCCAAGGAGAACTCTGGCTGCACTTCTTTCAAAACAGATCTATTGGTTCTTTTGGCAGCCTATCGTACTTTCAATATTCTCCTCCAACACCTTAACTCAAAAGGATCAATTCTTCTACAGTCTTCCTTATTCACTGTCTGGCTTTTGCATG
>NW_006408522.1:34086561-34109700 GCF_000296735.1 Chrysochloris asiatica | reverse complement strand
ATTGTACCTCATGACTGATCTGGATATGTTCTTTTTGACAATGAATGCAACACCATTCCTCTTCAATTTGTCATTTCCGGCATATAAACCATGTGGTTGTCAGATTCAAAATGGCCATTACCAGTCCATTTCAGCTCACTAATGCCTAAGATATTGATGTTTATGCGTTCCATTTCATTTTTGACAGCTTCCAATTTTCCCAGATTCCTACTTTATTATGCTTCTCTTCTTCCTCTTGTGATTCCACCTCAATGAATAGCTCTACTACTCACCCTATTACCCAAGAAATCTGGGCCTCATCCTTGACACTTCCCTCCCCTCACTGCCCAAGTTAGTTCTGGTTTATTCCTCAGGGCTCAGCTTTTAGGTCACATCCTCAGAGAGGCCTTATTAAGCAACCTCTATTCCTGAATGGGAGGGTCTCTCTCCTATGTGCCCCCATCCCACCCAGCACCTCTAGTGTCACTGCCCTTAAGTTTGTCCTGTGTTTTCATTGATGAGCTTTATAATTCTAGGTTCTATATTTAGGTCTTTCATCGATCTTGAGTTCATTTTTTTTAAAAGGATGTGATATATCCAGTTTTGCCAGTATCATTTGTCACAGAGAGTATCTTTTCCCCATTTAATGTGTCTTTTGTACCACAAACAGTACAAAGCTGTTTTGACTACTGTAGCTGTGGTTTGAGATTGGGAAGTGAGAGGCCTCCTAATTTCTTCTTCTTTTTCAGTCATGCTTTGCTTATCTGAGGTCTCTTTCCTTTCCATATAAAGTTAGTGATTAGTTTTTCCATCTCTTCAAAGAATGATGCTGGAATCTGGATTGGAATGCAATATAGCTGTAGATGGCTTTGGGTAGTACTGGCATTTTTACAACTTAAGTTTTCCTATCCATGTGCACAGTATATTATTCCATTTACACAGGTCTCTTTTGGTTTCTTTTAGTAGTGTTCCATAATTTTCTTTGTATAAGTCTTTTGTTTCTCTGGTTAGATTTAGCACTAAGCATTTAATCTTTTGGAATCCTGGTGTGGTGCTGTGGGTTAGTGTGCTGGACTGCAAAGTTGGTTTGAACTGCAAGGTCGGTGGTTCAAGCTCACCTGCCACTCTTAGGAAACCCTACACAGGGTCGCTATGGGTCGGAACCGACTCGACGGCACTTAACAACAACAAATTTCATTTTTTTGGTGGCTACTGTAAATGGCACTATATTCCTGTCTTGTCTTTCAGGGCTCTAGTTATCCCCAATGGGATTTTTAAAAAGCAAATATCAGTTGAGTTTGACAGAACGTGACACTGTGAACCGGCTATCTCGCAGTGAGTGCCTTCACTGCCCTTCTCTTTAATAACTGAGTCTAAAGGCTTATTTCTGCTTCTAGGTTTCTGATATTTTTAATACTCTTCATAATTTCTTAAAAATTACCAAACTGTTCTCTAAGCACAACTTCAAATTCTTTCTGTTTATCTACTTCCCATCCAGACATTTACTGAGAACCTCCCTTGTGCCAGGCCCGTGGAGAGCTCCTCAGTCTCTTGTTGTTGTTAGGTGCCATCGAATCAGTGCTGACTCATAGCGACATTATGCACAGCAGTACGAAACACTGCCTGATCCTCATTCCCTTAACTGCCCCTTAAACATGCCTAGGCTTCCTTTACGATCTCCCTTTACTAAAAAGAGGAAGCAAAATAATAGTTGAGTAATTATGCTTTCTGTTAATATTATAGCAAGAGCCTCAGGCAGTGGGTCTATCACTTCCTGATAATTTTTCTTGTTTTAATCACACATAAAAAGCTTTTTAAAAAAAAATTGTTGGAGGCATTTTTGCCCACTCAGCACCCTCACTCAAGCTTCCTGAGTCATCAAATAGTCCATATCCTTGCATGTAGACCTCTTGTCCCTTTTTCCCATATTAAAATACTATTTGATGTTTTAAAGCACAAAGGCATTATCGTTTTGTAAGAAAACATACATCTTATTTTGATTTTACTTAGAGTGCTATGAAGACTAAACATTGTTTAGGAGTCCTGGCGTGGCACTGTGGGTTAATGCGCCAGACTGCAAAGCCACCTGAACTGCAAGGACAGTGGTTCAAGCTCACCAGTCGCTCTTCAGAAGCCCTGTATAGGGTCGCTATGGGTCGGATCTGACTCCACGGCACTTAACAACAACAATACACTGACGATACATGGGCGGGAAAAACACATAGGGATCATGTGGTAGCTATTGTACTTCCTTTTGTTTTGATTTCATTCTATTGCTGTTTGGGTGAAGCTCTGGACTCTAGTACTGTCATCCAAATTGGTTTCACTTGATCTCTCGGGTCTTTGCTGTAGAAGGTCTGTGCAGTTTACCTGCCTAGTCAGCCATCTTGGCTCCAGCCCCTACCTACTTCCTTTTTCTCTATGTTTACTTTTTAATTCCTTTTGCCTTTGTGTTCTTTCAGCTTACTTCCACTTTTTGTTTTTTTCCTTTCTGGCATCAATTTTTATTTTAAAGTACTGCATATAAGTGCAGAAATAACTTGACTAGTACTAACTGTAGAACTGTGGAAATTAAATGAGTTATAAACTGGATTGTTTTATAGTAGTTTAAAGAGAGATATGACTCATATGCGTGTTATAAAATTCACTCTTTTAAAGTGTATAAATCAGTGGGCTTTAGTATAGTCACAAAGTTGTGCAACCAGGACCACGATCTAATGTCAGAACATTCCATCACCTCCATTAGCAGTTTCTCCTATGTCTTTCACACGTGGCTATCCAGTTGTCTAAGTGCCATTTGTTAAGGAGGCTATTCTTTCCCCCACTGAACTATCTTGGCACCCTTGTCAAAAACCAATTGACCATAAATGCATGCATTTATTTATGTACTCTCAATTCTACTCCATTGGGATACATGGCTGTCCTATGCCAAGATCACACTATCTTCATTGCTATATCTTTGGAGTAAGAGTTGAAATCAGGAAGTGTGAGTTCTCCTATTTTGTTCTTTTTCAAGATTGTTGTGGTGATTCTGAGTCGTTTGCATTGCCAACGGTCAGCTTGTCAATTTTTGCAAGTAAAGCAAGTTGGGATTTTGATAGGAATTGTATGAATATGTTGATTACTTTGAGGAGCATTGTTATTTTAACAATATTAAGGGTTCTGGTTACTGAGCACAGACATCTTTTAGATCAATGGTTTATAGTTTTCAATGTATAAGTCTTACACTTCTTTTATTAAACTTATTCCCAGGTATTTTACTCTTTCCAATGCTATTGTAAATAGAACTGTTATCCTTAATTTCATTTTTGCATTGTAATTGCTAAGGTATAGAAATACAACTGAGTTATGTAATTTTGATGAACTTGCTAAATTTTTTTTGATCCTTTAGGATTTCTATATATAACATTATATAACCTGTGAGTAGAGTTACTTTTACTTTTTTCTTTCCCATCTAAATGCATTTTCTTTCTTTCTGACCTACATTCCCTGGACTCTGCCCTTTTAAACTCTGTAAGATTTCTTGAGTGATTTCCTTTTCTCCCCTTATTAGAATAAGTGTTCTAATGAGGTATAGAAGGAAGCAGCACTCTTAAAAGTCAGAAGATGCAATCATGTAGTTTGAGTTGATATTAGGTGAGCCTCACATTCCTCTAAGTGGAAATGTCCACTTTCATAGCAAGGGATTTTCTGAGCAAATCTCTGAAATCTGTTTTCCTTAAGTTTGGAATGTAAGCCTGGTCAAGCTCAGCATGTGCCCTTCCTTGGCTGCTACAGTGTCTAAGTCATCATGGTTACTTTTCCCCAGTGCATCTTTTTCTGGTATTATAGATTAATTTCTATTGCCCCAAAAGTTGGTTTGAACTATCAGGTCAGCGGTTCAAGCTCACCAGCCACTCCTAGGAAATCCTATACAGGGTTTCTATGGGTTGGAACTGACTCGATGGCACTTAACAACAGCAACAAACATATACGTCAGAATACTAACCTCTATACCAGTAGATGTAATCCTGTTTGTAAGCAGGATTTTCTGTGTTATAGTAGATCATTTCAAAGTGGGATAGGTTCTAAATCTAATCATTTTGGAGTTGTAAAAAGGACAGGTTAGACACAATGATATGTACACACAAGAGAAGACAGATGCCATGTGAGGACCACCAAGGAACTAATCAGTAAAGGACCCCCAGGTCTACTAACAAGGAAGGAATCGGCGCAGGTGAGATTTCTAGCTCCCAGACTTGAGAAAACAGATTTCAAATTTCTATTCTTTAAAGCCACTCACTTGTAGTATTTGTCTTACAGCAACAATAGGAAACTATGGCAGAATTTGGTACCAGGAAGTGGGGTGCTACTTTAACAAATATCTCAAATGTAGAAGTGGCTTGGAATTGAGTAATAGATAAGAGTCTGGAGAAATTGACTGAGCTTGATAGTAAGAACCTAGACTTCCTTAAAGAGATCGTTGATAAAATTATGAAAATTAAAGGCAATTCTGGCAAGGGCTCAGAAAGAATGGAGAGTTATAGGGAAAGTTCAATTTCCATAAACAGACACTTGCTAGAATTGTAGACATTAAATGTACTACTAGTAAGAGGAAATGATGAACATGTTCACAGATACTAGAGGAAAGGTGATTATTTTTTATAAGGTGAGAAATAATTTGCCTGATTTATTTTCTAATGTTTTGTGGAAAGTTGACTTTGTAAGTGATGAACTTGGACATTTGGCTGAGGAAATTTCTAAGCAAAATCTTGAAGATGCTGTATGCTTTCTTCTTGTTGCTTATAGCAGAATGTGGAAGGAATTCATCTTTAAATCTAAAGGTGATTTAGAGATGAACTGTGCAAAATGAAAACCAGAACTTAAAGATTTGGAACATTCTGTTGTACAAACTACGAAAGTATGTCCTGAAATATACTTTCAAACACACTAAGAGTGTGGCTACACAGTTTTTTGTTAAAGAGATTAGGCCTATGACTAAAGGAGCTAATCAACCTCCATAGCAGAAATCCTATCAGCTTAGAATGAAAGGGACAGAGACAGGGCCAATTGAAGGAAAGCTTCCAACCTTCTGAACTTTACAGGCAGGAACTGGGCCAATGAAACCACTTGCTTCCCAGCACCTGCTATCCTTCAAGAAAAGGAAGGCACTATCTCAGGACTGTCCGAAGGAGCACTGGAGGTAGTAGGCCTCCCACTTCCTAAGTTTCCAAGAGTTGGGTCAATTCTGGAGGGTGAGGCTGCCATTTAGATGGGCCAAGAGAATGGGTCCAGTAGCCCAAAGTTGAGGGGGTAAGGTTGCCATGTCAGTGAGGCAAGAAAATGGGGCCACTATACAACGTTGAGGGGTTGGGAACTGCTGTTTCATCAGGCCAAGAACATGGGCCCAGTGAAATTTTCCATGTGGGATTTTGGACTGGTTTGGTACCCATGATTCCTATTTTCCCTCCAATTTGGAATGGAAATGTCAACCTTGTGTCTGTTCCATCATTGTACTTTGGAAGCAAGTATATCATAGATTTCACAGGTTCAAAAATGGAAAGGAATTTTGCTCCAGGATGGAACACACACAGTCTTACCATACTTGATTTAGACCATACAGAAGATGAGATTTTAAACCTTAGAATTAGTGTTAGAATGGGTTAAGACTTTGAGGATGATGTGATAGGATGAATGAATATGTTTTACAATTGGCAAGAACATATATTTTGGGGGTCAAAGGATGGAATATTTTTAATTTGTGTTCCCCCCAAATAAGAGTTGGAATATTAAGCCCTATACTTGGGGATGTAATCCTGTTTGGAAATAGATAAGAGGTTTTTTTTTTTTTTTTTTTTTTTAATTAGATCAAACCCAAGTGGGTTAAGTTCTAAATCTAATCACTTCTTATTTATCAAAAAAGCAGATGAGACACAGAGATACACACATATGATGATCATCAAGGAACCAAGAACACCCAGGGCTACCAACAAAGAAGGAACTGACATGGCCGAGACCCTGATTTGGCCTTTTAGGTTCCAGAACTGGGAAAACAAATTTCTTTTCAGTAAAGCTACCCACTTGTGGTATTTGTATTATAGCAGCACTAGAAAACTCGGACATCTGACTAACAGCTCCTTGCTGGTGAGATAGAATAATCATTCCTCTCACTGCATCCTCTGTCTTCTAAGAAACAAAACTGTGAGAAACAGGGTTATCAAATGTTCAGCTTTTACCCGAAAGACTTTGACAAATATCTTTATCATATCTGAAATCTCCTTTTGGGCCACTTTTATGATATGGGTCAGAAAAGAGTTCACCAACACCCTCTCTCTATTCATGCTCTTCCTTGTACTTGAGTCCCTGATGATCTTCCATGCAGGTGTGTCTATCCAGGTTCCTTATCCACCCCATCTAAGAGACCTTTACCTTGGCACAAGGCACACACTTCTATATATTTCTGAGGCTGTAAATCTTTACAGGAGCAGAATGTCTCATCTTTCTCTCTTGGAGCTGCTGGTGGATTTGAACTGCTGACCTTGCAGTTAGCAGCCCAACATGTAACCCACTACACCATCAGGACTCCTTGCTGTGTATTAGTTGTTAAGTGCTGTTGAGTCAGTTCTGACTCATAGCATCCCTGCATAGGGTTTCCAAGAAGCCACTGGTGAGTTTGAACTAGCCCAGGAAACCCTATACAGGGTTACTATGAGTTGGAACCAACTCAACAGCACACAACCAACACAAGCACCACTAACATATGGGAAGCCGCCTTAGTGGTATAGTGAGTTAAGCACTGGGCTACTAAGAGTCCAACAGCCACTTTGCAGGATAAAGTGGTTAGCAGTCCAGAGCTTATCTCACAGCACCACACCAGGACTCCACCATATGTGAGTGGTGGTGGTGATGTGCCATGAAGTTCGTTTTGATTCACAATGACCCTGTATAGGATTTCTGAGGTCGTAAATCTTTATGGGAGCAGAAAGCCTCATTTTTCTTGCGTGGAGGGGATGGTAGATTCAAACTGCTAACCTTATACTTAGCAGCCCAACTTGTAACCCCCTACCATAATCACCGCTCCTTCCAAATGTTAGTTGTTCTTGTTAAGTGCCATCGAGTTGGTTCCAACTCAAAGTGACCCTGTACAGGGTTTGAACCACCGACCTTGCGGTTCAAACTGACCTTGTGGTACAGTGCATTATCCCGCAGTGCCATAGTATGGCTCCTAAAATCAGCTTAATTCTTCCCAGTGATGGAACAAAAGGAGGCTAAAAGTAAGGTTTCGTTAAAGCTGTGGAATGGACACCAAAGGCTTTGCTGAGTGGCTTGACGATGAGGTTTCCATCCATATTGTTGTTAAGTGCCGTTGGTTGAGTCGATTCTGTGTTATCAGTGACCTCTTGGCACATGGCAGGAAGCCAAGTGGTTAAGAATCTATGACATTTAGATAAGTGTACTCCATATCCAACAATGAGCTTCTAGTGCTCAGTCACTTGTTGTTTTTGTTATTAAGTGTTGTTGAGTCAGTTCCAACTCAGCGACACTGTATAGGGTTTCTGAGGAGCAACTGGTGGGTTTCAACCATCCACCTTGTGATGAGCAGTCCAGTGTACATGCTACAGTGTCACATGGGCCTCTGACCCACAGATCAAAGAGCCATGGATGAGGCAGGAACCAGAATGATTAGTACTCAGAACCAACCCTTATGCTCCAGGACTCTCTAAGATGTCTGACTTTTTTGGGGGGAGGTGGGAGGGGGAGACACCTCCTGGATTTCCTTCCAGGAACTCATCTCTTCCTCTACTTCTACTTTGAAACCAAACTCAGGTCTCCTGTGGCCTAAATCGAGCTTCTTGTCCAACCTGATTTTCTTCTTACCTTACTGGTTCACTTAGCGCCCCCTACATTAACAACAAGGCACTCAGGCCAGGGATGTCATCAAGGACAAGGCGCTTCCTGAGAGCGACTTCTCCCTCACTCGGGGTTGCACATGGCTCTGGTGTTACCTACTGAGAAGTGGTTCATTTGGATGGAGTTGCTAAGGATAAAATCTCAGAACCTTTCTTAAAACTATGCTTAGCTAGTTCATAAAACTCCCCCAAATAATTCAATAGAGAAGAATGACAAAAGAAATATTGAAATAGTAAGAAAGCAAATGAAACAATGGATTCCTGTTCCTGTGAGTTGTGTTCTCTTTCCTCAGACTTGCTTATTACTCAGGCTATGGGAGCTGAGAGGGGGATGTATTATCTGCAGGTTGGTACCACATCAAGCAGGGGCTCCCTAATTACATGCATGCACAGTAAGGTTCTAGTGCAACAACAAACAGGAGAAACCGCCTTGGGTACTCCCCACACACCACCACTAATGTCTGAGATATTATCATTATAATAATGCTATGCTCTTTGTCTTTTTTAAATTCATACCTAATTTTGTACCACTTGGTCATAATACTTTAATACTCCAAGTACTTAAAAACTGGTTATTACTGACCTTAAATTTACCATCTGTTTGTCATCTTTCAAAGTGTTGGCTGTTCACTGGGGTGGCATATTTAACACCATTTCCAGCTTATTAATAAGAATCAAATAAAGCAATTAAAATAATTATTTTCTTCAGTCTTCTCTTCCTTTACATTCCATTTATTGTCTAGGACAATATTTTTAATACATAGTGTCTTTGCTTTACTCAATTCATTCATAGTGTATTAGAAGGTCTGAGTTTAACATAGAGACGACTACTCCTCTATTTGTAGATGCTATTTAGGTCACTGGAGTGGAGAAAAAGAGGTCACTACTTAACAGAAATGGCATGTATCCAAATATAGATGTAGCTTTCTCAAACACCTGTTGAACATCAACAACCATGAAGAGATTGTTAACAACGTCCAAAGCCCGAAATGGTTAGTAGCTTTGCTTCAATTGACACAGAGTTTAACCAAGAAAACAAGTTTCCTTACAAAAGAAAGCAAATCTTAATAGAGTGGCTGGCTTTAGGAATAATATAGCTGTTTCAAAAAGCATTCAGTTTCAATGTAAATTATTTCCTATCAAAAGCCACTTTGGGTGAACTACCAGGCCACTCATGGCCAATTGTTTGCTTTTGGAAACACGGCAAGCATGACAAAAATTTTCAGTTATCAAGGGTGAGCAAGGAGGAAACGACCCACCTAGGAAATGGAAACTAAGGACAAGTAATAGGACACTCCCCTTTAGTTCCACAGGGCGCCCTAATGGGTTGCTGGTACAGCTAACTTCCTATGGCCAAGTAAATGCGACGCAATGCAAGACCAGAATGAAGGCCCCCCCAGTCTATTGCCTTCCTTGGAACAGTGGTGGGGGTGACAGCAAGAACGTCAAAGGACAGGGGTATAGATAATATCCTCTGTTACCATTCATTCACTGTTTAATAGTCATACGCCAGTCATTCTGTTAGGTGTTCCTCTCTCCAACTATGACCCTAGAGCCCATTCTAATGCCCCGCACCTCTGTCCCATTTTCAATCACAGGCCCCATTCCTTCATCTAAAGACGTTACAGCAGTCTCGCTTCCTCTCCCAGGATGGGGCTAGGACGACAGGATAAAGTAGACAGAGCGTCTTTCCGACAGCAGGAAGGAGAGCTGGGAGCCTGCGGGGAACCGGCCCCGGGTATCCTCTGGCCTGCTTGGGGTGAGCCAGCAGCTACGCAGGCGGCGCTCCCGGGGCGGGGCTGCGGGCGCCTGGGCTCGGAGGGGGAACCTGAGGTCACCAGATAGATGCTGGGATGAGAAGCTGCGGTGAGGCGGCACCATGAAGCCGAAGAGGGCGTCCTGGTGACAACACACGCACGTGGGGAGTACGGCTCCCGGTGCTGGGGTCAGGGACCTGGGCGGGGCGGTTACCTGATGAAGGTAGTCTTGCCCGTGCTGTACTGGCCCACCAGCAGGATCATGGGCTTGTTGTCGAAGTCGGCGTCTTCAAGCGCGGGCGAGTGGAACTCGTGGAAGCGGTACGCCTCCTCCAGCGGCAGCACCTTGCGCAGGTAGAGCGAGCGGAGACCGCCCGTCACCGTCTGTACCGCGTCCGCGCCGCCCAAGCGCTCGCGCCCGCCCGCCTGCCGCCCCATCCAGCTGAACATCCTGCCACCCTCACGTCTTCGCTAGGCGCCCGCTAGCTTCCAAGCCGACCCCGCGCTCAGAACACGCACGCACGTACCCCACCCACCCCTGTTCACACTGAGTTGTCCCAGCCTAGCTCCCCGCTGCCTGAGCACGGCCCCGCCTTGCGCCACCGCAGCCAATCACCAGCCTCTACATCACGGGCGCGCGTTCTCTATTTAGAAGCATTCTCTCAGGTTCTTCTTCATTGGTCCTCTGCCAGCGCGGGTGGAAGCATTAGCCAATGAAGAGGCAGTTCTTAATGATTTATTGATGACGGAGTCCGCCCAGAAGGACGCTGCAAGGAGAGGGTGTCTCCCTGGAGTCGGTGGAGCAAACTCGGCACAGGGCGGGTGGGGGCCCTAGGGGGAGGGCCCTTCTGGTCGCCAGCGCCCCACCTCCGGCCAGGTGGCATCAGCTTCCGGGCAGATCTGAGCTGGCAAGAACAAGTCTTCGATGCTTTTCAGTTTCTTACTTGTTTGCTTGTCTCAGGTCTATGGAGGTTGACACTTGGCACGAAGAGTTCCGAAAGTTGATAGGTTCTTCTCCACAGACAAATTATTGTTACACTCATTTTATTTGTGAAGAGACCTAGGCTCACGGTCAGCATTGACCAAGTTTGAAAGAGGGTAAGTAAACTCAACTCTACTTGGGTAGGTGTTTCACTATGTCACCAGGTTGCCTCCACTATTTTTGGTCAACTGAATTTTTTTCTCTTAGTTTTCTTTATTTGATTTTCTGCGAAATTGAAGATTTTTGTCATCTTCTTCATTATTACATGATTCTCATTATTACAACCAGTTATTGGATGCTGTCAAGTTGATCCCGACATATAGCAACCCCATATTTTCTTGGTTGTAGAGGATGGTCAGGTCTTTCTTCCATGAAGCAGTTGGGTGAGTTCCTACTGCCAGCTCTTCAGTTATAGCCAAGTGCTTAAGCATTGTTGTTAGTGGTGTTCTTATTCATAGTGACCCTGTGTAAGGTTTCTGAAGAGTGGCTGGTGAGTTTGAACCGCTGACATTGTGGTCCAATGCGTTAGCCCACAGCTCCTCACCAGTGTTCCTCTATTATAACCTAATGTCCACATACGGACAAAGAAGATATTTTACCGCCTACGTATGTGTTTTTCAAGGAGTTTAGGTACTGCAGTGGTTAAATGCTCTGGCCACTAATCAAAAGATCAGTGGTTCACCAGCAACTCAGCGGGAGGGGACTGTGATCTACTCCTGAAAAGATTACAGCCTAGGAGAAACCAAGAAATAGCTTAGATGGTAAACAACAATCACCCTTTTCCAGATTAAAAGGATCAGCACTGAACTGCAAACCACAAGGTAAGCTGTTCAAACCCATCAGCTGCTCCTCGGAAACCCTCAACGACATTTTGCAACAACAGTCTAAGTTGAGGAAGTCCTAGTATGACGCTACAGGATAAGCTCTGTGTCATAAGGCCAGTTTGAACCACAACATTGGTGCTTCCAACTCACTAGCTGCTCCTTGGAAGCCCTATACAGGGTCATGATGAGTCAGAACTGACTCGATGGCAGTTAACAACAACAATCTAAGTTGATAGTGAGAAAAATAATCTGTCATCACCTTTGGTGTCTAAAATTGTAGGTTTAGAATATTTCTCAGTTGACTTAGAGCAATTCTCAAAGTGTGATGCAAAATAAAGTCCCCCACTTTATTTTATTTTTCATGAACAGATATGTGTATTGTCTATTAAGCATAAAACACAGCACAAACCAACCAGAGATATATATCATAGATCAGAGGGGGACAATGCAATAAAACCTGTAAAATCAGGACCTGTATAAGGTGGAAACCTGTCAGATAAGGAAACCTCAAATACCTGATATTTAACACAAACACCATGAAACCTCAAATACCTTATACTTACACAAACACCATGCTGATAAGGACTTTGGTAAACCACAAGGCCCTCTCATGTGTTAATTTCTTAAGCATTCTATGTGTTATACTGTGTGCATTGTTTACATGGACACGTTGTTGTTGTTATGTGCCGTGGAGTCCGTTCCGACTCATAGCGACCCTGTACAGGGTTTCCAAGGCTGTAAATCTTTACGGGAGCAGAAAGCCTCATCTTTCTCCCACGGAACAGCTGGTAGTTTCAAACTGCTGACCTGGACACATTATTTCCCACTAAACAGAACAATAGAAAGTGGTGATTGCACCCTTGCAAGACAGGGAAAAATCAAGGAGTCCCATGGAATTCTGCTTTGCATAGCTTTCACTGTAATATTAAAAGTTAAGCTTTCATATATTCATCAAGATGATGTGTTTTTTTGAAGTTAAATAACAGGATGAATATCATTGTAACATTGTTTTATTAAAAGTGAGGCAACATCAGTATTCCTAAACTATGAGAAACTAAATCATAAAAGAAACACATTACAGATCATAAGCAATCACCCTTAAATTTTTGTATTGCCTTTATACAATCAATGCACATTTATCAAAATTGAATTCCTTATTAAGCAAACATTTTTGCATAAGCTGCCTTCTCTGTATCTTTCTGCACCTTTTCTTTTGTTTGACTTTCAGCAATTCTGGCTGGATGGCTTTATCTTTTGGTGCTGTCTCCTGAGTTTTCTTGAGATCAGGAATAAGGAAGACCATAGAAGAATTGATGCTTTTAAGTTATGGTGTTGGAGGAGAATATTGAAAGTGCCATGGGCTGCCAAAAGAACCAATAGATCCATTTTGGAAGAAGTGCAGCCAGAGTGCTCCTTAGAGGTCAAGATGACCAAAGTTCGTCTCTCATACTTTGGACATATTGTCAGGAGGGAGCAGTCGCTGGAGAAGGATATCATGTTTGGTAAGGTGGAGGGTCAGAGAAAAAGAGGAAGACCTCCAACGAGATGGATTGGCCAAGTGTCAGCATCGATGAACTCAAGTGTGGCAACAGTAGTGAGGTTGGCCCAGGATCAGGCAGTGTTTTGTTCTGCTGTGCATAAGGTCACTATGGGTCGGTACCGACTCGATGGCACCTAACAACAACAACAACAATGCTTGATTGTGTTCTTTTAATCCTTGCCACACTTGAGCTATCTGGTTTTGTTGTTAAGTGCCATCGAGTAGATTCCTACTCATAGCTACCTCATTTAAGGTGTCCGAGGAGCATCTGGTGAGCTTGAACCATCATCCTTGAGGTTCAAACCAACCTTGCAGTCTAGCACATTAACCTGCAGTGACGCGGTTTAGTGCTCTGGTATTTGATGGATCTATTTCAAGAGCCTCCAAACAGCTGTCAGTTGCCCCCTGCCAATTTGACATCTTCAGTTTACAAGTACCAATGTTCAGCACATAGCTTAAAGCTAGAGGTTGTAGCTTGGCTTATCTGTTTTCTCAATAACAGTCTTTGTACTTTCCACATACCTTAAAACTTTTGCGTATTTCTTTATGGCCATTTCCCAGTTCTGGGATTTTTTTAAAAAGTATGTTTTTTAAATCTCCTGTTGAGCAATAAATTTTTATCTATATTTTATTGAAACCTGGTTGACTGTCGCCAGAACCATCTTTTGGGAATATTCCTCCATCATCCCCTTCTTTTAATTCTTTACATTCTGCAGTAACACACAATTTGGCAGGATTTTCACTTTTCATTTCTACATTTTCAAATATCTTTGCCACACCAGTGCCTTTAACTGCTTGGCCAAACATCACGTGTTTACCATCCAAGTGAGGAGTTGGACCTGTTGTGACAAAGCACTGAGAACCATTTGTATTGAGTCCGGCATTTGCCATGCTCAATAAACCTTCCTGATCATGCTTATAATAGAAATTTAAATCTTCAAAATTTTCACCAGAAATACTTTTTTCACCTGTCCCATTCTGATTTGAGAGGTCTCCACCCTGTATCAGGCATCTTTTGAAATGGAGAGGTGTTCCAGTTGTGGGTCCAATGCCTTTTTATTCTGTACATAATGCATTGCATGAAAATGTTCTGCAGTTTTAGGCACAATATGTGCAAACAATTCTAAAACAATTTGACCAACTTTCTCCCCTCCCGTGTCCACATCAAAGAAGACTGGGGTGTTGCTGGGTTTGGAATGCTTAGCTTGGGGGGAAGGGTATGCCATCCCATTTGGAAGAGGGCTCAAAGGCACCTCCTGACCTGCAGACAACTCCTCTCCGCACCAAAAGCACACTGCAATGCTGGTGAACCACTTCAGACGCAAGCAGTCGCCCACTTTAATAATAATCTGGTAGATGCTTGTGTAACTGCAGATGCCTGGTCCTCACTCCAGATCTACTGAGTTAAATTATTGAGGAGGAAATGGAGCTCAACAGGTGCCTCAGGTGATTCATAAGAATCGCTTAAATTGGGAGAAATACAATGTACTGCAATACTTCTCAAGTTTGTTAAAATGCAGATTCTGATTCTGTAGGTCTGGGATAGGGCCCAAGACTCAGCAATTTTAATAAAGAAAGAAATGTCAATGCTGTTGGTCCGTGAACCCCAATTTGAGTAAAAAGGCTGTGGTGAAAGAGACCAAGACTTGTCACCAAAAGATCTGGATTTGAATCCTAAATTGCATCAATTAGTGGCATAAATGCAGTAACTTACTCCTTTGCCTCACTTTCCTTGTTTGTAAAATGAGACTTCTTAGAGTTGTGTGAAAATAAATGTTTAGAGAAGCAAATATAACTAGGGAAGTGAAAAGGAAACTGAGGGAAAGTGAAATTAGAAATCTGCCTTATATTAAAATAAAATAAAGATGGAAGTGTAAAAATCAAATGAAGCCACAGAGCTACTAAAAAAAGATTTTGTTGTTGTTAAGTGCCGTAAAGTCGATTCTGGCCCATAACGACCTTGCATAGGGTTTCGGAAGAGCAGCTGGTGAGTGTGAACTGCGGACCTTGCAGTTCAAATGGCTTTGCATGTGGTGCATTAACATACGGCCCCTGAAAGCCTTTCTTATCATCACCAAAGACAGAAACTATGATAGAATAGGTTGATAGATTTGACAACAAAAATATAAAAGCTTCAATGTGTTAAACAAACAATGCAAAATAAAACAACAACCCATAAAAAGCAAACTTGTAGATAAGACAAAATAAAAATTGGGAGACACCTATTATAGGTGTTCTGGTGTGGCACTGTGGGTTAATGCAAAGCCATTTGAACTGCAAGGTCGGTGGTTCAAACTCACCAGCTGCTCCTCGGAAACCCTATACAGGGTCGCTATGGGTCGGAATAGACTCTACGGTACTTAACAACAACAACAATGTTATTAAATCAGTATCAATATTATATTAAAGCTATTGTGCTTTAAAAAGTTAATATAAAATATTAAGAAAAATGGATATTTCATTAGGAAAATGAGCAGAGGACATGGCAATCAATAGGAGAAATAAAATAGATCAATAAACATTAAACAATACTGCTCTCCATTAAAAATAAAACCCACAAACTTCAAGTGAATAGGTATTAAGAATGACAACTTTATTTTTCCAAGATAATGTCTAATGTTCACAAGAGTATAGGAAAATGTATCTTCTCATACATTTCTGGAGATACTGTAAATTGGCACAACTTCTCTGGAATCCATATTTAATAAAAATATTGCAAATGTGCATATGAGACTTCTGTTTCTTCAACAAAACACTTAATAGTGAAATGACTGAATGTTTTCCCTCTAAAATCAGGAACAAGATAGAGATGCCTGCTGTTAATACTTGTAGTTAACATCTTGGTACAAGTTCTGGCCAACACAACAAGATAAGATATCCAGATTCAATATGAAGAAGTAAAATTGTCTATTTGAAGAAGACATGGTCATTAATGTAAAAAAAAAAAAAAAAGTCTATGGACTTTAACAATTTATGGTACTATAACAATTCTTCAAATAAACTACTTTAACATAGGGATAGTTATGGTTTTGTATGAACTGAGCTTGCCTGAATTCTCAGTGGTTTGGTAATTAAGATGTAGTAATCTCCCATGATGAAATCTAATATAATGTAATTACCCCCATGACGTAATCTGATGTGAGCAGCCCTGATCTGACGTAATTATTCTATCTGCTGTGAATCCTACTTCTATGATGTTAATGAGGCCAGATGCAGTCTCTGTGATTAGGTTGTATTTTGAGTTGATCTCTTTTGAGACATAAAAGATTAAATAGGCAAGCAGAGCTCAGAGGGACCTACTGCCACCAAGAAAGCAAAACTGGGAGTGGAGTGTGTCCTTTGGACTTGGGGTCCCTGCACTGAGACTCCTACATCCAGGGAAAGGCTGATGCCAAGTCACATGGAGATCTCCTTGAAATGCTGGGCCTACAGATGCTGAAAGGAGACAAGAACCTTTCTCCATGGCTGATGCTCTGAAGTTGGACTTCTGGCTTCCTAAATTGTGAGAGAATAAATTTCTGTTTCAGAAAGCCATCCACTTGTGGTATTTCTGTTGTTGTGGTGGTGGTTGTGTGCTGTGGAGTCTGTTCCAACTCATAGCAACCCTGTATAGAGTTTCCGAGGCTGTAAATCTTCATGGGAGCAGAATGTCTCATCTTTTTCCTGTAGAATTGCTGACCTTGAGGTTAGCAACCTGACTGGTAACCACTATGCTACCAGAGATTACTAAGAAAAGCATGGCTGTTAAATACAAGATCAATATATAAAAAACAGCTATTGTTTCTGTATACTCATTATCAGAAGAGATCAGTCTCTGGAGAAGGACATCATGCTTGGTAAAGTGGAGGGTCAGTGGAAAAGATGAAGACCCCAGGGAGATGGATTGACACAGTGACAGCAGTGATGTGAGGATGGCTCGGAACCAGGAAGTGTTTCGTTTTGTTGTACATAGGATTGCTATGAGTTGGAACTGACTTGATGGCACGTAACAACAGCAGTATTGTTGTTAAGTGCTGTTGATTAAGTTCCAATCATAGAGACCCTACGTACAACAGAACAATTTCTGTATATTAGAAATGAACAATAAGACATTGTGAAAGTTAAAAAATAATCCATTGCAACAGAATCAAACATATGGTCTACAGCTAAACCTAACGAAAAATGTACAAGATCTAAAATCCTAAGAGCATTTTTTAAAAATAAAAATACCAAGACTAATTCTCAACTTTATGTGGAAAGTCAAGATGCCCTGAATAGCCAAAGCAATTTTGAAGAACAAAATTGGAAGTCTTCATACTTCTTGATTTCAAAACATACTATATACCTAGAGTGATAAACACAAAAGGAGTCTGGTACTGATTTCATGATAGACACATAGATCAATGTAATTGAATTGAGAATCCAGAAATAAAACCATACATCTATGGTCAACTGATTTTTTTTTTTAAACAAGGGTACTTTGTCCATTCATTGGGGAAGGAACAATCTTTTAAACAATCTCTTAAACAAATTGTATTTTCACATGTAGAAAAATGAAGCAAGATCCATACCTCATACTAAAGTGACACAAAAACAAATTCAAAATGGTTCAAGGACCTAAATGTTAAATCTAAAATCACAAAGTTCTTGGAAAAATATAGGGGAAAGTTATAGGATCTAGCTTGTTTTTTTTTTTAATGGATTATCATAGATAATGACAAATCCATTAACAACCGAAGACAAAATAGGTAACTGGGACCTCATAAAAATTGAATACTTATGTTCATTAAAGGACTTTATCAAAAGAATAAAAAGACAGCCTACAGCCTGGGAAATAATCTCTGGGAACCACGTATCTGACAAGGGTCCAATATCCAAAAAATATGTAAAACTACAGTTTCAGTTTAACAAAAAGGGACAAATGACCCAGCAAAAAATGGGCAAAAGACACTTTACCAAGGGAAATATACAAAGTGTCAACAAATACATGAAAGATGCTTAGAATCATTAGTCATTGTTGTTGTTATGTGCTGTGGAGTTGGTTCCAACTCATAGCGACTCTGTAAAGGGTTTCAGAAGCTGTAAATTTTATGGGAGCAGAAAGCCTCATCTTTCTCCCTCGGAACAGCGGTAGTTTCGATCTGCTGACCTTGCAGTTCGCAGCCCGATTCCTAACCATTGTTGTTGTTATGTGCTGTGGAGTCGGTTCCGACTCATAGTGACCCTGTACAGAGTTTCTGAGGCTGTAAATCTTTACAGGAGCAGAAAGCCTCATCTTTCTCCCACGGAACAGCTGGTAGTTTCAAACTGCTGACCTTGTGGTTCACAGCCCGATTCATAACCACTATGCTACCAGAGCTCCGGTAGCGTAGTGGTTACGAATCGGGCTGCGAACCTTAAGGTCAGCGGTTCAAAACTACCAGCCGCTCCGCGGGAGAAAGATGAGGCTTTCTACTCCCGTAAAGATTTACACCCTCGGAAACCCTGTACAGGGTCGCTATGGGTCGGACCCGACTCGATGGCACTTAACAACAACAACAACAACAATGAGATGAAAATGAGATGCCAACAACAACAGAAAATAATAAATGTTGGCAAGGATATGGGGACATTGGAGCTCTTATTCATTGCTGGTGGGAATGTAGAATGGTACAATGTTTGTGGATAATAGTATGATGATTACTAAAAAAAATACAAATAGAACTACCATATTACCCAGCGATGATAATATATGGGTCAATAATTTTGGCATGTTATCAGAGGGGATCAGTCCCTGGAGAAAGATACTGTAGTTGGCAAAATAGAGGGACAAAAAAAAAAAAGAGGAAAAGCCCCAAGGAAATGGATTGACACAGTGACTACAACAATGAGCTCCAATATGACAATGGCAGGGATGGTCCAGGTCTAAACAATGTTTCGTTCTGTTGTGCACAGGATCACTATGGACGGCATCTAACAACATGCCCAGCAATTCCACTCCTAGGTATATAGACCTTGTTGTTGAGTGCTATCAAGCCAGTTCTGACTTATAGCGACCCTATAGAGGGTTGCTGAGGAGCAGCTGGTGGGTGTGAACCATTGACTTTGTATATCTGTATTATCTGTAGGATAAGCACCAGAACTCCAATATATACCTTAAGGGCCTGAAAGCAGTGATACAAATGGACACTGTATTCATAGCAGCACTATTCACAATAGCCAAAAGTAGAAACAACCCAAGATCCCACCAACGAATAGATAAGAATAAGCACAGCATGGCACAATCATACAACAGAATAATTACTACTCAGCTATAAAAAGAAATAAGGTTCTGATGTAGGCTACAACATGGATAACCTTCAATGACATTATGCTGAGTAAAATAACTTCAGAACAGACTCTGTGTTACTTTACTTATGTGAAATAACAAGAATGGTTAAATATATAAAGACTAATGGTTGTTATTGTTCAGTGCTGTTGAGTCAGGTCCAACTCATAGTGACCCTGTATAGGGTTTCCAAGGAACAACTGGTGGGTTTAAACTGCTGACTTTATGGTTTAAATTAACCTTATAGTCCAGTGCTTACCCTACAGCACTACATCAGGATATGTTACTTTATTAGTTCTGTGGTTGGAATCTTGGTGTGGAGCTGTGGGCTAATGCACTGGACTGCAAAGTCAGTTTGAACCACATGGTCTGCTGTTTAAGCTCACCAGCTGCTCCTTGGAAACCCTATACAGGGTAGCTACGAGTCGGAACTAACTTGACGGCACTTAACAACAGGATAGTGGTTATGAGTCAGGCTGCTATCCTCGAGGTCAGCAGTTTGAAACTACCAGCTGTTCTGCCAGAGAAAGATGAGACATTCCACTTCCGTCAAGATTTACAGCCTTGGAAACCCTATATAGGGTGGCTATGAGTCAGAACCGACTCCACGGCACACCACAGTGGTGAATTTGAACTGAAAGTGAGGAGAGAGAGGAAACTATTTGCTGAGGAGTGGTGAGTTTATATCTATGTTGTTGTTGTGTTGTGAAGTGTCATCGAGTTGGTTCCAACCCATAGCGATCCTGCATTAGGTTTCCGAGGAGCAGCAGGTGAGTTTGAACCGCCGACCTTGAAGTTCAAATGGCTTTGCAGTCTGGCGCATTAACCCACAGCGCCACACATCATTTAGTGGGGATATGGTAGAATTACAGTTGATTTTTCATGGGTTTAAAATTGTATGTATATTTTTAGACAGTAAAGATGTTTGTTTTCAACTTGAAAAAAGTATTGAATATTTATACTTTGAGAACTACAAAACATTGCTGAGAGAAAGAAAGAAAGCCAAAAAAGTAGATAGGCAGTATGGATATAATATTTGTGGATCAGAAGATGGTACTATTAGGATGTCAATTTTCCCCAGATTAATGTACAGATTCAGTGTAAACCCAATAAAAAAACCCAGTGTGCTTTTATTGTTCTAGAAATTGAGAGGTTGATCCTAAAATTCATAGTGAATGCATAGGATTTAAAATAATCAAATAAACTTTGAAAAAGAACAAAGTTGAAGAATTTACACTACTTACATTTTTATGGGTTTTTTTAAAACTTTTTATTGAGAATTGAGTGAAGGTTTATGGAGTAGATCGTTCATTTTACACTCAGCGTATCTTACACTTTGTTTCACTTCAATGGCTGCTATCCCCTCCATGTAGCAACAGTGATTCCATTTCCCCACTGTGGTTCTTATTTCCATCCCCCCTCATTCCCATCCTTCTAAACTTTGTTCTTAGAGAAATGTTGCCCTTTAGATCTTGGAGAGTTGACCATTCCCTGGTGAGCATACAGTGGTAGAGTTGTGATCCTCTCTACATACCTATCTACCGCTTGGCTGATAATTGAGTCACAAGGGTGAGTTTTGTTCCAGACCTGAAAGATGACCAAGGGTTCCTCCTGTCTCTTTAGGACCAGTTTGCCCATCTTTTTTATGATTTTGAATTTTGTTCCACATTGTCTCCCACTCTATCCAGGACCTTCTAAAGTGATCCCTTTCAGAGCAGTTGATGCTATCTAATTTTTAAACTTAAGATAAAGTTTAGAGAAGTTCTTTAAAGTTTAGTTTAAAGAAATCAAGACTTTGATTTGGTGATATTGGTGTAAAAACAAGTATATCAATGAAACAAATAGAGCCCAGAAATAGATTCAGACCTATATGTTAACTAATTTTTGACAAAATGCAAAGGGAATTCAATGGATAAAATCTTTTCAATAAATAGTGCTAGAACAATTAGATATCCATTTGCAAAATATGAATTTTGATGAACATATCCTACCATATGCCAAAATTAACTAAAAATGGATTATGGATCTAAATGTAAAATTAAAAATTATAAAATTTCTAAAAGAAAGCTTTTGACTTTGGGTGAAAGGTTTCTTCTTGTTGAGTGCTGTCAGGTTGCTGCTGACTCAGAGCAAGCTGGCATAGGGTTTCCAAAGCTGTCAATCTCCAAGGGAGCAGAAAGCCTCCTCTTCCTCCCATGGAATGGCTGGTGGGTTCCAAACACTGACCATGCAGTTAACAGCCCAATGTGTAACCCACTAGGATACCAGGGTATGGTGGTGGTGGTGGTGGTGGTACGCCGTGGAGTCAGTTCCGACTCATAGTGACCCTGTATAGGGTTTCTGAAGCTGTAAATCTTTACAGGAGCAGAAAGCCTCATCTTTCTAACACAGAGCAGCTGGTAGTTTTGAACTGCTGACCTTAAGGTTAGCAGCCCGACTCATAACCACTATGCTACCAGAGCTCCTTGATACCAGGGTATAGATGACACCAAAAATATGACTCATAAAAGAAAAAAAAAAACAACAACTAGTAAATTGGACTTCATCAAAATTAAAAACTTCTGGCCTTTGAAATATACCGTTAAGAGAATAAAAACCAAAGGCAAATGGAAACAAACAAACAAAAAAGCCCAATAAGACAAAGAGTAGGAGAATATATTTGAAAACCACATATCTAATAAAGAACTTTTATTTAGATTTATAAAGACCTCTGAAATTCATTAATAAGGTAAAAAAAAGCAATCCCATTTTGAAAAATGGAAAAAAGGTTTGTACAGAGAACTTCATCAAAGAAGATATGTGCATGGCAAATAAGCACATGAAATGAGGCTTACCATCATTAGTCATAAGGCAATAAAAGTTAAACTGGGAGGGGTCTAAAATGAAGAAGACTGCCTAGGCCAAGTTTTGGTGAGGCTGTGGAGTAACTGGAACTCTCAAGACTACACAATCCTAATTCCAGTCACCTCTTCATCTGAATCCAATTCCCTTTTCCAAAGGAAGTGTCACTAGTTGTCTGGAAATGTGTGATATTGAATTCTTGTTGAAAGAAGTATCCTGGTAATAAGACTTGTCACTGTCTTTGCTCTATAGAAAGTTTTATTATAGTTCTTGTGGAAGGGTTCACCCCCTTGATAATTTGATGGTCAGAAGATCACATTAAGTGGTCTGTGCTAGACTCCTATCAAGTGCAAAGTCTTACTCTGAAGGCCTTAAATTCCAGAGTGGTTAAAGTCTTGGGAGGTATGTACTGAGTTCAGAGGAGGTACTTGGATCTGGAAGAACACGCTTACTGGATGCATAGGTGTGTTATGTCTTAATTGCCCCTCACCATCTCTTACTGATAATAAACATAATAGCTGCTAAGAGACATAAAGTAAAAGATGTGCCTTACGGGGAGATGACTGCTCTCTGCAGAGTCCTAGAACCCTATCTTAGTGGTAAAGAGGAACAGCTGCCCTCTGGCACAAGTGAATCTGGCCCTCTCTGAACAGTGGCAATAAATGATCCCCATTGCCTGCAGGGGACCTCCCATTTTTATTGCCATCTTTTGCATTTTCTTACTCCTTCTATTGCTCCATCCCCTACTTTGGTATGTAGACAGGACTGTCTGATTAGCATTTAATCCCAGGAGAGAGGAATTTAGGTATTCTCCGGAGATACCCACAGAATGTGCTTGCATGACCCTGTGAATGGGAGCCCAACTTCAGGAACCTAGGCAAATGATGGTATGTCCTGGTCTACTCATCCCTGTCCTGTTTATTCTGGAGGTAAGAAACACCTGCTAATCACATCATTCTACCACACGTCTGTCAGTTTGTTGTACTGTGGTGGCTTGTGAGTTGTTTTGATTCTGGAAGCTATGCCATGGGTATTTTAAAT
>NW_006408522.1:34058072-34086156 GCF_000296735.1 Chrysochloris asiatica | reverse complement strand
AGTGAGCTGAAATGGACTGGTATTGGCCATTTTGAATCTGACAACCACATGGTTTGCTATGCCGGAAATGAAAATTGGAAAGGAATGGTGTTACATTCATTGTTAAAAAGAACATATCCAGATAAGACATGAGGTACAACGCTGTCTGTGATAGGATAATATCCCTATGCCTACAGGAAAAACCAGTTAATATCACTATTATTCAAATTTACTCATCAACCACTTAAGCCAGTGAGGATGAAATAGAAGAATTCTACCAACTTCTTCAATCTGAAATGGATCAAACATGCAATCAAGATGTATTGATCATTACTGGTGATTGGAATGCAAAGGTTGGGAACAAAGAGGAAGGAGCAGTAGTTGGAGAATATGGCCTTGGTGATAGACATGATGCTGAAGATCGCATGATAGAATTCTGCAAAATCAATGATTTGTTCATTTCAAATACCTTCTTTAGACAGCATGAGAGAAGATTATACACATGGACCTCACCAGATGGAAAACACAGAAATCAAATTGATTACAACTGTGGTAAGAGACGATGGAAAAGCTCCATATCATCAGTCAAAACAAGACCAGGGGACGATTGTGGAACAGACCATCAATTGCTTATTCAAACTGAAGCTGAAGAAAATGCAAACAAATCCAGGAGAGCCAAAGTATGACCTTGAATATATCCCATCTGAATTTAGAGATCATTTGAAGAACAGATTTGATACATTAAACTCTAAAGACCGAAGACCAGAAGAGTTGTGGGATGACATCAAGAACATTATACAGGAAAAAAGCAAACAGTCATTCAGAAGACAAGAAAGAAGGAAAAGATCAAAATGGACATCAAAGAGACCCTGAAACTTGCTCTCCAGCATAGAGTTGCTAAAGAAAATGGTAGAAGTTAGGAGGTACAAGAGTTGAACAGAAAATTTCAAAGGTCAGCTTGAGAAGACAAAGTCAAGTATGACAACAAAATGAGCAAAGAGCTGGAGTCAGAAAACTAAAAGGGGAGAAGATGATCAGCATTTCTCAAGCTGGGGGAACTTAAGAAAAAATTCAAGCCTTGACTTTCGTTATTGAAAGACTCTCTGAGTAAATTATTGGATTATGCAGAAAGCATCAAAAGAAGATGGAAGGAATACACAGAGTCATGGTACCAAAAGGAAATGTTGAAAGCCAATGATACTGAAAGAAGACGTCCAAGGTGCATTGAAGGAATTGGCAAAGAACAAGGCACCAGGAATTGATGGAATAAAAATTGAAATCTTTCAAGAAAGTGAGGTGGCACTGGAGGCACTCACTCATCTATGCTAAGAAATTTGGAAGACAACTATCTGGCTGACTGATTGGAAGAGATCTGTATCTGTGCCCATTTCAAAGAGAGGTGACCCAATGAAATGTGGAAATCATCGGACAATATCTCTGATATCCCATGTGAGTAAAGTTTTACTAAAGGTAATACAGAAACCGCTGCAAACATACGTTGACAGAGAACTTCCAGAAGTTCAAGCAGGATTCAGAAGAAGCTGGGGATATCATTGCTGATGTCCAATGGATCTTGGCTGAAAGCAGAGAATATCAGAAAGATGTTTATCTGTGCTTTATTGACTATGCAAAGGCTTTCAATTGTGTGGATCATGACAAGCTATGAACAACAGGGTGAAGTATGAGTATTCCGGAACACTTAATTGTGCTCATGAGGAATCTACATGGATCAAGAGTCAGTTGTTTGAACAGAACTCGGGAGCACTGAATGGCTTAAAATTAAGAAAAGGTGTGTGTCAGGGTTGACAGGGATGGGCAACTTAGACGTTGTTGTTGTTATGTGCCATGGAGTTGGTTCCGACTCATAGTGACCCTGTGCAGGGTTTCCGAGGCTGTAAATCTTTACAGGAGCAGAAAGCCTCATCTTTCTCCAGTGGAACAGCTGGTAGTTTTGAACTGCTGACTGTGAGACTAGCAGCCTGATTCATAACCACTACGCTACCAGAGCTCCTTAACTTAGACATTAGCTACCCCAAATGGTGGGCTACAAAGGCAAGAAGTGACTGGCTTACAAGTTTTCAAGAGGGAGCCTAATTCCAGAGGGTGTGGGGGAAGGTAGAATCTCCACTGAGTGATTTCCAGCCTCTATGGAAGGGGCTGAAGAAAGGAGATGGGGATAAAACTCTTGTCCTTCAGTAGTGAATAATTGCTATCATGACTGACTGTGAGTGTTGGAAATGTAAAGGTAGACATTTTGTAACAAAAGGAGGAGAGTGGTTGATTTTGCAGTCCAGGAGTGGAGGTCTCTGGAACCATCAAAGGAGAAAAACGAAGTGCGGGACTCTATCTAGAGAAGCAGTGACTCCAGGGATGGAGGCAGAGACAATGATGTAAAGAGATGGAGCAGCTGGGGACTCTAGATTCAGGGAGGGAGAGGGTCTGTGTGCTGACAGCTGGCTGGGCAGGCTTGTGGGTTGTACCCTTTGGTTTTTTGATGCTGCATGAAGGGAATTCTAATCATTGCAATGAAATGAAATACGATAGGATGAATGTAAAGCTAATGTTCTCCCATGTAAACTATTACATAATTCACAATAAAAATGTAAAAAGAAAGAAAGGTGTGTGACAGCGTTGTATTCTTTCACCATACTTATTTAACCCATATGCTGAGCAAATAATCTGAGAAGCTGGGTTATATGAAGGAAAATGTGGCATCAGGATTGGAGGAAGACTCATTAACAACCTGCGCTATGCAGATGATACAACCTTGTTTGCTGAAAGTGAAGAGGACTTAAAATACTTACTGATGAAGATCAAAGAGCACAGCCTTCGGTATGGATTGCATCTCAATGTAAAGAAAACAAAAATCCTCACCCCTGGGCCAATAAACAACATTCTTATCAACAGAGACAAGATTGAAGTTGTCAAGGACGTCGTTCTTCTTGGATCAACTATCAACACACATGGAAGCAGCAGTCAAGAAATCAAATGACGTATTGCATTAGGCAAATCTGCTGCACAAGAACTTTTTAAAAAAGTGCTGAAGAGCAAAGATGTCAGCTTGAGGGTTAAGGTGCGTCTGACCCAAGCCATGATATTTTCAATAACCTCATATACATGTGAAAGCTGGACAGTGAATAAGGAAGACTGTAGAGGAATTGATGCATTTAAGTTATGGTGTTGGAGGAGAATATTGAGAGTGTCATGGGCTGCCAAAAGAACCAACAGATCTGTGTTGGAAGAAGTGCAGCCAGAGTGCTTCTTGGAGGTCAGGATGGCCAAACTTCATCTCTCATATTTCGGACATATTGTCAGGAGGGACCAGTCACTGGAGAAGGATATCATGTTTGATAAGGTGGAGGGTCAGAGAAAAAGAGGAAGACCCTCAGTGAGATGGATTGGCAAAATGGCAGCATCAATGGACTCAAGCGTGGTAACAATTGTGAGGTTGGCCCAGGATCAGGCAGTGTTTCATTCTGCCATGTATAGCATCGCTATGAGTTGGTACCGACTTGATGGCACTTAACAATAACAACAACAATCACATCATTGGAGTCCTGGTGTGGTGCTGTGGGTTAATGTGTCAGACTGCAAAGCCGCTTAAACTGCAAGGTTGGCGGTTCAATCTCACCAGGTCCTTCTCAGAAACCCTATACAGGGTTGCTATGGGTTGAAACCAACTTGATGGCACTTAACAACAACAATAATCACATCATTAGAGATGTCTGGTCTGTGCTCTGCTCCAAACAGCCTTTCACGAAGACCTTGTGAAAGAAGCAACTTTGCTCCTCTGTATTCACAGACGGTTCTCTCCTTTCTCTGTGGCACTCACCCAGGTCCCTGCTGCTGTTCACAGGTGAGACTTTTAGGACATGCAGATAGAAACGTCTACTAGGTACATGCAGCAAGACTACTAGTTACCTATAAACTGCTCATCAGTAACAGAAACCTAACTTTTAACTAGGTATATTGTTGTTGTTTAGTGCCATCGAGTCGGTTCTGACCCATAGCAACCCTGTATAGGGTTTCCGAGAAGTGGCTAGTGAGCTTGAACTGCTGACCTTGCAGTTCAAATGGCTTTGCACTCTGGTGCATTAACTCACAGCGCCACACTAGGTACGTTGCCACCCAGTAAAAAGCAAAATTTTCCAGTCCTCCTGCAGTGAAGTGTGATCATGAGACCAAGCCCTGGTTACCGATATGTTAGCTGAATGATGTGTGGAACTTCCGTTGAGGACTCCTTAGGCAAAAAATAAATAAATAAATAAATAAATAAAATAAAAAAAGTGGGGTGTGGTTCAGTCTTTTCCTCCCCTTCCTCCTTCCTGGAAAATCTATGTGATGGCTCATCTTAGACCATGAGGACAAGAACACACACACACAAAGCCAAACCCAGTATTGTAAAATTTATTCTGATTCATGGTGATTCATGTACTACAGAATATGGTCCAGAGAACTTTCTAGGCTGTAATCTTTACAAAAGCACATCACCAAACCTTTAGCTGAATTGTTGTTGTTAAGTGCTGTTGAGTTAGTTCTGACTCATAGTGACCCAGTAAAGGATTTCTGAGGAGTGATTGGTGGGTTTTGACCGACAACCTTGCGGTTAGTACGCCAGTGATTATCCTACAGCACTACATCAGGACTCCTTTAGGGGAGTTGTTGTTGTTGTTGTTAAGTGCTGTTGAGTCTATTCTGATCCATAGCAACTCTTTATAGGGTTTCCAAGGAGCAGCTGGTGAGCTTGAACCACCGATCTTGCAGTTCAAACAACTTTGCAGTCTGACGCCTTAGCCCACAGTGCCACACCAGGACTCTTTTAGGTGAGTAGTCAAGTGCAAACTGTTTGTGCCACACAAGGGATGGTAGAGCAGAGAGTTGAAGGAATGGAATCCTGGTGATTCATGGACTGCTCTTGTTAGACTTGGGTTATCTCCCTGTGGATTCTTTTCCATAAGCGTGTCTGAGCCACTATTCTTCAGGTCTTTTTTTCTCAAAGATGAATTCATAACTGACTACCAGAAATGGAATTTAATGTAAGAGAACCTAAAATGTGGCATTAGCTTAGTGAGAAGAGAGGAAAGTTAATATTCAAGGATTCAAATACTGCAGTCTGGAATTTAAAACATGACCACAGACATTTTGACATGTCTTCTATTGAGAGGAGCCCTGGTATGGCACTGTGCGCTGCACTGCAAGGTTGGTTTGAACCACAAGGTGGGTGGTTCAAGCTCATCAAATGCTTCTTGGAAATCCTATAAAGGGTTGTTGTGAGTCAGAATTGACTTGAGCTCTGGTATCATAGTGGTTATGAATTGGGCTGCTAACCTCAAGGTCGGCAGTTCATAACTACCAGCTGTTCTGTGGGAGAAGGATGAGGCTTTCTGCTCCCGTAAAGATTTACAGCCTTGGAAACCCAGTACAGGGTTGCTATGAGTTAGAATTGACTCCACGGTACTTAACAACAACAACATTGAGAGGTGGGGGTTTTGTTTTTGTCCCATTTCCTTGAATCTGTGACTGCTTCATCCAAGCGTACTGTGGGAATGATGCTATACGGTCTCTGAGGCCAGGTCAAAGCAGGTCATGCAGTGGTGATTCTATTGTCAGAGAATACTCATCTTTGGAGGCCTGAACTAGCATTTAAGAAGACTGTCCTTCTGGAGAAGCTACATCTTTAGCCATCTCAGCCCAGGCCCCAGACTTGTGAGTGTGAGGGGAGAAGACATCTTGAAAGTAGTGTTTTCTGTCGCAGCTGTTCCAGACTCTAGCCATGTGACCCACTTAAGCGGAAGCTCTGGAATTTATGGGTGAAGAAGAGTCATCTTTGCGGTGTCCTTTCTAAATTCCTGACCCACAGAGTCTATGGCATAATAAATGGTGGCCATTTTCTACCACTAAGTTTTGTGGGATTTTCTTGCTTGGCATTAGGTAACCAGTAGTTGAAGTATAGGTGGGTATAGGTGAGATTGCTCAAGAAGAGAATATTGAGTGATAATAGGGAAGTGCTCAGGAGGAAACCTCCAAGAATTCCAGCAGCTAAATGAGGCCAAGAGTAAGACCAGAGGAGGAGCCTGTGCAGGAGGGGCTAGGAAGGTAGAAGAAATCCTGACAGGAGCTAATCAGCGAGCCAGGCCTCTGATCCTATGCTGAGGTGGGAGCCTCTTTTGTGTGCGTCTTGCGTACATCACTCCCATGGCTCTGTCCATACTGAAGGGCGCTGTTTCCATAGGGCCTTTCCATATGGAAGTTTGGGCTCAGTTAGTAATTCCTCTTTGTTGTCCCTGTGCTTACAACAGTGACTGGCATGTAGTAGGCAGGCAATAAATAACCCAAACAGAATTGAACTGCTGTTGGCAAGGAAGTCACGGAAAGGGAGGGCTTCAGGAAGGAGTGGTCTGCAGTGCCAAATGCTGAGAACAATCAAGTAAGATAAGACCTAAAAAGGGTTGGCTGCATTTAGCTCAGTGTGGCTGGCAATTCGGAGGGCATTGTGACCTTGGGGAGAAGTGTTTTCGTGGAGAGGTAGGGGTGGAAAACATGTGCTGCGGGACTAGACTGTTGGGCTGTAAGACTGTGGGAGGTGTGCTGGCTGCTCCCTTGGGAAGGAAAGGAAGGGAGACAGAACAGCATTTAAGTTCATTTTTTCTATGTAATCACATTTACAGGTAGAGAGCAGAGAATCTGAAGAGGAGCTTTTTGACCTCTGTAGGACACCATGTGCTTGACTTGCTTTGAGTTGAAGACACCTTCATGCTATCTCCCCTGTGTGGCCTTTACTGACATCTCCAGCATTGTTGTGGCACTGTGGGTTAATGTGTTGGAATGTAAGGTTAGTTTGAACCACAAAGTCGGTGCTTCAAGCTCACCAGCCACTCCTCAGAAACCCTATACAGGATCACTATAGGTTGGAACCGACTTGACGGCACATAACAACAACAACAACAACCAACACTGTTTCAGTAACTTATTTACTGTTTAACTTTTCACATTTGTATAAAAACCTTTCCATGCTTTTCTCTCCAGCTAGGATCTAAGTTTCTAGAAAGCACAGACTGTTTACATTCTGATGTGCACAAAGTACGTAACACACTTGAATGCTAGTTGCCTTTCCTTCCTCCAATCAATGTTTCCTGAAAAATGCCTGAGCTTGAAACAGCCTGGATCAGTATGCATTGATGACACAGCTTCATAAACCCAGGAGCGCAGAGAGTCAAGACGGTGATTTAAGGAGCTGCACACTCCTGTCCCCTAAAACAAAACTAGAACTCCCCCACGTCCCCCTCCCCAGCAGTCTCAGATCTTTGGAAACCAGAGAGTGACAGCATCTATGTGAACGTTGTTCCAGTAGAGCAGCTGGTGGGTATTTGGACTGACAACGCTGTGGTTAGCACCCCAGTGCTTCTCCCACAGTGCCACCAGAGTTCCTTACAGAATCAATTTAAACAGGATAGTAATTGCACACTAAAACTATAAAACATTTCTGAAAAAAAGACCTAAGCAAATAGACAACTTGTGCTCATGCACTGGAATTTTAGCATGTTAAAATGTCAACACTACCCAAAGTGAGCTACAGAGTCAAAGCACTCCCTATAAAATGCCCAACAGCCTTCTTTTCATAAAGAGATAAGCCAATCATCAACTTGATATGGGATTGCAGGGGGTCCTGTATAGCTAAAGAGATCTTGAAAAAGAGAACTGGAAGAACTCATACCTTCAAATTTCAAGACAAAATATAAAGTGAAAATTATCAAAGTAGCCTTGTGCTGGTATAATAAGAGACACATAGGCGAATAGAATAGAATAAAAAGTCCAGAAAAAAAACCCCAAACAAACCCATCTACCTATGGCTAGCTGATTTTTGACAATGTTGCTAAATCCACTCAATGAGGAATGAATAGTCTCTCCAATTAATGGTGCTGGGTTAACTAGATCTACACATAAAATGGAGTTAATGAGATATATCATGAGTTATGGTGTTGGAGAAAAATACTGAAAGTTCCATGGGCTGCCGAAAGAACCAATAGATCCGTTTTGGAAGAAGTGCAGCCAGAGTGCTCCTTAGAACCAAAGATGGCCGAACTTCGTCTCTCATACTTCGGACATATTGTCAGGAGGGACCAGTCTCTGGAGAAGGATATCATGTCTGGTGAGGTGGAGGTTCAGAGAAAAAGAGGAAGACCCCCAACGAAATGGATTGGCCAAGTGGCAGCATCAATGGGCTCAAGCATGGCAACAGTAGTGCGGTTGCCCCAGGATCGGGCAGAGTTTCGTTCTGCTGTGCATAAGGTCACTATCAGTTACTAACTTGATGGCACCTAACAACAACAACAACAACATCATATATTAAACTTAACTCAGTGGACCGAAGACCTAAATGTAAGAACTAAAACAATAAAAGTTTTAGACCAAAGCATAGGAGCAATGCTTTGGACCTTAATTTTCAACCGTGAGTTCTTAGCTATGGCATCAAAAGCAAAAGGAGCAAAAAGCAAACTAGATAGTAGATTTTATCAAAATTAAAAACTTTTATCCATCCAAAGGCTTTAATAACAAGGTGAAGAGACAACCTACAGGATGGTGGGAGATATTAGTAGTCATGTAAGGATTTAGGAGCCTTGGTGTGACACTATATGATAAGTACTGGATTGCTAACCACAAGGTTGGCAGTTCAAACCCACCAGCTGCTCCCTTGGAAGCCTAATACAAAGTGGCTACGAGTTGGCACTGACTTGATGATATTTAAGAACAACAACATAAAGGTTTAATATTCAGAATACATGATGAACTCCTATAAATCAAAACCAAAAAGATAATCCAGTTTTAAAAATGGGCCAAGAGCTTGAATAGATATTTCTCCAAAGAATATAAAGAAATGGCAAATTAGTAGATGAAAAAATGCTCAATGTCATTAGTGGTTAGGAAAAGGAAAATCAGAACCACAGTGAGATACCATTTCATTTCCAATACCCAAAATCCAAACCCAACCCACTGCCATGGAGTTAACTGTACTCATAGCAATTCCATAGAACAAAGTAGAACTGATCGTTAGGGTTTCTGAGACTGTAAAACTTGGGAGCAGACAGCCTCATCTTTCTTTCAAGGAGCGGGTTTAAACACTGGCCTTACAGTTAGCAGCCTAGTACTTAACCCACACTGTCACTAGGGCTCTTTGTATCTCCAAAAGGAAGATTATTATCAGAAAAATGGACAACAAGGAGGTGGTGACATTGAAAATCTCTTCCATTGTTGGTGGGATTGTAAAATGGTGCAGCTGTGGAGAATAATATGGCAGTCACTAAAAATGTTAAACACAGAACTACCATATGACCCAAAAGAACTGGAAGCAGGGATTTAAACAGATCCTGTACACCAATATTCATTGCTACAGTATTCATATAACCAAAAGGTGGAAACAACCCAAGTGTCCATCAGCAGGTGAATGGATGTGCAAGGAATGGAATAGTGTTCATTTATAAAGAAAAAGGAAGTTCTAATACTTGCTGTAACATGGATCAAAATTGAAAACATGTTGAGCGAAATGAATCAGATACAAATATTGCATGATCTCACTTATATAAAGTATCCCGAATAGGCAAATACATACAGGTCAAAGTTTATTAGTGCTTACTAGGGGTTGAGGGAGTCCTGGTGTGGAGCAGTGGGTAAAAGCGCTGAACTGAAAAGTCAGTTTGAACCTCCAGCTGCTCCTCAGAAACCCTAAACAGGGTTGGAACCAACTTGATGGCATTTAACAACAACAACAACAAGGGGTTGAGGGAAAGGAGAGGTTATGGCTTAAGGGTTATTTAGTGAGTTTCTGTTAAAGGTGATGAAAAAAATTGCAAATGGTTAGTGGATAGTTGTACAATATGGGAAATGTAGTTAATATCACTGAATTGTACATGCGAAAATGGCAAATGTTTGATTATATATATTTCACCACAATAAACAAAAACAAACCAGAAGAGCACCTCAGCACAGGAAGGTGGGGACCCCTGCAGTAGAAAAAAAAAAAGATTTCTGGGGAGATGAGGGAGGGAATAAAGAACTCCTTTAGAAGCAACCCTCTGGCAATGGTGAGTAGGAAGCTTAGAAGGAGATTGAGTTAAATATGAGGGCAGGTGATTTGCATGTTTTTGTAGCATCAGATAATGAAAGAAAATGAGTCAAAAGTATTTACCCATATGGCCAGACAGTTTATTTCATGCTCATTTAATAATACCATGCTGTTTATATACTTGATGGGTCCATCGCATGGCTGCCTATGCCTTCACAAACAGAGCTTGTTGTTTGGCTCACTCTGGTAATTTATGGAAGGTCTGTTTGTTGCGGTTGGAAAGAAAAGATGCCAAAGGCAGCTGGTTGCTCTGATGAAGGGGAGTCCCAGGTAAGCATTACCTGGATGTGGACCAGTTTTGCAGGTCCAGAAACCCAGTTTAACAGTGGTTCAAGGGAGTTGATTGGTCCATACTAACTACACTATGGAGAGTGGCATATATCTCCACCCTTCAAACTTGAAAGTGCATAGGGATCCGATTCTGATGTAGTATGGCTTGGGTAAGGGCCTAAGTTTCTGCATTTCTAACCAGCTTCCAACCACACTTTGAGTAGCAAGAATGTAAATCAAAGGCCATTTAAAAAAACACTTTTGACACCCATCACCTCCTGTCTCCGAATAACCAAAGGACTGCTTTCAGAGCATGGTGGTCCTCCACGAAGGGCCATGACTTCCGTGCTTACTGGGTTTATGGGGATCATATGCCATTGTGGTCAGCCCTTATATCAGCCTGGACATCTCTGCAGCTTAGGTTACACCTTAGTTTAGTTAAGTTCCCAACCTGATGATTGATCTGTTACCTTGACGATATATGTATTATTTATGTATTGCATTGCTTTGCTTTGCATTGTATTGTAATGTATTGATTTCACTGCATGCATGGATTATCTGCACCCCAAACTGGGCTTTTAACTGGTTCAGGCATGGCCAATGAAGCAACACTCAAATGGACCCAAATTTGTAAAATCTGTAATTTGTAAACAAGAACAATAACTGGAAAAAGGAAAAATTACAGGTAGACACCATGCTAACTTAATGTCCCTCTTAGAAATAACTGTAGCATGTACATTGCATAACAACCAAATCTCTTGACAGACAAATCAGATACAACAGGTCCTGGCTCAAAGATGGTGGCCAACTGCATCACTTTGTGTAAATAATCCAATCTCCAAGCCAATGCTTTGACTCGTCATTTTTCCTGTTCAGACTATTGTTTGGCTTTGCTCAAAATTTTAAATTTGGTGTCTGTAGTAGTTTTGCTTCCCCAGCCATGACTGAACCAGTTAGAAACCCCAGTCTCAGATCTTTTCCAATTATTCATTTGGAAATCATCTTCCAAGATGCGCTTCTTTCTCAGGTAGTTAACCTAGTTCTCTTTGGGTTGATAATTCTCTTGGCGTGACTCTCCAAGAGCTAAGGTGTATTTGCCACAATATTTACATGATAAATAAGAGGAATCACATTTAAATAATCTCACCTGGAAATCAGAGAGGTAGGGTAGTAAGAGACCTGAGGACTGCCCCTTGAGCAGGTTTGTCAGTGAATATTGGCCTCTTGGAGTGGGTGGTCCCAGTAAAGTCAGGCCCCCCCACACCCTGAGTTGCATCCCAGATGTTCATTCAGTGAAAATGAGCTGCAGACTTGAGCTACCCACTGAAGCTGGATGTTTAGAACAGGCATCTAGCTTGATTGGGGCCAGTCCTGTTTGAGTAGCTAGAGGGCGCCACTGAGACCCAGTCATGAGTTAGCTTTGTTGTTGATGAGGCTGGGATGTCTCTAGTGTTCCATCTAGATTTTCTATCATTATGCTTCCTATTAATACCCTGATTCATAAAAAATAAAAATCACAAAATATAATTGTCTATAAAAATCACAAGAATACAATAGCCTTAAATTAAAAAAAAAAAAGTTTCTCCAGAGAAACTGAGAGAGCTTCTCAGATTCTCTAGTTCATCCCTCCAAGAAAGGAGGCAGAGAGAAGGTACACAAGGGTGGGCCATGGGAGCCTTGCACTCCAGCTCTGAGTGTATGTTTCTGGGTACAAGCCTCTTTCTCAGGCTGGGATTGAACTTGTCACATCATATGTATATGTGGAAGCCTGTGGCTGTCTCAAATGGGTATAAAAGCCTGACACATTGTTTTTTCCTTTCTCTCTGTGTGTGTCTCACTCAACAGTTAACTTTAAATTTTGATAGCCCAGGCCAGCCTGTGTGCAAGACAGTGGGTTGCTGGCTGCTCAGCCTTGATAGATTCTGCACCTCTGGCAATAGAAAGAGACTCAGTATCGGCGACGCTCCTCTGGGTTTAGGAGGGACACTGGCTCTTTAGGTGCTTTTTCTTCTCCACTGCCAGTCGCAAGGCCTGAAGGAGTTTGTCTTTGTTATTCAGGATGTTGTACTCAGAGAGCTTCACCAGTTTGTCAAAGGCGGCTTCTGTGTATGTCAACTCCTTGGTGGCGTAGGGCGTTTTGGGGCCATAAATGTCAACCTGGCCATGTTCCAGCTCTTCAGGGCTTCGCTCCACACCTGTGAGGTGGCAGAGGGAATCACTACAGATCATGAATTCTTTAGGTTATGATGACCCGTGTCTCTTCCAGGGGTCTACCCTGCGCACACAGACATGCACATCTGCATGCAAACATGTACACACATAGACACACACACATGCACATATACCCCTCTAAGTTCCTCAGGGCAGGGACACCTCTTATCCCTGTTAGGATTACCCTAGCTCCAAACACAGTGCCTGGCACATAACTGGGTGCTAATAAATGTTGACTGAATAAAAGGATAGGGTGTGATTTGCCACCACGTGAGGGCAGTCTTGCATGCCAAAGTTAAGACTGGATAGGACTGGAGCTGAGGCAGCTATTAAAGATTAGGTGGCCTATCTGACAGCTTCAGGCTACTGGGAGACTTCTAAAGTCTAAAGGTAGGCACTCTCATGCCAAGGCCAGACAGTGCTGGGAATACAGGGTGCAGGCGGCTTACCTGGGGCCTTGTAGTTTTGGAAGGTGTCATTAATGAGTGGGAAGAAAATCACTGTGGGGGCATCAGGTTCCTGGGGGTTCTCCATCAGGTAGCATTCTTTGAGATTATTCTCTTCGTCTTCCAGCTCATATTTAGGGAAGGGTATGTTCTGCACGGTGCAGTATTCACAGGTTTGTTTCATGGGCTAGAATATCACAGGAGGACATGTTTGGGTGTGAGGGTGAGAAGGCAAGAGACAATTTGTAGATGTAGCTTTTCCAGCTAACAGCTCAACTCCCCAACCATTTTGCCCATTGCTGCTGCTGTGTGTTATTGAGTCAGTTCCTACACATAGTGAACCTAGGCTGTAAGTTTTTATGGGAGCAGAAAGCTTCATCTTCCACGGAGTGGATTTGAACTTCTGATCTCGCGGTTAACAGCCTAACATGCAACCCACAACACTAGCAGGGTTCCGTATTTTGTCTATTAGTAATGTCTTTAGAATAAAGCTGGGTCAGGACAAAGAGTCTAAGACAGCAGGTTGCTGCAGGTCTTCCTGTAAGCTCCTTCCCCAAATGAAACAGACACAAGTCCTTTCCCTGATGTTTCACCTAACCACAGACTCATTAGTTGTGTACAGCAGACTGGGAGCTGGGCCATGTACAGCCATGGCTGGCCACCCCTGTGAGACCTTGGATTGACCTTGAAATCAGCTTAAAATGTCACAGGGCTGGTAAGGTCCTCGAATGTTGGAAGTCTTTTAGTTCTGCCCTGGTTCCACTGCTCACTAGCTGTGTTACCTTCTGTAAGCCACTTACCCTCTCTGTGCCAGTTTCATCTATATAACATAGCATCCTACTGGTTGGTTCTATTTATCTCAAAGAGCTGGTGTACAGATTCAATGAGATGTGGTATGGAAAATTGTACTGGGTCACTATCACTTACAAATAATAGTCGTTGTCCTTGCCATCTGTCTATGCTCCCCCTTTCCTGGGCTTCAGGATAGAATTATTTTAAACTGAACAGAAAAAAAAAAAAAAAAAAAAAAGGCTTTTCCTTAAAAAGGACAGGAACTTTCCAGAAGTAAATGAAAATAAATAAAAAACTTTGGTGCTGGTTCATTAGTTGTAATTACATTGAGGATGGTATACCCTGGCTATGTATGTGCATGTGCATGTGATTATTTTAAAAAAAGGACATTACAAGCTCTTGAAGGTGTTGTTGTTTTATGTCATTGTGTCATTTCAACTTATTGTGACCCTGCATATCTGCCAGCCACTCCATGGAAGAAAGATGAGACTTTCTGCTCCCACTAAGATTTAAAGCCTCAGAAATCCTACAGAGGGTCACTATGAGTCAGAACTGACTTATGGCACTAAACAATAGGGTTTCCAAGGAGAAGCTGGTGGGTTTGAACTGCCGACTTTAAGACTAGCAGCTCATTTGACTGGACTCTATCAAGATTAAGGAGCCCTGGTAGCATCATGGGTACGAGCTGGGCTGCTAGCCACAAGGTCAGCAGTTCGAATCTATTGGTTGCTCCATAGGAGAAAGACAAGGCTTTCTGCTTTTGTAAAGATTTACAGCCTCGGAAACCTTAAACAGGGTTGCTATGAGTTGGAAACGACTCTGTGGCACACACACAACCACCACTAGCACCACCTATTAAGGTTATTTTAAAAAAGTCTAGCCTCTTAATTTATTTATTGTAATTTCCTGAAAATTGCTAAATAGGGCAAAAACTCAACTCTAAGAATAAAACTGAAATTTGCTGATTTGAGTTTACGGATACTCCGGGTCCCAGGATGCTCTGCTTTCACGTCATGCAAAAGTAGCCCCGCTCTGCTGGCACTCAGCCTTGGAGTCTATGGGTACATCCTCACATCGCCCTTCTGCTTCACAGCTGGTGAAACTGCCTGGATCTCAAGACCCATGCATGCTCTTGCTCCAGGGTGAAGCCTGTCTTTGCTGTACTTGCCTTCGTCTGGGATCCGGCACAATAATTGAGGTGGATGATGAGGTCGGCCTTTCTCTCTGGTCGTAGGAGGGGCGGGTAGCTGGAGTTGACAAAGAACGCTGTGTCCAGCAGGCACAAGTGGTTGACGGACTCGGTCAGCTGGTTTGGGAAGCCATCGAGCACTGTGTCTGAAAGCCAAGTCTTCCAGTTACCAACATGGGACATGGTTTATTACATACCCCAGTCCCCTGCTCTCAGCGCATGCTCAGAGGCACCTGGTAGGGATGAGGTGCCCTAGCTGGAGCTCCTTCACTTCAGCCTGGGCCTTCAGCCTTCTCTCTCCTGGCCTAGACACCGCTAGGAGTCCCAGTGTCCCTCTGGGTGAGCTGACGAACAGCAACACTATCTTGGGATTTTAACAAGTCTTCTGTGGCTCATGTGACGAGCCACAGAGCTTTTAGGGTTTAAGACTAATCTATAAATTAGTGCAAACCCTGGACACAAACATCCGTCCTAGATTGGGAGGGTGAGGATTATCAGATCAGGCTCAAGTAGCTTTTGCAGGCTGTGGCTAAGGGAACATCACAGAAGGTGGAAAGTTGACCTCAGAGTCTTGTTGGATGAGAAGGAATGGAAACAGCAAGACCAAAGCTTAAAGCATAACTTTGGTACTTATTCCTTGGAGGGAGGTCTTCAGCTGGATCATCCTTGCCTCCAAGGGTCACCAAGCACATTAAGTTTATGGACAAAGTGCCCCTGACACACAGATGCAGAAAGTTTTGCCACCTGGGAAATGGAGCCATCCCTGACCTCCTGGCCTCAGAGCTATTAATTAAATACTCCTACCCTGATGCTAGACCCATGCCCTATTCAAGTACTACTAAACACAGAATACACTAGAGGAAGGAGTCTGGTCTGAGGAGTTCCAGTCCTTTCTCTGTGGCAGTTTCCACATCCACGTCTCCTTCCCTGGAGTTGCAGCCCAGGCCAGGATTACCTTTCCACTTGGAGAACTGGCTGTTCTGGAGGTAGCTGGTGTGTAGCTGCAGGCCCCGCAGGAAGTTGTGGAACTCAGACACAAAGCTCCGGTGGGTGAGGATGTTTCGGAAAGTATTGGACAGCCAGGACCCTGGGACTACCACCGTAGTCTCCAGGGCATTGGCATCACATTTGGGGATTTCTGGTAGGAGCGGCTCATCTTCTGCAGGAGAGAGAGGAGATGGGGGCAGGTCACAAGAGTTGGGGTCTTCAGATTGCCCAGATTAAGCACTGCTGGCTGCCATGGTGGAGGAAAGGGTAACATCTCAATTATGAGTTTAGTTTACACCTTTCCTGTTGAGCTCTAGACCTTGGCTTTGGAGTCAGGAGGATCCAAATGAGAGTCATAGAACAGGTGGAGATGGCGAGGGATGGGAGATAGTCAAAGATGGGTCCCAGGGATAATGGGGTAGCTAGAAGAGAGACTTCACACTGTGCTTACTAATCCCCACCCTCCTTGCCTCTTCTGGGTACTCTGTCAGTGGTGTTGTTTCTATTTCACATTGGTTTCATGCTTCCCGTTCAGACTGGGGTTGGCTCCACAGGCTTCCTGCTTAGCCCTGGCACATGTGTTTCTACACATAACCACTCCCTTCCAGGCAGGCGCAACTCTCTAGCCTTACTTGACTTCCCATCTTTGTGGGCTACATTGTCTATGTTGAAATGGCATAGACAGATCAGACTAGTCCTCAGTTCATGAAACACCCCCACTTCTCCATCACCCAGCCATGAGAAGCAGACAGCAGGTCACCCACCAATATCTTGTACTTTCTCCCTCGTCCACCTGTGGAAAAACTCCTCCGAGGTGTGGGACAGATTCCAGGCATCCAGCAGGTTCAGGGAGAAGATGCTGCTCCACAAACCTAGGGAGCCAAAGCCCGTGATGAGTAGCTTAGAGATAGGGGTTGTCTTAGAGCCCTAGGTCCCATCTGCACATTGACTAGTTTGGTCTTGATTCCCTGTGGTGCAGTGAATTACTTAATATTGTCCTCCCATTGTCTGCCATCTTGTCTTGTTGTGTTGGCTCTGACTCATAGCCACCCTGTATATGGTTTCTGAGGCTATATATCTTTATGGGAGCAGAAAGCCTCATCTTTCTCCCAGAGAGCTGCTGGTGGATTTGAACTGCTGACCTTGTGGTTAGCAGCCCAACTCATATTCCACTATGCCACCAGGGCTCCTTCATGGCCCAGCTAACCATAGTCTTTGTGGCTCCCACACAGTGATTGAGTGGGAGCATGCGAATAAGGTATTTGGAACCTGTGATGGTTAGGGTTATATGTCAACTTGGCTAGGCCATGATTCCCAGTATTGTGTAGTTGTCCTCCCTTTTTGTGATGTGATGCAATTATGGTATGTTTTGTAAATTCTGACCTGAGACCTGATTAGGTTATTCTAATGAAGATTAGATTATATTTGTAAATGAGGCAGGGTGGGAGTGGGATACACTCAAGTCACCACACTGCTTGAATCACTTCTAGGAAAGAAGAGCCAGGATCCCTATGCTGAGAGCCTCCTAGACCCAGGAGCCAGTGAGGATGGTAAGAAGCAGCCTCTGAGAAATGGAAACAGTGTAGGAAGCAGAACCAGGAGGCCAGCAGGAGATGGTGCATTGGACCTTCCAGGCCACAGAGGGGGAGAACTGAATGCCTTCACGCAGACTTCTTTTGGGAAGATGCAGCTAGGTTTGCCAACCCATGGCCAAGGTTTACTGGTGGAATGAATGCCTCTGGGTACTTATTGGTAGAGCTGACTGAGCTTTGTAACACTTGCCCAAGCAGGGCAGAGGCCAGGTTGAGGGGCCTAAATGCCAGAGAGGATCCTGCCTGTAGGCACAGCTCAGAAGAAGCTGTCCTGACTCAACCCGATTTGTTCTGGCCCGCAATTGTAAACTGTTATCTCCCTAATGAGCCCTGTAATCTTGAGTAATGCTTGAGTTCTTTGTGACCTTTGCGACATATTATTAAATTTAGCAGAGAGGCAGAGTGCTGGGAGGGAAAGTAACAAGTTTTGGAAGGTGGAGTCCCCTCTGGTTCTCCAAAACTTGGGGGTTCCTGCCAGGTCCTTCTAGGCCCAGAGGGCCGCTGGGAGATTGGGGAAGTCCTAGAGGTCTGTCTGTGGCCAGGCTGGGAAGCTTCTCCTGGGATGCTGGCAAAAGCTAGAGTGTCCCATGCCCAAAGTCTAACTCAAGGTTCCCGGGGGGGATTAAGTTCTGTAACTCAGAGGTTAGAGGTTGGGCCCTGCAGAGTCCACCTGCCAGTAGTCACCTAGCATGTAGCACATTCTTGACTCAGGGTTCCTCTTCATCAGCCGCCCCATGAAGAATTCAGAGCCAAAGAGCTCGGAGGGGATGAAGGCACCGTATTTCTGCAGGCCCACTTCATACGGGGAGAACTCACACCACTCTGTATATGAATCAGCAGGTTGGGGTGTCAGTTCTGGTCCAGGGCACTATGCCCCCAAGGACAGCCCCCGCCCTAGTCCCTGCTTTGGAGAGGCTGGGACTGGGAGGCTGCAGTTCCCAATAGGGCACCTGGGAGCAGCTGCAGCACAGCTTGGCAACCTGCATGGCTCATTTGCTCCTCAAAGCCCAGAAAATGGTAACAAAACTGACTCGAAGCAGGGCAGGTTTCTGAAGTCCTCCTTCTCTTTGGGCATCTTGAGAAATACCTAGGACCCCTTCCCTTCATGACCTTTATTTTCTCCAGGCCATGCATAGGGAGATCCATGCCCAGGGAAGCCCCTAGGTTCCACCCTGTCCAGGTGGCAAGGTAGCTGACTTCTTCAACTGTGAATGTGGAGGTTTATAAGGTGTGGAGGGACGAGATTTAGAGGCACTTTGTGTCTTTGCTTACTGAACAGGGACCCCCTCATTTTCCACTAGTCACCAGTGTTACCTCTGAAATCCTGGTTGCTTACATCATCCTTGACATTGATGGTGAGGTAGATGGGCAGGGGGTTCTGGCCCCGACACAGAGCAGCTCGCTGCTCTGACAGCTTGCATTCGTTTCTCTGTGGAGGAAAGGAAATGGTTAAGGAGAAGAAGCAAACAAGCAGTTTGGGAGAAGGGAAGGGGAGCTCAGGATAAGGGAACAATCTGTCCACCTCACTGGCCATCCCCCACAGTCCCTATCTTGACCTCGGAGCCCTCTCAGGTGCCATGTAAGCCCTTGCTGCACAAACTGTACAAAATGTACCCACAAAATGAACCATACCCACAGAATGAATCACTGGGCCATTCAATTCAGCACTCCAGACACAGCTAGGGTCCCCCAACAATAGGCTGTGTCTCTCAGAATCCCAGAGTTTCACTTGGGACCTCAGGGGCCAGAAAATGAAAGTCTGTGGTGGGAGAGGCCATCACTGCCCTTCTTCATCCCTGGTATCTTCTACCCACTCAAATCAGTCAGCTCCACTTCTATCTGCTTGGCAAGTTGGACTCCTTTATAAAATTTGCTGAAAGTTTCTTTCTTTTTTTTTTTTTTCCAACAGAAGGCTTGGAAACCAGAGCACTAGATGTCGGCTTCATGCTCCTCTGAGCGCTGTACTGTATAAGCAGAATGGGGGTGGCCACAGGACACCCCCAAAGTGAAACAGCCAGTGCCAACAGGACAGATTGTGGTCTCAGAGGCCCAGGTTCTGATGCCAGACCAAACAGATGCCTCCTGGGTGACTGCCCATGGCTACCCAAGGGTGCACAGCCACAGGACTTGTGCAGGATGGTAAATGTGTGGGAATTGAGCCCGTCTTAGACTTCCTTTGAAAGGTGAATGGAGTGCCTGTCATAACTAGGCTCAGAGGTCTGTGCAACATGAAGCTGACAGTTCCGAAAGTGGAGGAACCGGAGACGTGAGGCCCAGTTCACACTCACTGCCCAGGGGTCCTGAGGGAAAGTGGCTGCTGCCTTGGTCAGAGGAGAAGAGGAGAGTGAGGCCTCGTGGGGTCAGACTTGCACTTCCACCAAATTGATCTAAGGCTTTCCAGCCTTCCCCAGATTCTGCCTCATTTTCTCCCGCACGTGTTTCCTCTGATAGAATGTTTACATGTTTAAAACCATCTTGGTTTCTGTCTCTCAAAGGACATGCTTCCTCCATGCAAGTTGCCCCTAACCCACCCCCAACATGAGGATCCTAGTCATGTTCCCAAGTATTCCTGGGAAGAAAACCCTACCATCTTCCTCCATCATTCATTTGGGCACCTCGTGGTTCTCACAGCCCGAGGATGTATCTTCAGGTCTAACTGACTCCTGTTGCGGTTTAAGTTCAGATTTTCCTGATAAAGCTGAGCACCTACCTTGTCCCCTAGACAGGACTCAATCAGCAGGCCCCAGAAGTCAGTTAAGGTGACCTTGTAGCCTTCCTGGCTTCGCTGTCGGAGTTCCTCCTTGAATTTGCAAAGCTGTTCTGGGAACAGAGCTGGCATCTTGTCCTTGACCACATGCCTCCGGGCCTCCAGGATGGCAGGCTCCAAGTTTTTGGAGGACCAGTCAGGGTCTTGGTACAAGGTAGCCATGGTCCTGGAGAGAGAGAGGCACAGGTGATAGAGCTGACCCAGCCCTGGTCCAATCAATCCTGGCTGCGGCCAGGAAAGAGAGTGGGGCAGGTCAGCGGCACCTGTAGCCTTCCAGAGAGGAGCTGGGAAGAAAGGGGGTGAGGCAGAGGCCTGGTGGGTGAGGAGTGAACATTATGAATTATAACCACAATCGCTACAATTTCTTGAATGCCTCCATGTGCCAGGTTTAGCATATTGGTGAAAAGTGAGGATTCTGGACTCAGATCTTCCCAGGTTTGAAATCAGGCTCTGCCACTCACTAGATGTGTGATCTTGGTCAAGTTACTTAATGTCTTTTCACGTCAGTTTCCTTATCTGTGTAATGAAGAGAATTATGATAATAGTACTATCTTATAGTGTTATTGTGAAAATTAAAGACACTAATGTAATGTGAAGTGATTCCAAATCAGGATTCCATTACAAATTTTTTGGCACATTCTGGTTTGCCACACAAATTCCCATAAATGTGAATGCTGGGTATATTTTTAATTTCCCTTCTTCTTCTAATTTACATGTGGGTAAAGATGAAGGCCTCTCAGCACTGGGTGTTTGCTGTATGTGGCTTTTCTCCATTTATGTTAGGACAGGGGAGGAGCCCTTTTCATTCAGCCTCTGAGCCTAGAAATCCCCACGCACCCACAGCATCCCTAGCACTGTCTGTGGCTACCTATTTGTCTCTACAGTGGCTCTGCCTTTAGAGGACTTATTTCTGGTTGGTGAAGATTGATTGAGCAGTCAAGAGGTTTCTTCAAGAAAAAAAAAACAAAACCCTGCTTTTATAAGGCTCACTTTGTTACTTTATTTTAAAATATCTCCAAAAGCTATTAAAAATTGTTGTTTTGACAAGAATACTTCCCAAGGCTTTCCCCAAACTAGAGGTCCCTCCATCCTCCGACCGTCACCCTGGCCAGCCTCCCCATTTCTTGCTGGCCAGGAGGATGTGGGTGCCTCTTGACCAGAATGGAGGCATGTCACTTGCTAACCTACTATGCACCCACAGGCATCTGCTTCATGTGGAGGTTAGGAATGTTGGCCCTAGAGTTGAATGGCCCGGGTTCAAATCCCAGTGCTACCACTTATTAGCTGAGTATTTCTGGGCAAAGAACTTTGCTTTCCTGTGTCTTTGTTTCTTCAGGTATAACATGAACATAAACGTTGCACCTTTTCACAGAGATGCTGTGAGGAAGAATGGTCACCCTTCAGAAGCTATCACCACAGTGCTTGTTGCGGTATCAATGTTTGATAACTGCCAGTCATTCCTTCTATACCACCCTGACAGGTGGTCACACTATCAGGAACTCTTGGGTTACCTTGGGTGAGTGCCCACCCACTTACGCAAATGAGAGTTAACCAGGATGAGAGAGATACGATGAGGGGCACAGAGTGGGACTTCCAGGCTCATTAGCCACTGGCAGAAGAGTCCTCAGTCATGGCTGAGAGGCTTGTTTGGGGGCCCAGCCATCCTGGACCCAGGCTGCGTTATGACTTCCATGGACCCTTGGCACTTTGTCTCCATTAACAACAACAACAACAAAAAGTTTAATTACTGTGTTGGTATAAAGATAACTATATGAATCCTATATATTAAACCATTTTCATCAAATAAAAATCAATTAAACATTTTTTTCATTAGCTTAGAGATTCCTTTTTGTCTTCTGATTTTAAAACAACTGCAGACAATTTTGTGGGTCCCTGCCATATGTTGAGGGCTAGGCATTGTGGTCCTGTGGTCCAGTCGGCCTTACCCCAGAATCACTAGTGGGGGCAGCAGTGGGGAGTTAGGAGTTGGGTGTCTGGCTTGTCCTCTCCCCTGCTGGCTGGTCTAGGAAGCTTAGCAGTTTAGAGGGATTGGACAGGGGAAGGATGGTGGGTCTGGAGTGTGGGCAGCCAGAGCAGATGCTGGACGAGCTCCACACAGCTGGGGAACCTTGGCACAGCCCTGAGAGTAGGTGGCTGCAAGCTGGGGCCAATGGCACCAGAGGTCTACCATGTTCTTAGGTTCATGCCATCGGGAAATAGCATCCTGTCCAGGACTAGGTTAGCCTCTTGCAACAACCCCATGCAGAAACTGAGCCTCAGAGCAGTTAAGCTGCAGGCCCACAGTCACATGGTCATCCCAGCTGCCCAGGCTGATTTACTCTAGCTAGAATGTGGGGTTTGTGAGGGGGTTTCACTAGAGGTCCCAGGCTTGCCTGTTTAGTGCTTGCTCTGGGCTCCACCAGGAAGTGGCTCCCAGCTCCTTACCAGGTGGCCCCTGACAGACCGGTGATATAGCTGGCACAGTTCAGGATGTTCAGCTTCTGCAGCCCCAGCAGGTGGCCGTACATGGAGGTCATGGATCTTGTCCCTCCACCAGTGGCCATGATGGCTATCAGCGGTACCTGGGGACACACAGAGGCAGAGTGTTGGGGAGGCCTACAAAGCTGTGTGGGAGAAGATTTGGGTAGTTAGAAGGAATGGTGGCAACAGAACAGAGAGTAGGACTGCAAACAGCCTTCCCTCCAGCAGAGCACTGGCCCACCTGGTGGGTCTCGGATCAGATCTTCACGCCAAACTCAATGGCTGGTGTAAGCAACGGTACTCCCAAGCTTTCCACAAACCAAAATAAGCAAACCTGCTGCAATTAAGTAGACTCTGACTCACAGTGACGCCACATGCTACAGAGTAGTTTTTCTTGGTGATAAACTTTACAGAAGCAAATGGCCACACCTTTCTTCTACTGCACCCTCGAGTGAGTTCAGACTGCCAATCTTTAGTTTAATAGTCAGATACAAACTGTTTGCACCACCCACCAACCTAACAAAATCTTCCACAGCGTTTGGCAAAGCACAGAATGTAGTGACTGGAAGAATTCTTAGTGCATAAATCCAGCCACCTCGTTAACAGATGATGGAACAGGGGCAAGACAAGAGGGCAGCCGCTCAAGAGTCCAGCTAGTGTGTGAATCCCCAGTAGTGGCAAAGCAGCATACTGTGTAGACGGCTTTGATGTTAGGATATCAGACCCAGGGCTGGATACGGTGGTGCTCAGTAGGCAGCATTTTTGTAAGGGCAGGAGGACATGAATGGTGATAAGGAAGGAGCCAGGCTGTGCCCTCTAGGTTTAAGAGACCCACACCAATTTAAGATACCAACAGTGTGTCTCTTGAATGATGGGAGAATGGGAAAGAGACTTTTTGCAGAGAATTACTCCATTTTACTGGCATATGGATTGTAAGACCCTCTGTCAGATAAAGCCCAAAAGCAAGAACTCCTTTAATGCCTCAGAATGTGACACACTGAAGGCTGACTTACTTCCCGCGGGGTGGTGGTGGTGTGTGTCCTTAGTCCCTATGAGGGAGGTGACAGAAGACTATAAAAAAGGCATCTTTGTCTCCCCTGGAAGTGGATGTTCCTTATCCAGCTTTGTACTTTGGTTATTTCTGGGAGTGTGCTTATATGTGAATTTTGGGGGGAAGAGAGAATTAAGGACCTAAGGCATTGGGTTGGGATATGAGGTTTGAGAGGTGACGGAGCTTCCAACGTTGTCCTGGTTGAGGAGAGGAGGCTATTTTGTTTCAGATAAACAGGATATTGTTTATTAGTCACCTTAGGATCTGCCTCCTTCCTTCCCTCCTCCACACCCTTCTATCTCCCTTTCTCCTTCTCTTCCTTCTTGTTAATATTTCTATAATACCAAAATATTGGAAACAACTTTGGGTCTGGTTAAATACCTATAATTAATCACAACTGTAATGGGTACAAGATACCCTTGAATTATGCTATGATGCACAGTTATTGATGCAACAAATGAATTGTACTATTAAATGAAAACAGAAGATAAGAAATTGAATTTATAATGTGGTGGTGGTGGTGGGTGGGTGCCACCAAGTCGGTTCCGCCTCACAGCGACCCTGTATAGGGTTTCTGAGGCTGTACATCTTTATGGGAACAGAGCCTTATCTTTGTCCCTGGGAGCTACTGGAAGATTTGAACTACTGACTTTGTATTTAGCAGCCCGGCTGGCTCACAATCCACTATGCTACCAGGGATCCTTTATATTGTGATTGCATGCATATTCACACACATGCTATGAGGGGTTGTTGAGTCTATTCCTAGTCATAGTGACTCCATGTGACAGAGTAGAACTGACCCATAGGGTTTTCTATGTAAATCCTATATATTAAACCATTTTGATCAAATAAGAGCAGATCACCAGGTCTTTCTCTAACAGGGACACTGGGTGGGTTCAAACTGTCACCGTTTCAGGTGATAACTGAACACTTAACGGCTACACCGACAGGGTTCGCTCTCTCTATGTGTGTATGTATTTGTTGTTGTTGTTGTTAAGTGCCATTGAGTCGGTTCTGACTCAGAGTGACTCTCTGTATATACACGGAGTCCTGGTGTGTTTCTGTAGGATAGGCACTGGACTGATGACTGCAAGGTTGGTGTTTCAAATCCATCAGCTGCTCATTGGAAATCCTATACGGGGTTGCTGTGTGTTGGAACTGACTCAATGACACTTACCAACAACCAACAATAATATATTTACTTTGTAAATATATGTATTTGCACTTTTTTCTTTCAAAAATTCATGAAGAATATTTAACAAAATGCTAACAATGGTTATCTCATGGGCGTGAGATGAAAGTGATTCTTAGTCTTATTTTCATCTTTATGCTTTCTGTATTTTCTGAAATAAACAGAACAGCATGTGTGTGCACAGTGATAAAAGACTTAGTAGGGAAAGAAAGCACAAGTAAAACCCGAATCACTACTACCTGGAACCTCAGCTGTGAAGACAAACCTGAAAGGCAGTGCCTCGGCCACCTGTGGAAGGGAGGGCAGGGAGGTTGGCAGGCAGGTTTTGGAAGGACAAGTTCCTCATGGAGTGGACACTGACCCCAGGCTGGTAGAGCTCTGCGTACCCACCTCATCTTCCTGCAGGTCCTCCTCCAGCTGTAGGACCTGCTTCAACGTCTCAGCCACCACCACTCTCCGCTTCTCCAGGAACTCCAGCTCTGCTTGGCACAGACTGTACCCTAGCCGCACGTCCAGCACGTCTGGGCTGTGGGGAGAAGGGACCCTGGCTGACTGAACCTGTGGACACTATATCCATGGAGAAGACATGGCTTTCGGCTCAGTTGGATCTAGACTTGAAGCATGGTTCTGCCACATACTACCTCTGTGATCTTGGATCTTTGTTTTCTCATCTGTAAAATGGGGCTGTTGTTGTTAAGTGCTGTGGAGTTGGTTCCAACTCCTCATGGCCTTGTATAGGGTTTCCAAGCAGCAGCTGGTGGATTTGACCCATTAACCTTGTGGTTAGCAGTCCAGTGCTTATCCTACAGTGCCACACCAGGGGCTAATCATGCTTAACTCCCAGCACTGACTTCAGATGGAAGAAGCAACAAACGTGACGTCCACAAAGCTTAGTCAGCACACTGTAAGCAGGTACTCAACACAAAGTACTGTTGGTACTTGTATTAGAGGCTCATTGAAGCCACTGCCTCCTCAACAAGATCTAAGCATCTTCTACTATCAGGGATAACAAGGAACCCTGGGATGTTCCTCTGGAGGAGGCTGTTCCTGTGGAGCTCACATTCGTTTGGTAAACTCTTCCATCTTGGCTTCTAAGGAGCATCCGGGATGTACTTCTTCCAACATAGGTTGCTTTGTTTTTCTAGTTGCCCATGGTGCTTTTAATATTCTTCTCCAGTACCTTAACTCAAATGCATCAATTCTTCTAAGGTTTTCCTTATTCATTGTACAACTTTCACATGCATATAAGGCTTTTGGAAATACCATGACTTGGGTCAGGCCCTCCTTAGTCCTCAAACTGATAACTTTGGTCTTGAGCACTTTAAAGAGGTCTTGTGCAGCAGAGTTGCCTAATGCAATATGTCGTTTGATTTCTTGTCTGCTGCTTCCATGAGTGTTGATAATGGATACAAGCAAAATGAAGTTTGACGACTTCAATCTTTTCTCCATTTATCGTGATGTTATTTATTTGTCCAGTGGTGAGGATTTTTGCCTTCTTAACACTGAGATGCAACCCATACTGAAGACTGTGGTCTTTGATCTTCACCAGTATGTATTTTAAGTCCTCTTTACTTTCAGTAAGCAAAGTTGTGTCATTTGCATATCACAGGTTGTTAATGAGTCTTACTCCAATCCTGATGCCACATTCTTCTTCATAAAATTCAGTTTCTCAGATTAGGTGTTCAGAATACAGATTGAATAAGTATGATGAAAGAGTAAAACACTGGTGCATACATTTCCTGATTTTAAAATATCCAGTGTCCCCTTGTTTTGTTCAAATGACTGCCTCTTGGTATATGTACAGTTCCTCATAAGCACAATAAAGTGTGCTGGAATACCCATTCTTTGCCATGTAATCCATAGTTTGTCATAATCCACATAGTTGAAAGCCTTTGCATAGTTAATAAAGCACAGGTAAACATCTTTCTAGTATTGTCTGCTTTGGGTTACATGCAATGGAATACTATTCATTCATAAAAAAGAATGAGGTACATATGCTCCACTATGGAGTCCTGGTGTAGCACTGCACTATCCGCAAAGTCAGTGGTTCAAGCCCATCAGCCATTCCTTGGAAACACTTTTCAGGAAACCCTTTGCAGGGTTGCTAAGTCAGATCTGACTTGATGGCACTTAACAGCAACAACAAGGATGAACTTTAAAAACATTATGTTGTATGAAAACAAACAAAACAAACCCAAATAACCCATACTGGTTGCTATTAAATTGACTCTAATCCCTGGAGACCCCGTGGATTACAGAGTAGAACTGCTTGCTCTATAGGGTTTTCTTGGCTGTTTCATGAAAGCTGATTGCCAGGCCCTGCTTCTTCAGTGCCATTGGGTGGACTTGAACTGCCAATCGCTAGGTTAGTAGGTAAACACAAACTGTTTGCACCACCAGGGATCTTACCCAGTCACAAAAGACCATCTAACATACAATTCCCTTTATATAAAATGTCCAGAATAGGCAAATCACTACAGAAATAGATTTTGGTTGCCTGGGACTGAGGGAGTAAAGGGGAAATGGAGAATAACTGTAATGGCTTTGGGATTTCATTTTGGGGTGATGAAAATGTTTTCACATCAGGTAGTGGTGATGGTTGCACAATTTTAATGGTATGTGGATTATATCTTAATAAAATATTAAATCTGGCCAGTCACTGATTTCAAAGGTCATGCCAGGCATATATTAAAGGCTATGAAGACGCATAAGCAGAAGGCTCAATTTTAGGTCAGTTCTGTTTGTCTTTATGTTTAGGGACACATCGAAAATATATATGTTGTTTTAATGCCACTTCTTAACCAGAAACCTTTGCTCTTGCCCCTTCTCTGAAAGTAGATGTAGCACCAGCAGGAGTCACTACTTGTGGTCAAGGGGAGGACAGGAGAAGGCAGGGGGAAGAAGGGATGAGGTGGGGAGGACAGGAGAAGGCAGGGGGAAGAAGGGATGAGGTGGGGAGGACGGGAGAAGGCAGGGGGAAGAAGGGATGAGGTGGGGAGGACGGGAG
>NW_006408522.1:34047876-34057543 GCF_000296735.1 Chrysochloris asiatica | reverse complement strand
GGGAGGAGGCAGGGGGAAGAAGGGATGAGGTGGGGAGGATGGGAGGAGGCAGGGGGAAGAAGGGATGAGGTGGGGAGGATGGAAGGAGGCAGGGGAAAGAAGGGATGGGGCAGGGGGAGGATGGAAGGAGGCAGGGGGAAGAAGGGACAAGGTGTCGGAAGACAGGAGGAGGCAGAGGGAAGAAGTGGTGAGGTCCGGGAGGACGGGAGGGGAATACTAAATGGGTGGGGTGCCCTGCTGTTCAACTGTTTCTCTCCCCTTCTCCCTGGATTCTGCCACATGACTACCTGTGGGCTCAGCCTAGGAATTGGAGCCCTACCAGGGGATGCAAGTTTTAGATGGGGTAAAGAGCCTTTTTCTATACTTTTCTCTCATCACCGGTGACAGGGAGGAGCCAGGGCCTGGTCATGAGTAGGTGGGTTTCAGGCAACTGGATAGGGATGCAGAGGTAGGAGAGTTATGGGCAAGTTAGGCTAGAGCATACTTTACCAATCGGTTGACTTCATGTGCAATTCACAGTTCTCACCCTGGGGACCGAGAGATGAAAGTCTTGTTAGGAGGACTAAGTCAGAGCCAAGTGATCCCTTCCGAAGAACTGGAGTCTCACCACACTGCCCACCTCTCCGATTTCACACTGTGCACACACATGCTCGCACACATGCAACTGCACACATTCACATGTGCACACACATGCCCACACATGTTCACATGTGCACACGCATGCTCACAGTCCACATGTGCACAATCATGCTCACACATCCACTCATGCCCACACATGTTCACATGTGCACACGCATACTCACATATCCACACGTGCATACTCATGTTCACACATGTTCATATGAGCACATTTATGCACATATGGTTGCACAAGCATGCACACATGATGCATACATATGTGCACACGCTTCTCTTTTCTGTGTATTATCCATCCCACCATCTTTAACTCAGCCACCACACACTCTCTCTGGCTCCACACTGCTGCTCAGTCTCTTGTCCCACACTAGACTACTCTCTCTTGCCTGAGAAAGACCCTCAAGAGCTACCACCTCCACATGCCCCTCAGGGTCTCCCCATCTTCCTTCCCCACAAGCTGCTGAGGAGAGTCCCTTCCAAGACCCGAGCCCTCACCACTGGCTGGGTCACTGCCTGGTCTTTGGGAAGGCAATCCAGGGGCTGGCAGAAGGAGCCATTCTTCTTGTACATGCTGCAGCAGCAAAGCTGGAAGGACAGGTGTGTTGTGAGAGGAGTGGGGGCTCATCTGGCAACCCTGCCTGCTACGGTCCCCCAAGCCCCCACAGCCACACTTCATACCCCACAGCTCCAATGGCTCTTGGGCACCTCCACATGCAACTGCGGCTGGAAGAACTTGGGGTAGTGGAAGCAGGCAGGGTTTGGGCAGCAGGGATCCAGGTGGGGCGAGATGCGCTGGGTGTGTTCAAAGGATTCGTTCACTGTCACCAAAAGGTCCTTCTCTGGAAGAGAGGACAGGAGGGCTGAGGCCCCAAGGACTGGACATTGGGTAGCCTCTCTTCCCACGTCCAACTTGACCCAGCAGAAAGCCTAGTGGAGGTGGCTAGGACAGGGGCGCAGGCTAAACTGCAGATGACCACATCCCATCCCTACAGGTTCTTATTCTGTAGGTCAGGACCAGGCCCAGGAGTCTGCATTTTAACAAGGGCTGTGTGTGAAGCTGACAAATGTGGTTTCCAGAAAACCCTCTAAGACACCGAGGAGTCCTCTGGACTAGATTCCTTGGAACCAAGAGATACCCCAAAGTTACCCCTATCCATTGTAGAGAAAGCAGACTCTCCTCATACCAGCAGCTTGGGGTAGAGGTCTCTCTTCCCCCCTCCCCCCGACCCCATGTCTGCAGAGAGTGCTAACTCTCCTCCAGGGACAAGGCTGGAAACCTTACAGGGAGGCTCTGAGGAAAGGACAGAGCAAGAGTACTGTTAGTGTCCATCCACCACAGCTACTGGCCATTGCACTAGAGCCCAGGAAACCCAGAGGTACGGCACAGACTGCGAGGCAGAGAGGGCTGTGCCTCGCTGGACCATTGACCCAGGCCAGGGTACTTGACAGGAGCATGGAGGGACATCTTCTGTATAAAGCAGGTGGGGAGGACAGGAATTCAAGACCTCTGAGAGTAAGGAGGTGCTGGGTCCCAAACTTTGGAAGCCCTGGGCCAGCCGACTATGTTAGCAGGGTTTGAAGTAGCTTTTCCCTCCTCCCCCAGCAGGCAAAGGCTCACTTTTCCCACTCTTCCTCTGATGTCTGGCTTCTGCGTGAACCTCCAAGCAGGAGACTTGCCGGGACTGTAACAAAGAAAAGGAGAAGCACTGAGCCTCTGAGCACAAACCAGACCAAAGTGAAGCAATGAAGTACAAGAGGATGAATACAGCGACGGTCTGACTTTGCTTTGAACTCTAGGGCACTGTAGGGGTGCTGACCACATATTCTGAACCCATAGGCATACCATCTCACTCAGAGATAGACTATTTGAAAATGAAGCTCCTTTAGAATTTAGGATGTACAGTCACCATTGCTAACTATTTGCTGGGGAGCCAACTCTGATTCATGGTGATCACAATGTGCGTTAGTGTAGAACTGTGTTCCACAGAGTTTTCAATGGCTGATTTTCTCAGTAGCTCACCAGGTCTTTCCTCTGAGGTGCCTCTGGGTGACTTTGAACCTTCAACTTTTCAGTTAACAGGGGAATGCATGTGACCTTTTCACTACCCAAGGATTCTGATCATTTGCTTGTTGTTATTGTTGAGTGCTGATAAATTGGTTCTGGCCCATAGCGACCCTGCATAGGGTTACCAAGGAGTGACTGGTGGGTTTGAACCACCAACCTTGTGGCTAGAAGTCCAGTGCTTATCCTACAGCACCACACCAGGAGTCTGACCATTTGCTAGGGGTCGTGTTTTCAGCTGTATCTCAGGGATTTACACTTATGTCACAGTTGTTTGGTCTAAAGCAAAAAGAGGGAATGTTCAGCTCTGGGATTTGAAAGTGGGAGCTTCCAATGAAATAGCTTCTAAAGAAGCAGAGGCAGGTCATTGTCCATCACCACAAACTCCCAAAGACTCCGATTTGGGGAAGAAGGATCTCCTTAGACCCTGGGGCACTGGATAAATTTAATTGGAATAGCTGTACCCACCGCTGAATTACAAAAATCTTTTCATTGAAGTAGATTGAGGTTGTTGGGGGCTGGACTAAGTGTGGGAGGAAGACCCCTCTGTGGTTAAGTGCCGTCAGGTCATTTCCACCTCAGAGCAACACTGTATATGGTTTCTGAGGAGCAGCTAGCGATTAGCTGTCTAGTGCTTATCCTACAGAACCACACACTTGGAGTCCAGGTTCCTTCTAGTGGGCACTTTTGATGGGAGCTTCCCATGAAGAGGAGGCATCTTTATGAGGCATGGGATGTCGGGTCAAGGTGATGTGCCAGCTACCTCCTCCCCAGGGGCAAGAGCCCAGGCTGCTGCCCCACCCCTGTCTACAACCCATTTGCCTGGCTTCAGTGAGTCTGATTCAGGATAGGACAAGGGTTCAAGCTGTTTCCCTTGAGAACAGCAGCCAGATGTGGCCTTTGAAACTACAGGAACCCAGGAGGACATTTACCACCAGAACGCCATTGGTGATGAGAGTCTCAGGTGCAGAGGGACTGAAAAACAAAAGGAGAACTCCTTGTGAGTGCGACAGCGCGACCATGCTCTTTTATATATGTATATATATATATATATATATATATATATATATAACTGAGAGATAGTTTACATGGGAGAACATCGGCTTTACACCATCATTTCATTACAATGATTACAATCTCCTCTGTGCTTCCATTACCTCTGCTTTTCTTTTTTGGGGGGTGGGGCGGGGCGGGGTGGGGAGATGTACACAAAAAACTCAGGAATAATCATTTAAAAACAAAAGGGCACATTCTGCAAGCCTGCCTCTGGCTCCTAGTGCTCAGTCCCTCTCTTTTCATGAGTCTAGAGTCCTCAGCTTCTCGCTCTCTCCAAGAATGTGATTATTCTTGACTGATTTCTCATAAATGTAATAAAGATGATCAATAGAGTCAAGAGTGCAACAGTGGTGTCTACGTCTTTCTTGCTCTTCACGAGCAATATTGGCTTATAGACTTGTGGGTTGTCAAAGAGAAACATGGCATGCATTTTAAACAAATTGCCAGAGAAAATCAATTTATAGGTAAAAGGGGTAGCTATTTCTCTCTTCTGTCCTTCCTTTCTTCTCTCTCTCTCTATCTCTTTCTTTCAGATAACTTTCTTAGAGACACCTGGAAACTGTTCAACCAGGTGCAGCTACATGGATTATAAGGGTAAACAGATTATGAAAGATGGCTGGAGCCCACCAATTAGAGCAGACTATAAGACTTTTGATAACAAAATATGATCCATCCTGCTCTTTATTTAATTTATGCATTTTATAAGCAAGTCTGACTCAACCAGAGAGACACCTGGAAAGGGTTGGAACAAAATGTCCTTATGTTACAAAACCAAGAAAATAAACCTTCAAGGTTATGACTAGCTTCGGGGAGTCCACTGCCTCCCTAATCAAAATCAAGTTCTAGGTGACTGATTCATCTTTCCTTCTCTCTTTGTCCCCTTCTCAACCTCTGACTCTGCAACCCAATTCTCCAATTCCCAGCATGGCCATACCTCCAGGACCCTAATTTGATGTTGGGAAATAATTCCACAGAGGGGACCTGACTTGGTCCAGAGGCACACACAAAGAGGAACAGCCTCAGCTTTAGACCACGGTTTGGGGGTGCTTGTTATAACAGTCCTTGGTCAGTGTGACTACCCCTTGCTCCTGACCTCTTTTCTTAGCTGGGCCTCAACAAGGTCCCCTTCACCATGGTGGCAGGAATTCTTCCCAGATGCCACCTTAGGAGTCCCGGGGAACTCGCCTGAACAGCAGTCCTCCTCCTGGCTGCACATTATAACACCTGGGGAGATTTCATAGCAGTACTGATGACAATAGAACCAGATGGCTAGGCATGTGGCTTGAGCACCATAGTATTTAGAAGTTTACAAGTGATTCTCATGCACAGTGAGGACTCCAGGGTTAGTGCCAGGAGGAGAGAGCGTGGAAGAGGAAAGACAGCAAAAAGGTGGACCCAGCTTGGAAACGCCTCTTCCCAGAAACTATTTGAAGGTCAGGGCCTGGGCAGAGCCTATGAACTTAGGGCCTACTCACCTCTCCTCCAGCAGGAACTCCACCTCCAGCTCCTCCATGCCCTGCCAGGGGGAGGAAGGGAAGGCAGCTGTCAACTGTCTCTGCTCATCTCTGCAGACCAGCACTCCTGCCACTCCAGGGGGCCCTGTGGACCTGGCCCTGCCCTTTCCACCTGGTTACTCTGCTGTCCTGCAGTAAGGGAAGTTGTTCCAGAAGCTTGTTGCTCCCCCTGCGTCTTTCTCGTTCCACATCTTTGTCTCTAACAGCATTGCTGACAACTTAGGGGAGGGTCAGGATGTGGAGCTAAGCCCTAGCTCTCTCTGTGCCAGGGGAATTGTATTTTCATCTTTCACCCTCAGCTTCCACTGTTTCCTACCTTCCCAAGGGGCTCTGTACCTAGGGTAAGGGTGTTGCCTCCAGAAAGCTCAACTCCGAGGGGGTGGTCACCTTCTCGTACTTATTTCTTCACACCTCTTGCTTTGAGTGTCAGGCAAGTCAGGACCTCACTGGACTGGACTTTTCCCAACACAATGTAAGCTACATGAAGGCAGATTTGTTTGTTCCCTGCATCTAAACAGTACCTGGCCCATAGTAAAAAAACAACAACAAGCGAGTTGCTGACAAGTTGGCTCTGATTCATGGTGACCCCATGTGTGTCAGAGTAGATCTGTGCTCCACAGAGTTTTCAATGACTGATTTTTCAGCAGTAGATCACCAGGCCTTTCTTCCAAGGTGCCTCTGTATCAACTTGAACATCAACTTTTGTACCACCCAAGGACTCTGGCTCACAGTAGACATTCAAAATATTTGTTGAAGGAATATGTTTATTCTAGACAACATGCTAGATAACATTCTGGTTCTTTCTACCTCTAACTTTCTTTGATTTGCAGATTAGCCTTTCTGGCACTGTGGGTTAATGTGCTGAACTGTAAATTGGTTTGAACTGAAGTTCAAACTCACCAGCTGCTCTTTGGAAACCCTATACAAGTTCACTATGAGTCAGAAATGACTTGATGGCACTTAACAGCAACCATCCCACAACAACAACACCCTCATCATCCTCTGTCTGGGATAGTACCAACAACTGGACTCTGAGGGGAGAAAAAAGGGAAACAGATCAACATGTTCTATGTCTCCATTTTATCCATGAACGGTATTGTTGTTAAGTGCCGTCGAGTCAGTTCTGACTCATAGCGATGCTTTACCCTTTATAGGGTTTCCAAGGAGTGGCTGGTGGGTTTAAACCACCAACCTTGTGGTTAGCAGTCCAGGGCTTATCCTACAGCACCATACTAGGAATACATAAATGGTACCAGGCTCCTTAATTACGTTTTCTCACTTTGTCCTGACAACTACTCTGTATAGTTGTACAGATGATAAAAAAAACCTCAAAGGAGTTATTAAGTAATGTTTACAAGCTCAGACAGCTAGTAAGCAATGCGCTGGAATTTGAACCAGCTGCACTATCTTTTAGCGACTTAGCTGTGCACACAGAGAGGAGCCTGCTGAACGGCTTTGGAGGAATTCACCAACTGTTCCCCCGGACCTGCTGAGGACCTGAGCACCAGCACCCACCTCTGGGTTGAGCGGGAACTTCACGTGGGTTTTCTCTCGGAAGCAGAGCTTAGTGAGGTCGTAAAGAACTGTCAAGAGATGGTCATCTGGTGTCACTGTGTCTTCATCGCAGACACTCAGTTCTAAAACATTCTGGGGGGAAAGGGAGAGTGCAGATCTTGTGAGCATAGTTGTATTGGTCCATTCCTGGGACAAGAAGCCTGACCTTAGCCCTAGTGAGGAAGCAGGTTTATGGGCTGGGCAACTGGGACAGAGGCACCTGCTCAGGGGTGAGATATATTTATGGAAAAATGAGTTAAGGGAGGGAAGTGTCATTTTCCTCCTTTCCCACTGTTTGAAGCCTTTCTCCCCTTCTGCTCTTACTTTCCTACAGGTTAACTGTGCCCTTTAACAAGCTAGGCTAAGCCTGTGAAGTGTGGGAGGATTTCATTTCACCTGAGAGAAGGAAGGAAAAGGCAGGGCAGGTAAGGCTCCTGCCAAGATACAGAATGTGTCCATCACTGGGGCTCTGAAGCTGAAGAATGCCTGTTTAGTGCTGGAAAACTCAGGTTGGGGAAATCAAAGTGTTAACACTGTAGGGCAATGATGTGGCAGAGAACAGAAGGGTTCTGATCCTTGGTAGGACTTGGGGTAAGGTGTTTGAATGCGATCCTAAAAGCAGAATGTCAAGAGTTTATGAGGTCAGTGGTCTCAGCTTGTTCCAAGGATCCTGGGGGTTATGGATTGGGGCTAGGTTTTCCTCCTTAGCTTCCTAGTTAATGTTCTGGGAGATACTGGAAGCACATTCTGATCAAGGGACACCCAGTTTCAGCAACAATTTAGATGGAAGAACAAGAGAGACAGGAAGGAAGGTAGACAATAAATATACAGAGAGAGTCAAACATGAGACAGACAAAAGGAGGTAGTGGGAGTGGGAGGATAGGTAGGTTCGCAGAAGGATCAGAAGTAGATAGATATAATGACAAAGAGGCATGAGAAGGACAGATAAGCAAAGAAGATGGCAAACACACAAGGAAGGGAATCGAAATGTAGGTGGGACAGACAAGGGCAGTTTTCTACATCTTACCTTCACTTGGCTTTGGATCTGAAATTTGAAGGTTTCATTCCATTCTGGGTTTGGACAGTTGGAGATGGTCTTAGTCCTCAGCTTCTCATGAGAGGCGGTAGGTAGCCAGAGGCTCACAAAGCAGTCTGTCTGACTCACTGTCCAAGAAATACAAGGTGGGAAGGGAAAGTTGAGGACCGAATCCAGGTCCAGAGAGGAGAGAGTATGGTGTCAGATGGGAATTTCAGATAAGTCACTTCCAGAGCAAAGGCCAAGTTCATCTCCAGGTCCTCTCCCAACTCATGGGTCAGAGACTTTTGTCCCAGAGTCCTGAGAAAGTCTGGGCTGAGGGTTATAGGTTTTACAAAGGAGCATCCAGATTCCATTGAACATTCTTAAGGTCACAGATGGCCTCTGGCTCTTATTAAAAGCGCGCCAGTTCTCTGAGCAAACATCTGGTGATTTTGAAGAAGGTATGGACACACAGTTTCCCCTCCGACACTATCCATTAGGGGGACTAGCTCAGGGTGCCAGGGAAACCATAGTAGGGCCTAGTTCTTTCTCTGAGCTGAGGAGAAAAGGGGATTAAGAAGGGAATACAGTCTTCTGTGAGCTGACTGAGAAGGGACCAGTGGGAAAGAACTTGGGGGTTTGGGTGGGGACAAGCTATTCATCAGGATCGAGAAGCATTATCTATACTGTTTATGACTTAATGCCTCAAATGGACTGACCAGACTCTTCATATGTATTCTGGTGTCCTAGCAAGAACTTTGTGGGTAAAAAACACATTGGTGACCAAGTTTTTTTTGTGTTTTTTTTAAAATTCTAAATGAACAATCCAAATGTGTTGTTGCTCGATACATTCAGAAGGATAAACAAGGACTTTGGCCCCCAAAGAATCTACTAATGTGGACAAAGTTCTTCTAGCTCTTCAAAAGGAGGCAGCAGAGGATGGGGTGAAAAAGAGTAGCCCGACTTGACTCCCAATTCCATTCTACCTGGAGGAGGGAGGGAGAGGTACTATAACTGCTTGGCCACACGGGAGAATAGAAGGCAGGGGAAGGTCTGAGGTGTTGTTCTTGAGTCATGGGCACCACAGGTCATGACCATTTATTTAATTCAGACAAAAGAATGACCCAAACCCAGCAGAATCAAAAGAAGAGAGTAATAGCTAGGCTATCAAGCGGCAGAAGAGGATACTGGAACATAGAGAGATGGACGTGCTGAAGAGAGATAGAAAAAGGATAGCGTCATGACTAGCGTAAATCTCAGCCATGTTCTATCCATTCTCTGGGTAGGAAAAGTGAGGCTTGTTACCCTCCCTGAGATTGAGCCCTCCTTCTATCCCTTGGCCTGGGAATGTCAAATCCAGGTCCAGCCTTTCTAAGATTCTAACTGACCCTTATACTCCCCACCCTTTGCAATCTGCTGGGGTAATTCCCATGATATATACTGGTGCTGTTGTTGCTAAATGCCATCAAGTCCATTCCGACTCCTAGAGACCCTGTATAGGGTTCCCAAGGAGTGCCTGGTGGGTTTGAATAACCAACTTTGTGGTTAGCAGTCTAATGTTTATCCTACAGCGCCACACCAGTAGAAGTAGAAAATGGTAAACATCAGTACAATTTCCAGTCTCTGAACGTCTTCTAGATAGTAAAGCTGGTATGAGGATGGAAGTTTTGCAGTAGTAGGACTGATTCAAACTAGCTCATAATTATTACTAATAATACTCACTAGTTGTGGCGCTGTGATAGAAATGATGCTGGAGAATGCATGATAGAATTCTGCAAAACCAATGAGTTGTTCATTTCAAATGCCTTCTTTAGACAGCATAACAGA
>NW_006408522.1:34015650-34045576 GCF_000296735.1 Chrysochloris asiatica | reverse complement strand
AACAACAACAACAGTTAGAGGGCAAATAGGGCTGTCCTCTAGGAATGACTTAGTTCTACATTGTCACTACACCGAAGTCACCTTCATCAGAGGTAGTAACTGTGGTTTGCATCAAAAGTGTTCCTGACTTCTGATTTCATCTCCAGTATCCGGTTACTCTTTGAGGGCTCACCACTCAGTGAACTGGAATTCTCATTTCTCCTTACAATGAATAAAGGTGAGAGTACACTATCCTTTAGATGTTATAATGATAATTTAATCCAGATAAAAAGAATGACCCAAATCCAACAAGCAGAATCAAAAGAATATATGGCCTCATATGGACCCATATTTCACATCATATATGAAAATCAACCCAAAGTGGATCAAGTATCTAAATATAAGAATTAAAACCATAAAACTCTTTGAAGAAAACATAAGAGTGATACTTCAATATCTAATTTTGGACCATGGATTCTTGATTTGACATCAAAATCATGACCAACAAAAGAAACAATAGGTAAATTGGACTTCATTAAAATTAAGAACTTTTGTACATCAAAGAACTTTATCAAGAAAATGAAAAAAACAATCTACAGAATAGCAGAAAATACTTGGCAATCATACATTTGATAAGAATTTAATATCCAGAATATATAAAGAACTCCTACAACTCAACAACAAAAAGGCAAACAATTTAATTAAAACTAGGCAAAGGACTTGAATAGACATTTCTCCAAAGAAGATGGACAAGAAACAAATGTAAAAATACTCAATGTCATTAGTCATGAGGCAAATGCAAATAAATCAAAGCCACAATGAAATACCACTTCAGATCCAAAAAAATTGCTCTCATGAAAAATCAAAATAATAAATACTAGCAATAATGTAGAGAAATTGGAATCTTGGTGCATTACTTCTGGGGATGTAAAATTGTTGAGCAAATATGTTGTTTTTAAGTGCCATTGAGTCGGTTCTGAGTCATGGTGTCCCAGTATAGGCCTTCCAAGGAGCAACTGGTCAGTGTGAACCACCAACTTTGCAGTTAACAGTTCAGGGCTTATCCTACAGCACCACACCAGGACTCCTCAACTGTTAGAGAAAACAGGAAAATATTTTGACGGTTTATCAAAGAATGAACATAGAATTACCTATGACTAAACATAGACATCACCAGCAATTTCACTGTTAGTATACACCTCCAAAGAATTGAAAGCATCAGCTCAAACAAATATTTGTATGCCAGTGTTTATTGCAACGTGGTTCATAATAGTCAAAAAAGTGGAAACAATTCAATAATCCGTAAATCAATACATAAAATATGGTGTATCCATACAATAAAATAGTATGTAGCCATGAAAAGGAATGAAATTATGTTACATGAATGAACCTTGAAGACATTATGCTAAGGAAGTGAAATAAGCCATACACAAAAGGAGGAATAGTGCATGATTCAATGTTTATGAGGTACCTACCCTGTTGCCATTGAGTGACCTAAAAGGACAGAGTAGAACTGCCCCATAGGATTTCCAAGCTTTTATATGAGGAACATGTTGTTGTTATTAAGAGCTGTCTAGTCAGTTCTGACTCATAATGACCCTGCAGAGGGTTTCTGAGGAGTAACTGGTGAGTTTGAACTGACAACCTTGTGGTTCAAATCAACCTTGCGGTTGAATGCTTATCATACCGTTCCATACCAAGACTCTATGAGGAACATGTTTGTTGTTGTGTGCCATGGAGTCGGTTCCGACTCATAGTGACCCTGTAAAGGGTTTCCAAGGCTGTAAATCTTTACGGGAGCAGAAAGCCTCATCTTTCTCCCGTGGAACAGCTGGTAGTTTTGAACTGCTGACCTTGCAATTCACAGCCTGATTCATAACCACTATGCTACCAGAGCTACTTGAGGAACATAGAGTAGTCAAATTCATAAAGACAGAAGTAGAATGGAGGTGGCCAGGAACTGAGAGGAGTTTTTGTATTGGAATAATATCAAAAATTTGGAACTAGATAGTAGTAATGGTTACACAGTATTGTGAATGCACTTAGTGTCACTGAATTGTACATTCAAAAATGATGAAAATGGCAAATTTTATGTTATATATATTTTCTCACAATATTAAAGAAAAGAATATGATGACTTCACCATCCCTATGTAGCCTTTTCATGTCCAACCTGCTCTTCCTCTCCAACAACTCAAGTGTCCAAGCCAGAAACCAAGCATAGTCCTAAAGTCTCACATTGTATGGATTTAACACCTTCTGTCTCTCCAGCCTGCCCACTTCTCACCCTCACTGCCACATGTCTTGCCAACATCATCTTTTGCCAGGATTACTGCTGCTGCTTCCCAACTGGATTCCCGTCTCGTGTCTTGCCCTACTCCAATCTTTTCTCCCAAGAGCACGATTTGGTGGACCCTATAAAGGCAATTTCCCTTCTTATCATTGAACCGACTCGACGGCACTTAACAACAACAACAATAAAGGCAATTTCCCTTCTTATCATTAGTCCATGCCTAAATTCTCTCATTAAATAAGATCTCAGTATTTTGATGGGACATAAGACTCTGGTTAAGATAAAAGTATTCCTGCAAGAGATGGGATTGATCAGACATCACCCATACTTCCTTTGTTTTTCAGCTCCTTTGCGAGATGGGTTTTTGTTTGTCAAAGTTTGGAAAGGAGGAGAATACAGCCCAAGGGGTCCTGAAGAGGTGGGGAATGCTGGAAAAAGGTGAGCGGGAGGAGGGGGGCTATGTAACAATCCAAGGCAGGTGTCATTAGCTGACTGTAAGGATAACAACCTCCTTGGTTGGCAATGAAGAGTGGTTAAGCAAGTGACCCAATTTTGAGAATTTCATCCACTAAAGGGGATTTCTTAGGCATAGATAGATTCTAATTCATGTTGCTCAAGAGGTGACAGAGGCCTTGGTCATCTGAATGACTTATCTCCTTTCCTGGATTGTGGAAACATGACTCAATTTTCTCTACTAATATTCAGGACACTGCCTCTATAATACCTGTAGAGACACCTGGCTGGCACTCCTTGAGGTACTGGTTTGGTTTTTCATTTGTTTCCCCCACCAAGAGTACAAACTCCCAATGGCTGGGAGGTTTCTGAGTTTCAGGGCCTGCCTCTCTCCCAGTCGTCCCTAGGGCTGGGCTCAACACTCCTTTAGTTCTTGGCATGGTGTGTTGATGGCCTTTCAGCTTCTTTGAAATCTCAGGAAACTTAGGTCTGGATTAGAAGACTAAATCAGAGAAAGGTCCATTTTTTATTGAAGTTAGAAAGGAACAAGTTTCGGTGAGGGTAACCCAGGACCTGAAAACATCAGAATATTTTCTCGAACCTACCCTAGGGAATGCAGCCCCCAACTCAACCTGTGAGGACTGTGGAGTCCAGACACAACTTAGCTGGGATGGGGAATGGGATGGGCACTCGCAAAAGGCAGCCTGTGTTTTAGAGGGGTGTGCAGGGAAAGGAAGGAAGAGGGTGGTAGAGCCAGACTGATTCCATTTACCAAGCTGCTTGCTTTCCCCCCTATTGCCTGTGGGATCCATAGGTGATGGGTATGTTAGGGAGAAGGTTGGATGGGCCTGGACAATGGGAATTTCTGAGCAACAAGTGCAGGCATGCAGAGTGAGAGGGAGTGTGTGGCCTGGTGCTTTGAGGGCTGGGGACAGACACACCTAAGAGCAACTGGAGGAGGGCAAGTCCTGCTGCAGACCAATGTCATCATCCCCAAGGGTCGTGGGGTGAACTCTGCCCAAGAGAGAGTAAGGCATCTGAGTGACCTCCATAGATTGTCACTGGGCTCAGGGCACACTTCAGACACCTCAGATCACCTACTTCCTCCCAGGGTCAGGTAGGCTGGGAAGCCCCTGAGAACCCCCTGTCCCTCTTGCTGTTTTCTTGGCAGACACAAGCCCAGACTTAAAGTCTGCTGCAACTACTACTACCCGCCTAGGCTCTGGGCACCTTGCCCTGACAGGTCAGGGTGGGGTCTGAATCCTGATGGATTCTTTTGCTTGTGCTGATGCTCTCTGGCTTGTAGCCAGTGTCAGATTACCCAACAAGCAAGATAAGCACAGATATATTTATGCTTACTTACTAGTCTGTTGTGAACAATTTCACATTTTTCACCACATCAAAGATTCTGCTTCTAGGTATGGCTGGCATCTGTCTCTCTCTCAACACACTCAGCACCTTCTTATATACAAAGCCTCTTTGCCAGCTTACAGTCCCTAACTGGGATAGAGTCCCCAGTAAGGAAGGTAAATGCGGGCTTCCTTGTACTTATTTATGAATATGTAAATAAAATTTGTGAAACTGTTGGCTACGAAAGCACTCGGAAGCCCATGCTAATTTTGCTTACTGGGCACTCTGCTTCTGATTGCAGCAGCAACTTCCTAGCAAGGTTCCTGGTCTCTCCCCACCTCAGCTGGAACACAGTCTACAGAGGCACCACCAGCGAGCCATGCAATCCCTGCCATCACATGACTTAGAAAGCATCACCACTGCCCGGCCTCCCTCTCCTGGTTCGTCCCCTCTCTGTTCCAGCCACCAGACCTGGAATCAAACACTGCTTCTGCCTTGGACAATCATAAGATAAAAATACTAATCTGTCAAATGGGTCTCACAGTACTACCCTTCAGGCTGATGGGAAGAGCTCATGAAATCTGGACCCCAGGCTGACCCACAGCAAGTGTCAGGAGCTATGGGGGATGGAGGCCCTCCCTTCCTTGTTTGTTATTGTTAAGTGCCAGTTCCAACTCATGGCGACCCTGTACAGGGTTTCTGAGAAGCGGTTGGTGGATTTGAACAGCTGACCTGTGGTTAGCAGTCCAGTGCTTATCCCACAACATTACACCAGGACTTCCTCCCTTAGGGTGCCCCTTTCCCTGCAAGAGTAGGCTCACAATCTGAGTTCTCAGACCCCAGCCCTCCAAGGAGACTTCCTTGACCCAGCTCTCAGTGTCTAGTCAGATCTAAATTCCATTGTGGCAAGATCTTCCACTCTATACCCGCTTTGGACATAGATACCCCTTCGTTAGAACGTACACTCAGTATTGTGGCTTTTGTGTCTTCTCTGTCCCCCTTTGGCTCAGACACAGAGAAACTGGTAGTGCCATGGTTACAGCTAGTGTGAAGGGTAGAGAGTAAAAGCCTGGAAAAATGTATATGAATTCTAAGTCACTGAAGATCAAAATGCAACCTCAGTGCAGAATACACCTATATGCAAACACACACATGTGCACACACATGTATATGCAGGCAGATGCACATGCACCCCTCTGGCAAGTTCTCCAGCTAGGTCTCTCTCCATCTTAGCCCAGCCCCATGAGCAGAAGGAAGGAGGGAGGAGGATACTCACACACATCAGCCTGGCGGACGTTTTTCATCCGGATGATCCTCACTGTCAGCAGGTGGCATGAAGACTGTACCTCCTGTGGATTGAGAGGAGAGTGGACTCATCCTTCAAGCATCACTCCAAAGCAATGCCCTGGAAAGACCTCCCCACCACCCTCCCAAACCTGCCCCTTGCATTACAGCCTCATGCTGTTTTGTGTTTCTTGGATAGCTGATTCTCTCCAGCGGGGAAGGTCCCGGGATCCTAGGGCCCTGTCTGACTTTGCATGTCTACATTCCCAGTACCTGCAGCATGCAGCTATGTAGAAAGCACTCAATGAATGCTTGTTGAATGAGCAATTGGATTAGTGTTCCAGTACTGAGTACAGAAGAAATGTTCATAGCAAGGAAGTCCTGAGATGTTTCCATTCTCCTCCTTCCTTCATTGAATCATTTCTTATTGACACTTCTGCCCACCTACCCCTGATGGAGAAAAATCTCCCTCTCCAACCCAAGCTAATGATTTGCTCAGGAGGCAGGCCTAGTGTGGCTCACAGAGGCAACAGATACTGACCAAGCTGGGACTAGTCACTGGGAACTGTCATATTTAGAGTCCTGGTGTGGCACTGTAGGGTAAACACTGCGTTGGGGGTTTAAACCTACCATTCACTCCTCAGAAACCTTATATAGGATCACTATGCGTCAGAACTAACTTGATGGTACTTAACAGCAACTATGTACCAGGCCCTATGCTGGATGCTGGAAGCCAGGAATGAATATGGGACGGAGGAGAAACAGACACTGATAGCAGTGATGCCAGGTGGCCTTGGCAAGGGAGAGCAGCTCAAACTGGCCTTGAGCTCCCCCTGCCCAGCTGTGGAGCACTCCTCAGCTCGAGAAGCCTCCTCACAGCCAACCCGTGTGGATTCTGGAGTTCTGGGAGGATTCTTTTGGACCCTATGAGCCCTTGGGCAGCCAGGATGAGGGGTCTTCTCCCCACACCAGTGGGAGTCAGCACACACTGGAAGAGGGCAGCTTCATGCCTGTTTGGCCCCTGCAGCTCTTTTCTGTTTGAACACCAGAGTTTGAAGCCTCTTCCATTAGAGTTTTAACCAGTCTTAGCTGAGCCTTTGGTATCGTCCACTCCTGGCCCATGCCCATGGCAAATTCCATCAGACTCCTCCAACCCACCAAACTTCTTGGACCTAACATGACATACACTGCTTCTCAACTTGTTTCTAGAAATGTAGCGGTGACCTTTGGCTAGACACTGTTCAGGGCATGATGGGTTCCTTGTTTCTCATTCTCCCGCTGGGCAGAGTGGGTATCCTCGTGTTATTGCTATCATTGAGTTGTTCCACTTTCTCAGAGAACAGTTTAGAGTCTGTGTGGGGAGCGCTTAGAGATCTCTACCTGAGCAGGGGTCAGCTTCACAAGGATATTTCATGGAGTTTAATGGCTTATAAGGTCACTACGAGTCAGAATCATAGGGAGGAGGAGGCATTAGTGTTTCAATAGTAGAATTAATTCTAGCCTTCCATGTAGAAAACTTGGGTTTGATTTCCAGACAATGTACTGTATGTGGAGCCACCATGTGCCTCAGTATTGCTATTATAATGAATAGATTCCAATGGCACTTTCATACTAAGACTTGAAAGAAAAGCCTTGTGATCTACTCCAAAAAACTGGCAGAGAAAGCCCTATGGATCACAATGGTTTGGTCAGCAACTGATTGTCCTATGGATAGTACAGGATTGGGCAGCATTTCCTATTGTGCATGAGCTCCCCAGAGACTCAGGATGACAGCTAACAACCAGGGCCTATGATCCTCTTAGGTCATCTCAGCCCATCTATTGCTTCCTGGAGGGCCTGCCGTTCACCCAGCCTGGTTCGCTTAATTTGAAATTGTCTACTCCAGAAGTGCTCTGGAAAAAGCATATGTGTGACTTCTCCTAGGACCTCGCTCAAGATCTTCCTGCCTTCTCTCCTGTCATATAGTTCTGATACCTTTCAATGATGCTGACCATTTCTTAACATTGCCATCTATTGAATGCTTGCCATGTGCTATGCACTGTACCCATATTCTCTAAATACTGTCTTGCTTAATCCTTACAACACATGAAGTAGTTACCATTAGCCTTGCTTTACAAGGTGGAGAATGTGAGATTAAGTCCTTTGACCAAAGCCATTCTACTAGAATCATAGAAACCCAAGTTTGAATCCATTCTATCAAATTCTCAAACCTGTGTTTATGACCATGTTTCTGACCTTACCTTACTTGAAAATAATCCTTGGCCAAAATGAAGACAGGTGTTTACCTGCACCTCCTCTTCCTTTCTTAGGCCATGTTTTCCTGACAGATTCTTCTCACCCAAAGTGCAATCACCACTCAAACATTGATAGTCCTTCTACCTCCAGCACTCTTGCTACCTACATTCATATCACTCTATGATCAGTTTCTTTTTAAAGACAGAACCCCAAACTTCACAGCACGAACTGTGAGGGTCCTTGGAGAAGTTTCTATTTTCTGGTAGCCATGAGGGCCTGCTTTGTGGTCTACCTTGAGCCTCAGATCACAGCTCAGGAACTTCTAGGAGAGCTCCAATTTCAAAGTGCTCCATGAAGTGCTCCTACATTTTACCAGAAGGAAGATAGAGCCTGGATGGGCCTAGAGGGAGAAAGACTGCAAGTCCATGGGATTTAGGAAAGGGACCCAGATATATCCCAGGAAGCAGGGCTATAAAAAATTGCCTCTTGAATTAAATTGAACATACATAATTTGCTCCTGATAGAATCAGCTCCAATGAGTGGTGCTAGAGATCAACAAACACCATGGCCACATAGGTAATTGATAGAATTATGGAATACAACAAAGCCCAGTGTCTTTGACTTTGGAATGGGAGCCAACATCCAGTGAGATAACAGAATTCAAGTTCTTTGGTTAGCTTGTGCTGTGAAAAGGGTCAAAATATTAGGGACATGGACAAGACCACCCCTAGGAGAAGATGAAAGTCTAAAGGGTAAAAGTCAATATTTGACAGTAGGTATGGCCAGGCACCATGCCAGCTGGGCTATAGTCCTGGGCCAGAGGCAGGAAAATATCCATCAGATACTAGTTCATGGGAGCATTGGGAGGGTCCTGGGAAATACTCAGGGGGTAGGGGAGTTTGTCAAGGAGTATAGATGGTGGTGGTTATGTGCTGTGGAGTTGGCTCCAACTCATAGCGAGCCTGCATAGGGATTCTGAGGCTATAAATCTTTACGGGAGCAGAAAAAAAAATCTCATCTTTCTCTGGAGAAGCTGCTGGTAGTTTCAAACTGCTGACCATGAGATTAGCAGCCCGACTTGTAACCACTATGCTAAGGAGTATAGAAGCATATAGAAGCGTATTTAACACTTTTAGCTGCTGCTGTCACAAAGAGGACAGGTTGGATGGCAGTTTTAGGGGAGACTGTATGGGAGAGAGGCCCTGCTACTCAGGCTGCAGACACACCTGTCCCAGGGCTTGACCTTTCTAGGAAAACCTCCTGTGCTTCATTGTGTCCCCAGGAAGAATGCCCTGTGAGTTCTAGCTTCCCTTCCAAGTCAGGACTCCACTTTTCCCTTGAGACCCACTCTGGAAGGGGGACCTTGCCTACTCATGTGGGAAAAATTGTGCCTCCAAGTCTCATGATTGGATATTGGGGCATCATTTGCCATCCCTTTACCACCTACGCTCCCAGTCTTATAGATAGGACCTTTCAGGAATGGTCCTATCTATAAGACAAAATGTATCACGCACTTCCTGCTTCCTGCATGTCCCATACTGACTCTATGCAGGGTGCATTAAGTCAGCCAGTTGTCGCTGAGTCAATTCCGATTCAGAGCAACCATGTGCATCAGACCAGAACTGTGCTCCATAGATTACATACACTCTTAGCTAACTCCGCAAACCTCTGAGGAAGGTATTATTACTTCTGCTTTATAGAGAAGACTGAGCTACAGATTACAGCTCATATAATTCACACAACCCAGAAGGGGCAGTACCAGGGCTCAGATACAGGCCCACCTAACTCCAGAGCCAATACACTTCCCATCACACAGGGAGGCTGGTTCCACGTGAACCAGCAAAACCGCCTGTGAGGTGGATTGCAGGTCATGCACTAAGCTCATTAAAGGCAGAGGCAGGAGTCAAACCCTCTGTTCCCAATTCAGAACTTTCTCTACACAAGAAGCTAAGTCAGAAAAGAATCTTGTTACAGAAGAACTCGCAGGGCCAGTCTTCTGGGAGCATGGCATGGAGAAGGGTGTGACAGCCACATTTCATGAGTGGTGGGTCTGATGCCTATCCCCAGACCAGGTACCCCCTAAGCAAAGATGGTCTGGGATGCCGGGAGAGGGGAAGACAGCTCCGGAGAGCCTGGTGGGAACTCCCCTGCCCAGGGCTTCTCAAGTAGCCTTGCAGGTGATACCACCTCCTTCTCTTTAGCGAGCTGGGTGTAGCCACCAGATCCTTGCAACACCCATGTTAGGCTGAGTGTGTGGTAAGGCAAGAAGTTCCAGCATGAATTCCATGGATCTCCCAGGAGCTGGGAAAAGGCTCTGAATCCCCACTCTGGATCTCACAGTGGTTTGATTCCCTCTGCAAAGTCCCCTTTGTGGACTCTCTTCAATCCCCTGTTCACTGAGACAGAGAGGCAAGAATGGGTGCTATCAGTGGTGCTTCTACCATCACCCCAAGTTCTATGGGAAGACCTGAGTACACTGCAAAAGGGAATGTCTATCCTGACCAGGGTACCGGGGGGCACCGGTTATCATTCACCATGGAGCTCCTCTCCTTGGTCTCTTCAGAGAGAAAACAGGGGTGTCATGTTCCAGGTAGTCCATTCTCAAGACATTGCCCATCTTGTTCAGTGATTTAGTGTGGGCTGGAGGAGAGGATGCTGAGGAGGGTGGTGAGGAGGAAGATGCTGCCCTTGAGGAACTGTCAAACCATCCTCCCCATGGCACAGTGGATGATTGCGGCCTAATAGGAAACTAAGGCACGGGTGGGCTAGATAGAGCATTGGTCACTTCCCCTGCAAGGCCAGGGTTCTTCCTATGAGACTTTGAGGAGTTGGACAGACCCAAGAACCGTGACCACAAGGCCAGATAGGTTGCTTCTTGGTTGATGGTGACAGGCTGGCAATGCCACATTCTCACTACACACCATACCACGCAGTCAGAGGTTTAGGACATCCACAGCATAAATACCTGCACTGGTGTTGGCCTGGCCCCAGGACATCCCTGAGTTAACCAGACAGCACCTTGTCAAACCCGTAGCAACCATCAACTGGACTAGGGACCCCAGGCCCAACTGGACCCAGACCCCTTCCCTTCTCAGGTACAAGGTAAAGATTGTCAGTATCGCTACATCTACAATGCCTCCCTGTTCCCAAGCCTGTCACCTGCCTTAGCTCCCAGGCCCAGCCCCTCAACTCCTGGCCATGCCTCCCTGTCCCTCAGCCTGTGGCCCCAGCCACCAGCACTGCTCCCTCACCTCTGAGGCACTGGTGGCCAACGATCTGCCATCTTCTACTCCACATGAGTCTGGCGGGTCATGGGAGATCCAGGCAGGCATCTGCCTCTGGAGCATCGTGGCGGCTCTCCAACCAGGTGGCAAGATTAGGAATTTATATTCTGACTCAGAGCTCCACCCTCCTGGTTGCCTCTTGGCAGGGGCTGGAATTGCCTAAGGAGTGGCTAAAGTGTGTGTGTGTGTTGGGGGGGGGCAGACAGGAGGTACCAGGGCCTAGGTCTCTCAGGGTCCAGAAGAACTCAGCTCTTGATCTTGTAGAGTTCATCAGGGGTTCTGGCCTTTGGAACAGTGGTCTGCAGCCCCCAGAAGCTCAAAAGGACCAGATGCTAGCCTTCGTAGCTTTATGAATATCCCAGGATGATTTGGAAAGACACCATCTCTTCAACCATAGAGTCATGGCTCATAGACACTCCTTTGAGGGCATGGTGCCCACCCTCCTAACTCTAGTCCCATGGCTCAGTGCCCCAGAATTAAAGGGCAAAGACAAAATGATTGTCCAAATCCTCAGTAGGAGAGGATCAAGGGCAACTGCTAACAGGGAGCCAGGTGGAGAGAGGGTGTGCCCAGCTCCTGCCCGGTCTCAGGATGGCTTGGAGGATGTGCTGTCCCTCCCAGCTGATACCTATCTCTGGCTTGTGGCTCACTCAGGGCCCTGATGAGGGTTGCTCCACGCCCGTCCGGTTACCTGGCTGGATACACTGGGAGTTTCCTGCCTGAGCAATTGCTTGGGGCTCCACAACCGGCTTTTCTGGCCATAGATGGAAGTGATTTTGAGGATGAGATCTGAATGCAGGACTGACTGAGTCTGAACACAGGATAGAACCCAGCTGGCAGAATCTGTGTGACTTTGTCATGTGCCAGGCAGAGGATGCTCCCAGCCTGCTCTTCTAGCCTGTCTGGTCCTCCAGAGAGTGGACTGGCCTGGCACCTCCCAGCAGGCACCTTTTCTGTCTCTGCCATTTCATGCCATACTCACCATCTACACCCCTGAGTGGACTCCACTAAGTTCAACTTAATTCACATAATAGTTAGTGAACACCTACTGTATACATGCCACTGAGAGAGGAAATCCAGGTCTTAAAATTGCTGAGAGTCAAAGTGAGAAGAGAAATATATCTAAACCCCTGGGGCTCAGAACTCCGTGTGTCTCTGTCTAACTGTGGGTTTCCTGGATGGGCCAAGAAAAATCCTTCCCATTTACAAGCGATTTACAAGATTCTGGCACCTAATATGTGGCCAGGGAATACAGAAGATGGGAAATGGATTCTAGCAGGGGAGGGAAAGAGTGGATCTGAGAAGTCTTCATGGAGGAGGTAGCATTTGAATTGGGCTTTGGATGGTAGATAGGATTTCAACTGCTAAAGACAGGAGGGAAAGGCATTCTAGGAGGAAGGAAGGGCAAAGAGGCCAGAAAGCAGGGAGCAACAAGTGGTCTGGTGCCTAAGTACTGAGTTGTGTGGGAAAAGAGGGAACCACCTGGGGAAGTTGGGGGAAAGAGTTTGTAAGAGAATACACCTAGAAAGATAGGTAGGGTCCCAAGGCCAAACTTAAAAATTCAGACTTAGTCTCTAAGTAAGGAGTCCTGGTGTGGTATTATAGGATAGTCACAGGCCTACTAACTGCAAGGCTGATGGTTCAAAACCATTAATCATTCCTCGGAAGTCCTCTACAGGGTCACTAAGAATCAACTTGAAGGCCCTTAACAATAACAACACCATTCTGTAAGCAATGGGAAGCTATTAATGGTTTTGAGCAGGGGAGTGACGTGATCCAAACTGAACTTTAAGAAGGCAATGTTGATTGCTGTTGGAGGGAATCTGGAGGTCAGAAGGGAACCATCTAGGAAGGGGAGGTAATATGGGAAGAACCATCTAGGAAGATGAAGGGCGAGATGAGGGTGAAAGCAGTAAGAGATGAGTCCAGAAATTGTTGCCATAGCCCAACCCACAGCATCACACTGTTCTGAGAGTAATGGGAGGGGGGAGTGTTGTTAAGTGCCGTTGAGACAGTTCTGACTCATAGTGGTCAGAGGGGTTTCGAGGAGCAGCTGGTGGGCTAGAATTGTCAACATTACAATTCAAGCCGACCTTGAAGTCCAGTGCATTATCCTGCAGCATCACACCAGGAGGGGTAGTTGTTGTTGTTAGGTGTCATTGAGCTGGAACTGACTCATAGTGACCCTGTGCACAACAGAATGAAGCACTGCCTGGTCCTGTGCCAACCTCACAATCATTGCTATGTTTGAGCCCATTGCTGCTGCCACTGTGCCAACCGATGTAATTGGAAGTTTTTCTCTTTTTCTCCGACCCTCCACTTTACCAAACGTGATATCCTTCTCCAGTGACTGCTTCCTCCTGATGATATGTCTGAAGTATGAGAGAAGAAGTCTGACCACCCTGACTTCCAAGGAACATTGTGGTTGTACTTCTTCTAGCACAGATTGGTTTGTTCTTTTGACAGTCCATGGGACTTTCACTATTCTCCTCCAACACCAAAACTCAAATGCATCAATTCGTCTACCGTCTCCCTTATTCACGGTTCAACTTTCACACGCATATGATGTTATTGAAAATACCATAGCTTGCATCAGGCGCTTCTTAGTCCTCAAACTGATATCTTTGTTCTTCAATACTATAAAGAGATTTTGTGTAGCAGATTTGCCGTTTAATGTCGTTTAATTTTTTGACTGCTGCTTCCATGAGTGTTGATTCTTGATCTGAGCAAAATAAAGTCTTTCACAACTTCAATCTTTTCTTCATTTATCTTGATGTTATTTATTGGTCCAGTGGTGAAGATTTTTGTTTTCTTTACATTGAGGTGCAACCCATACTGAAGGCTGTGGTTTTTGATCCTCATCAGTAGGTATTTTAAGTCCTCTTAACTTTCAGCAAGCAAGGTTGTATCATCTGCATATCGCAGGTTTTTTATGAGCCTTCCTTCAATCCTGATGCCACATTTTTCTTAATATAATCCTTTTTTTTTTTTTTTCAGATTATTTGCTCAGCATACAGATTGAATATCTGTGGTGAAAGAATACAACCCTGGCTCATACCTTTCCTAATTTTAAACCATTCTGTTCGAACAACTGCCTTTTGGTCTATGTACAGATTTCTCATGAGCACAATTTAAGTGTTCCAGTATACTCCTTGCCACAATGTTGTCCATAGCTTGTCATGATCCACACAATTGAAAGCTTTTGCAATAAAGCACAGGTAAGCATCTTTCTGGTATTTTCTGCTTTCAGCCAAGATCTATCTGATTTCAACAGTGATATCCCTTGTTCCACGTCCTCTTCTGAATTCTACTTGAACCTCTGGAAGTTCTCTGCCAATGTATAATTGCAGCCATTTTTGTATTATCTTTAGGAAAGTTTTACTTGCATGCAATGTTAATGATGTTGACAAATGATTTCCACATTCAATTGGGTCACTTCTTTTTGGAATGGACATAAATGTGGATCTCTTCCAGTCAATTGGCTGGGTAGTTGTTGTCCCAATTTCTTAGCATAGATAAGTGAGTGAATCCAGTGCTGCATCAGTTTGTTGAAAGATTTCAATTTGTATTCCATCAATTCCCAGAGCCTTGTGCTTGCCTATCAATTCCCAAAGCCTGCAGTTCACCTTGGACTTCTTCCTTTGGTATCATTGGCTCTTGATCATATGCTACCTCTTGAAATGTTTGAACATCAAGCATTTCTTTTTGGTACAGTGACTCTGTGTATTCCTTCCATCTTCTTTTGATGCTTTCTGCATAATTCAATATTTTGCCCCTAAGATCCTTCAATATTTCAATTCAAGGCTTGGATTTTTTTTTTCAGTTCTTTCAGTTTGAGAAATGCTGAATGTGTTCTTTCCTTTGGTTTTCTAACTCCAGATCTTTGCACATTTTATTATAATATTTGACCTTGTCTTCTCAAGCTGACCTTTGAAATTTTCTTTTGAGCTCTTGTGCATCCTCATTTCTTCCAGTTGCTTTAGTATCTCTATGCTGGGGAGAAAGTTTCAGAGTCTCTTCTGATACCCATTTTGATCTTTCCCTACTTTCCTGTCTTCTTAATGAGCTTTTGCTTTCTTCCTGTATGGTCTTTTTTGTTTTTTTTTTTAATGTTTTATTGTGAATTATGTGATAGTTTATATGGGAGAACATTAGCTTTACATTCATCCTATCATATATCATTCCATTGCCATGGTTACAATCCCTATATGATGTTCTTGATGTCATCCCACAACCCTTTTGGTCTTCGGTCTTTAGTGTCTAATGATTCAAATCTGTTTGTGAGATGATCTCTAAATTCAGGTGGGATATATTCAAGGTCATAATTTGGCTCTCATGGAGTTGTTTTAATTTTTGTCAGTTTCAGCCTGAACTTTCTTATTAGCAATTGATTGTCTGTTCCACAGTATGCCCTTAGCTTTATTTTGGCTGATGATAGAGAGATTTTCCACTCTTTCCACAGATGTAGTCAATTTGATTTCTGTGTATCCCGTCTGGTGAGGTCCATGTGGATAGTCATGTTTTATGTTGTTTAAAAAAGGTATTTGCAATGAAGAAGTCATTAGTCTTGCAAAATTCTATCTGATCCTTCCTCTTTCTTTCCAACCTTTGTATTCCAATCACAGTAATTATCAATACATCTTGATTGCATGTTTGATCAATTTCAGACTGAAGAAATTGGTAGAATTCAATTTTGTCCTTACTGGCTCTAATGGTTTGTGTGTAAATTTGAATAATAGTTGTATGAACTGGTCTTCCTTGTAGGCATGGGGTTATTATCCTATCACAGACAACATAGTACTTCCAGGAAGATCTTGATATGTTGTTGTTGTTGTTTTTTATGATGAATACGACACTGTTCTTCCTCAATCTATTATTCCCTACATAGTAAACCATGTGATTGTCAGATTCAAAATGGCAATACCAGTCCATTTCAGCTCACTAACGCCTAGAATATCAATGTTAGGCATTCCATTTAATTGTTAACAATTTCCTTAGATTCATACTTTGTACATTTCATGTTCCTGTTACTAATGGACATTATTCAGCTGTTTCTCGTCATTTTGAGTTGTTCCCCATCAGTCAATGAAGGTCATCATGATCAACTCTACTTTGAGGAGGCAGGTTTTCTCCAGTTGTATTTTGAGTGCCTTCCAATCTAAGGGGCTCATTTTCTGGCACTATATCTGATAGCGGTAGAGAAGGAGGTAATTGGAAGCCTAGGGTTCTTCTCTCTGATAATCCCACCGGTTCCCCCCCTCCCCCCATTCTAGTCACTCCCCCTACAAAGAGACACAGGGCAAATCAATAGCTCCAGGGCATTCCTTAAGACCTGACATTCTTTTTTTTTTTAAACTTTTTACTGTGAATTGGGTGAAGGCTTACAGACCATATCATCAGTTCTGCATTCAATGATTCATACACATTTTGCTTCATCTCATTGATTGTAGTCCCCTCAATGTAACATCACTTATCCCACTTCCTCCCTGGGTTTCCTGTTTCCATTTCTCCTTTCCCTCCAACCTTTCTGAACTTTGTTCTTGGGTAAATGTTGCCCTTTGATCTCAAATGGTTTATTATTCTAAGTTAGCTGTACTGCACTAGTGGTGTTGTTCCCCTTATAGATCAACTAGTGTTTGGCTGATGATTGAGCCATTGGGTCCATTCAGTCCAGATCTGAAGGGGCGCCTAAAGACCATAGTCTTAGGGGTTTCACCAATCTCTATCTGATCTTTAAGTCTGATCTTTCTTATTTTTATTTTGAGTTTTGTTTCACATTTTCCCCCACTCTATCCAGGATCTTCTGATGTGATCCCTCTCAGAGCAGTTGGTAGTGGTGTGGGCCTGACAGTCCCAGTCCTCTTCTCACTGGAGGAGCCCAGCCAGAACCTCCACTTCTCTACCATTCACCCTGCCCCATCTGTGTTAACACAGTGCACAAAAATCTAAGTCTTCAGCCCATGCATTTCCTCATAGTATATAAACTCTTTAAGAACCGAGCTTCAACGTACTCATTTTAGTTGAATGAAATAAAAACTAAGAGGAAGCTAATAGAAGGTGGGGCCGGGGCTCCTCCTCAGCACCTTCTAAGATACTTCTGTCCCCTGTTGTATCACCAAGGTTTGTTAACTGATTCACATTAGGGTGCTCACAACTTGTCTTGCCAGCAGCCACTTAACCTCAGGTAACATTGACATTCCTTTCAACCATCATCTGTCTTCCTGAGAACCCAGCAAGGTTCAATTCCTCATGTTTCCTTTCAAGCTGACTCAGTTACCTGTCCCTTCTTCTCATCTTTCTGTCAGCAGCATCTGTCTCTCGACTTTCTTCCTGCCGCTCATGGATTCACCTGACACACAGCTGGCCAGTGAACTTTGTAATTGGCCCCCTTCAACCAGTATTGTCCTGCTCAAAGGCACCCAAGGCTTTTTCATTCTTTCCAACACACTGGATTCCAATGTCTTTCAAACTGAAGTAGAGCCCAGAAACAGTATAAATATAAAGGAAGTATTATAAATCATTGGTAAAAGGATGTTACTCATATTGGAAAAAATGGCTTTCTGTTTGAAAAAAATCATTCAATTCTAATTTCATAACTACACAAAAATACATCCCAGACAGATCAAATATCTAGCCATTAAAATAAAGCTATAAAAGGTTTAAAATAAAATCTCAGAAAATTTTGTATAATATTGGCGTGAGAAGGCTGCTTCTAAATTAGATACCAAACCTAGAAGCAAAATAGAAAAATACTTCCAGATTTGAATATATAGAAATGAAAAGTTTAATTAAGGCAAATACACTATAAGCACAGTTCTACTTCCAAAGTGGAGTATTGGTATAGTGTTGTAGGATAAGCATGGACTGCTAACCAAAAAGTTGGTGGTTCAAAGCCACCAGTCTCTTGTGGGAAACCCTATACAGGGTCACTATGAGTCAGAACTGATTAGATGGCACACAACAACAGCAACAACCTCTAAAATACATTTCACATTTCCTCATCTTTATATCTAGAGGTAGCAAATCACCTTTAAAAGCGATGATAAATAGCAAAGTCTTGCCCTACCAAATACTAAGACATACTACAAGGAGCTCTGGTAGCGTAGTGGTTACGAATCGGACTGCGAACCTTAAGGTCAGCGGTTTGAAACTACCAGCCGCTCTGCGGGAGAAAGATGAGGCTTTCTACTCCCGTAAAGATTTACACCCTCGGAAACCCTGTACAGGGTCGCTATGGGTCGGACCCGACTCGATGGCACTCAACAACAACAACAACAGTAATATAAACTGTGTGTGGCTGGCACAAGAATAGATAAACAAACTAATGGAACAAAACAGAAAGATGAGAGAAAGAACCCTGACATTTAAAGGAAATTGATATGTGACAAAATTAATACCACAAATTAATAGGAAAAGAGCAAACTGTTTAATAGATGGTATGAGTTAGTGTGAGTCAATGTATAGAAAAAATAAGCCAGCATCCCCACATAATGCCATATTAAAGATGGATTATAAATGGATTAAAATCAGTATATGACAGGAAAAACTAGAAAGTTTATAAAACAGGGTATAGGGGAATATATATTTTTTATCTAGATAGATCAGGGAAGAATTTCTTAAGCAACATTTTAAAGCCACAAACCATAGATAAAGTATTTGAAAATTTGATTACATAAAAATGAAGCATTTCTGTCAACAAAGAATACAACAGAAAAATTAGTAGATGTTAACAGGATGACAGCTTTTGCATTTGCCAACCATCAAAGGACTAGTATCTAGTGTATACAAAGAATTCCTACAAATAATCTATGAGGAAACTATGGCCATAACAATATAAAAATGTACCAAAGATATGCACTGACAACTTAAAGGAAATACAAATTAAAGCAATGAGATTTCCCTACATCGATTTAAATTGGAAAGCAACGAGGAAGTTGAGTAATGTCCAATGTTGTAGGGACAGAGATGACATCATGCTCTGTTGTGGAAAGGAAGATTGATATCATCAGGGAGGACAATCTGGCACTACTTGGTCAAAGTAAGGCTGTACATACAGCAATTCTGGTTTGGCACATTAATCCTAGGCAAAGTCCCTCAAAAATTCATAAAAAGATATGTATGAGGGTATTCACGCCACAACATTTGTGGCACCAGAAATTTGGATGCAAACTGTGTGTCCATCACCGGAAGGGTAGGTAGGAACATGTGATGGATGCATAACATAGATCACTGCATAGCAATTTAAGACAACAAATTATATGCACATGTAGCTTGAATGGATCTGAAAAACTCTGTCTTCACTGGAAAAAGCAAGGAACATAATTATATCTACAGCCTAATATGTTTATATACATAGTTGTTGTTAAGAGCCATTGAGTCAGTTCCGACTCATAGTAACCCTGTATAGGGTTTTCGAGGAGAAGTTGGTGGGTTTGAATTGGCAAACTTTCCGTTAGCAGTCCAGTGTTTATCCTATAATGCCACATCAAGACTCTATTTACATACATTAATATATAGTTATTATGTTGTTGTTGTTAAGTGCTACTGTCGAGTTGGTTCCAACTCACAGCGATGCTGTATAGGATTTGCAAGGAGCAGCTGAGTTTGAACTGCTGACTTTGTGGTCCAGCGCTTTGTCTTACAGCGCCACGCCAGGACTCCATAATTATAGTATATTCAAAAAAATTTATATTGAGTACGAGAAAACGGTTGTCTTTCTGTGAGAAGAGGTTGGGGAAAGATATATGGACACAAGGAAACAGCCAACAGTCAAAAAAGCAAGAGAGAGGCCTTCCAGGGACAAATGATGGTATCAAAGATGACCTGAAATATATGATTAATTCAACCCTCTGGCTTTTTCCCAGCTTCACTACCACTATTGTAGTCAAAGCATCTTATCTTATCTCACCTGCTTTAGTCTAACTTATCTCCCTGCTTCCACTTATGCCTTCCAATAAATTATTCTCTATAGAAGAGCCAGAAGGGTCTTTGAAAAACATAAACTCGATTATGTGACTACCTTGATTCAAACCCTTCTGTAACTTCTTGTTGCTCTTACTTCTTGTTCTGACTCTAACAGCTTCCTGCTGCCCTGGCCCTTCTGTGCCCTGAGCATGCCAAGTTCTTTCCCACTTCCATTCACCCTTTCCTTATCTGAAGTCCTTGGTCCCACTCTTTGCACAACAGACTGATGGTGCTGCTCAGATGTCCTTTTCTCCTACAGCTGTTTCCTGGCTAATGTGTGTGCCTTCATAATGCGTGCGCCTCTAGCCTGCTTACTGGCTTCTGTGCCGCTTTTGCTATTAATTTAATATAATTTAATTGTGTCATATCATGGATTACCTTGTTTATTTACTCTTTTTGATTCTTTCCAATGAACTGTAACCCTCTTGTGGGCAGGAACATTGTCCATTGAATTTACCAACTGTAAACAGCTCATCCCCATTAGTAGGATATGGTCAGATGAGTTATGGCCCATTCATGTGTTGGACTATTAAAGGGATGTCCACAAGAAAGATATGTCTGGGGCTAGTTGAAGTGCTGTGCATTACCTGTGAACTACATACTGTTATGATTTTATTTTAAATAAGAAGGATGGGGACAGAGAGAGGATAAGCAACTTGCTCATGTTGGTAAGTGCCAGAGGCCGGAGGAAAGTCAGTCTTGCCCCAGCACTTCTGGCTTTAACCACTGCCTCTCTGAGTTCTGGTATGGTGCCTAGGACAAGTACTCAATCGCAAGGTTGGATTGAATTGCAAGGTCGATGGTTCAAACCCACCAGCCGCTCCTGGGAAACCCTACACAGCGTCATGATGAGTTGAAATCAACTTGATGGTACTTAACAACAACAACAACAACAACATTGCCTCTCAGGAGAAGTTCAAATACCAGATAAAAAGCCTTGTCCTGGAAAACCCTATTATGTTTTTCTATGCTGTCATTTTTCTTTACAGATAAGTAAATTTGGGTTTCCAAAAAAACAAACATACACTGAGTAAATATAATTTCCACAACATAAAATCAAACAGACATTAGAGTGTCTTGTTGTTATGTACCATCGAGTTGGTTCTGACTCATAGCGACCCTATGCACAACAAAATGAAACACTGCCCGGTCCTTCACCAACCTCACAATTGTTGCTACGCTTGAGCCCTTTGCTGCTGCCACTGTGTCAACCCATCTCTTTGGGGTCTTCCTCTTTTCTTCCAATCCTCCACTTTACCAAATATGATATCCTTCTCCAGGGACTGGCTCCTCCTAACAATATGCACTTTGCACATTCCATCTTCCGATTTCTAATGGCTGTTCACAGCCATTTCTCTTCATTTTGAGTTGTAATCCCATCAGCAAATGAAGGTTCCTGCAGACTTTACTCCAGTCGTATCAGCAGGGTCAATTCTGCTTTGAGGAGGCAGCTCTTCCAGTTGTATTTTGAGTGCCTTCCCATCTGAGGGCTCATTTTCTAACACTTATATCTGACAATATTCTGGTGCTGTATGCTAGTGTTCCACTGCTATCCATAAGATTTTCAGTGACTATTCAGAAATAGTCTCTCTCTCCTACTTCCTAGTCTGTCTTTGTCTGGAAGCTCAGCTGAAACCTGCCAACCATGGGTGACCCTGCTGGTATTTAAAATACCCAGGGCATAACTACCATAATCACAGCAACACACAAGCCACCACAGTACGACAAACTGACAGACAAGTGGTGGTTAGAGTGTCTAGGTATGGGAAATGAAAAATCAACCACTGAAGCTAATATATCAAGATGTCTCAAAACTTCTGGCCAACAAATTAGACATGGCTCTATTTTGTGCCAACAAATACAGACCTGAAGGACAGACCTTTATGTGATCTAGGTAATTTCTATATGTTTAGAATCCTCAGTGGATCTGGCTCATAAATATTTTCTGTCTTCCTTTATCTTTAAAATAAAATGTTTGTGCCAACTTGGTTCTTCGCATTGCCAAAGCAGTTGTGTCCACAGCTCAAAATTTCTCAATCTCTTGAAGTTCCTGCTATTAAAACTTGAGACTTCTGGTTTCAGTTAGATGATAGGTTTAATTTTCCAGCTCCTGACTCTCCTGCTTGCATAAGACTGGCTGGAACCTTTAAAACACTAACTTTGCTCTTTATCACTAATCCTCTTGGTAAGGACATAGTAGAAAATGATACTGTCATTGTCTCAAACCTGATTGAGCAATATATTGGTTAAGGATCTAGACTTCAAAATGTAATGACCTGATTCAAATCTGGGTTCTGTTCATAACAACTGCATGAACTTGGGCAAGTGAATCTCTCTGAACTTGCATTTCAACATCTATTGAATTAGAAGCATCATAGCTTCCGCCTCAAAGAATGGTTGTGAAGACTCAGTGAAATAAACTACTTAGTACTTTTGTTGGTAATGATGACTATTGGATTTTGAGCCATGAGTGTTTAAAAAAATAGAGCAAATCCTACTTGTACCAGCAGAGCAGGTGACATCAGCACTACTGGCTTGAGTGAGCTGGGAGCAGGTGTGCCTGCTTCATCTGGGCCCAATGTAGCTCTAGCATTATCTCTTATAAGACCATTCTTTTGGGCAAGCTATGATCTAGCATAGTGGTTATGAGTTGGGCTGCTAACTGCAAGGTCAACAGTTCAAAACTCTAGCCATTTTGTGGAAGAAAAATGAGGCTTTCTACTCCCATAAAGATTTACCATCTCAGAAACCCTATACAGGGTTGCTATGAGTCGGAACCTACTCCATAGCACATCACCCCCACCATGGTCTACAGAAGGCCCCTGAAAAAAGGCCTTTCCTTTCTACACTCAGGATCATGGCTGATGGGGTCAAGACCTCTCCGTGTACATAGTCTCCTACTACAGGGCAGACTTCACTCAGATGATCTAGCTGTCCTCTGGGGCCCATGAAAGATAAACCTGCAGTCTCTGGTGGAAGTGGAGGAGGACAGAGGACTCATTCTGGAGCAGGGCCTGTGGCACAGGGAGATGGTGGGAGGTTAGAGTCACATGCTTCACTCATTTCTTCACTTTGTCTCCAGCCAGCCCTGGACAGGCCAGAACAGACTCTGAGTGATTTGTGTTTAGGTTGGGCTGGTGGCACAGTGGATTCAGCCTTGGACTGCTAGTTGAAAGTTGGCAGTGGGAACCCACCAGTCATTCCACAGGACAAAGGTGAGGCAGTTGGCTTCCATAAAGATTGGCAGTTACGAAATCACCAGAGAGCAGTTCTCCTCTGTCCTGTAGGGTTGCTACACAGTCAACTCTATGGCAGTGGGTTTCTCGGGAAGCCTCCACACTGCAGACACTCCCTTCCTATTTGGCTGTTTTATAGGGAATGGAAGGGCCTTTTGTTCTACTGAGACTGGATTTGGCAGAGGCTGGGCTGGGCTGAAGTTACCTGGCCAGGAGGCCCACAAGGCACCAGGTGCCAGCAACAGATGACCTTGCTAAGTGACATCTGCTAGCAGAAACATGCGTAGAGGACATTTGCTGAGCACTCACTGTGTGCTGAGCACTGGGCCCTGACTCTGAACAGAGATTTCCTGTAAGTGGGGGACTCTTCAGTTAGGAAACAATTACCAAGGAGTAACAAAAGGGATGATGAAGTGTGAGCATGGTGACTTGTGCAGATTTTGAGTTTCTGTTTGTGCTTTTGTTCCTGCAACCCCTCAGGTACTTTCTTCCCTTAATTGGCCCTTGGCCTCAAGTATCCTGAGGGAGGAGGCCACCTTTAAATTACATAGAGAAGCACAAGTTAAATCTTGGCTTCTGAGCTCCTCCGGGCCTCAGTTTTCCTGTAAATGATGGGTTTGGAAAAGCACTTAGCTAGTTGTTTTTCCTATTGTGTGCCCCCACATCTATCATCAAATACCTTGATTTGGTGTAATCGAGGATCTCAAAGCCTAGAACACTGGTGCTCCATTTCCCACTGCACTCTGGGAGCTAGATGCTCCCTCACAGCGGTGTCCATCAGAGGGTAGAGGGAAGAGTCCTGAGTAAGATCATGAAGACCTGCAATGTCCTTGAAGGGACATCTGAAACTCTGCTGAGCTGCCTTGAGGGGTCATGAAGCTAAGAGAGCTGTGAGCCTCCGGGGTTCCTGGCCAACAGTGACACCTGTTCAGCTGAAGATTATTGGAGGATGAGGTTTCAGTTTACTGAATGCCTCGTGATTGCCATTGCTGACAACCATAGTAGAATTGTTTTACTCTGGGCAAACTGATCATTTGGTGAATTGATTTTTTTAAACTTTAAAAATCAATTTTATCAAGATAGAATGTAATACAATAAAATGTACTCATATGATGAGCAATGACAAATACATATAGCTGTATAGCCACCAGTGCAGATGTTGTTGGTGTACCATGGTATCAGTTCCGACTCACAGTGACCCTGCATAGGGTTTCTGAGGCTGTAAATCTTTACTGGAGCAGAAAGCCTCATCTTTCTCCCGCAGAACGGCTGGTAGTTTCGAACTGCTGACCTTGAGGTTAGCAGCCCGACTTGTAACCACTACACTAACAGAGCTCCTACCAGCGCACTTAGATATAGGTATTTCCTTTGCCTCAAAATTAACTTACAGGTGTTTTCAGTCAATCGCCCTCTCCCCTTGGCCCCACTGATGGGCTCTCTGGTGCCGTAAACTAGATGTGTCTTTCTAGAGTTTCATATAAACAGAAGCGTACAGTGGTGGGTCCATTGTGCCTAGTGTCTTTTGCTTAGTGTAAGGTTTTTGAGATTCATTTGTATTGTTGTATGTATCAAGGGTTCCTTCTTTTTCATTGCTGTATAGTGTTCCATAGTATAAATATTACAATTTGTTTATCAATTTCTCTATTGATGGACATTGGGTCATAGTCAGTTTGGGGCTATTAAAAACCAAGGTGTTATGATTATTCGTGCACAGATTTTTGTGTGGGTATATATTTTCATTTCTTTGGGGTAGATACTTAGGAGTAGAATGGCTCTGGTTGATTTAAGACCAAATGACCCAGCGCTGAGTGTGTCTCCATATCTGGGCTCATCTGGTGATCCCAGGAGTTGCTTCTCCTCACCACTCCCCAACTCTTTCTCTGTGTTTCTTCTTTTTTTTCCCCTCCCGCCCCCTCCCTCTCTCCTCCTCTTTATCTCTGGTTTCCTTTTTTGTCTTTCCCACCTCACAGGCATCTCCCACGAAGCTTGAGGAAAATCAAAGGGAAGGCAATAAGGCAGGCTCCTGGGTTCCCCCACAAACCCCATGTCTGCATAATCAAAGACCAACTTACCAAGCACCACCCACCCCTCATCATGCTCAGTTCTCTTCCTAAGTCCCTATGGGAGCCTCTCAGGCTCTACAGGGGAGGTCTTCTGAGGTTCATTTGGCAAGGCTGGGTTTGTCTTGGTTTCTTTGTTTTAGGAACCGTATCAGGTCAGTTCTGTTGCTGTTCTTGTTAAGCGCCATTGAGCCAGTGCCGACTCATCATTATCCTTTATAGGGTTTCCAAGAAGTAGCTGGTGGATTTGAACACACATATTCCCTCATACACATATGCACTCACACATACACACAGATTCACAAATATACTCACACACTCACACATGTGTACTGAGTCACACATATACTCATTCACACTTACACACTCATATATGCACTAACACACACCAACTCTCTCACACGCACACCCTCACATATACAGTCATACACACACTCATATATGCATACTGATGCACACACACATACTCACACAAATATACTCACTGACACATACACACTCACATACACCAGCTCACACACACACACACACACACACACACACACACACACAGAGGCTGTCTGGTTGATAGCTGGGGGTGCTCTAGGCCTGGCTGCAGGTGAGCTGAGCCTCCCTGGCCTGGAGACTGAATTGGCAGGGAGGATGCTCTGGGGCAAAGGGCTGGGTCAGGTGGGCTGGGTGGGCAGAGCAGGCCAGGCAGGCTGGCTGGGCGGGGTGGGCTGGGCCCTTCCTACTAACTCTGCAGTCCAGGTTGCTGTAATCTAGGCAGTACCTGGGTGATTTGAAGATGCTGGTGACCCAATCACAGTAGATAGAATCGGGTGGGGCTCTGGAGTAAATCCTAGGAGGAAGCCAGGCTCAGGCCTTAATCTAGGCCTGGGGAGAGGAGTACTGGGCAAACTGGGATGATTAGCCACCCTTATTTCTACCTTTCCCTGAAAACATTTTTTGACGCAGGGACATACTTGATGTGTCAGCCCTGTGATATGCCTAAGCTTTATAATTATTTGAGGCAAAATAATAGTGTTCTTCTGGTTTTATTTTAGTGAATAATGGAAAAATCTATGTAGGAAAATTCCAAGTATTTAGGCCAATTCTGAGCCTAAGGAATAATTAAGTGTCTGTGTAGAATCCTAGTATAGTGGATACATGAGCACCAGTGTCCCTTTCTTCTTCCCCTGAAAGTAGTGGTTTCTTTTGGTTTCTATGGATCTGTCAGTCATGGGGATCTTTTTGTCCCCTCCAAAGAAAGCCCTTGTAAGCCTTGTCAATCATCATTCCTGTCCTCTTAAAGTCCCTCTCCCCCTCTCCTTCTCCCCTCCTCCTCCTCCTTCTTTTAGGATTCTATGGGTGTTGAGAGAGATACAGAGAGAACATTCTCTTTGCTCTAGATTAGGAACTCTAAGGAAGATGTCAACTTTGGATTATTGGTTACCATCTTTGTCACCATGTGGGAGAACTCAGCTGAAGAAATCAAGTTGACATAGAGGAAAACAAACTTGAGAGATGATGAGAAAAAGAAAGTTCTGAAGCCCTAGTCTGGCCCACTGGATCCAGCTATGTCTGAAGCCCATAGATCCCTAGGACTTCCCAGTTACATGACACAATGAAAGCACTTTCTGTTTGCTTGAGCTTATTTGAGTTGGGCTTTAGTTACTTTGTCACTTGTAGCTGAAGTCTTTTCAGGTACTACACCCGGCATGGCATCAGGATTGGAGGAAGGCTCATTAACAACCTATAATATGCAGATGTACAATCTTGCTTGCTGAAAGCCAAGAGGACTTAAAATACTTATTGATGAAGATCAAAGACCACAGCCTTCAATATGGGTTGTACCTCAGTGTAAAGAAACCAAAAATTCTTACCACTGGACCAATAAACAACATTCATATAAGTGGAGAAAAGATAGAAGTTGTCCATGACTTCATTTTACTTGGATCAACCATCAACACTCATGGAAGCAGCAGTCAAGAAATCAAACGACATATTTCATTAGGGAAATCTGCTGCACAAGACGTCTTTAAAGTGTTGAAGAGCAAAAATATCAGTTTGAGGACTAAGGTGTGCCTGACGCAAGCCATGATATTTTTAATAACCTCATATGCATGTGAAAGTTGGACAGTGAATAAGAAAGATCGTAGAAGAATTGATGCGTTTGAGCTATGGTGTTGGAGGGCAATATTAAAAGTACCCTAGACTGCTAAAAGAACAAACCAATCTGTGTTGGAAGAACTACAACCAGAATGCTCCTTGGAAGCCAGGATGTCCAGAATTTGTCTTTCATATTTAGGACATATTATCAGGAGGGACCATTCACTGGAGAAGGATATCATGTTTGGTAAGGTGGAGGGTCAGAAAAAAGAGGAAGACCCCCAACAAGATGGACGGTCATAGTGGCAGCATCAATGGATTCAAACATAGCAGTGAATGTGAGGTTGGCCCCGATCGGACAGTGTTTTGTTCTATTGTGCATAGGATTGCCATGAGTCAGTACCAACTGGATGGCACCTAACAAAAACAACAACACCTGACCACCACATCTGTGAATGTGTCTCCATTCTAGGCAATCTAGTGGGGAGTGGGGAGGGAAGTCCGCTGAACCGAACCTCCTCCAGGGCACATCTAGAGAGGGAGGTGCGTGTCTGCACTCTTGCCTCCAGGAATCCTCTTTGGGGATCAATGGGGCAAAGGGATCAGTCAGCTAAGAGCTCTCCCAAGTCCATTCTTTCATCTGCACCAATCCCTCTCCTTGTTTCAAAGATCTTCTTGGGTCTTTTCTTTGTCCTTGATTCTGGAAGTTGACACTATAACACCATCAGCACACTTCCTCAGCATGAGTAAACCCTCTCCTCATCATAGGAGGACTAACCAACCCTTGTATCATTCCATTTCAGCACTTGGTAAATGGGTAGAAAAAGAGTTTTGGCTACTACTGTCTATTATCTCTGCCTGGAACTTGGTGAGGGGAAATACACCCCTACCTTCCTGGGTGGGGAGAGGGAAGCCTTCTTCTCCCAGTCAGTGATTGATCAACAGAACAGAATGGAAAGGCAGACAGGTTGGAGCAGGCCTAGGAGATAAAGCTCAAGAAGAAGTAGGTGACAAGGAAATAGAAGTCATGTCCTGTGCAAGTCCAGATAAGAATCCACAAATGAGATCAACATTCCAGGAAATTCTTTTAGACCAAAGGTATCCAACTTGGCACAGAATGGACATAGAGAGGGGAGAAGAAGGATGGAAACTGCTTTGCCTCCCTGTCCAAAGACATAAAGCAGCCTCCCAGAAGAGTGTATTTTATCTGACTGCCTTCCAGTTCAAATGTCTCCTTTGAAAAATACACCAAGCAGTATTTATGACATATAAAATGTAAGGAGTATAACCGAGTGAATACCCATAAAGCCATTGTTGTTGTTGTTAAGTGCCATCGAGTCAGTTCTGACTCAGAGCAACTCTGTATAGGATTCCCGAGGAGCAGCTGGTGGGTTTGAACCACTGACCTCATGGTGCACAATCCAATGCTGATCCTACAGCACCACACCAGGAGACCATGTTCAAAAATATAACAGTGGTATCAGAGTTGATGGGCCCTTGTGTATTCCTTATCCAATCACTTCCCTTTTTCTTCATCCCTGGGCTCCACCAATAGTGGCCATCGACTTGGTTCTGACTCATGGTGGTCCCATGTGTATCAGAGTAGAACTGTGTGCTCCATAGAATGTCAATAACTGATTTTTTGGAGTCGCTCATCAGGCTTTTCTTCTCAGGTGACTCTGAGTAGAGTAGAACTTCAACCCCCAGTTCGCAGTTGAGCACATTATCCAACCATTCGCATCAGCCAAGGATTCCTCCCTGAGGATAACCACTATCTAACTGCACCTACCATTCCCATTCATGTCTTTATTATTTTACTAAATATGTCTGCATTCCTAAGCCATATTTCATATTATTGAACATATTTTAAAATTTACATAAGTGATATGTGCTTTGTTGCAAATTTTCTTTCTCACTCACTAGTATGTATATAAGATTCATGTAGCATAGTGGTTACGAATCCATCTGTGAACTGCAAGGTCAGCAGTTCAAAACTACCAGCTCTTCTGCAGGAGAAAGATGAGGCTTTCTGCTCCCATAAAGATTTACAGCCTTGGAAACCCTGTACAGTTGGAACCGACTCCACGACACATAACCACCACCACCATGTTAATAAGTATAGATAAAGTCCCTTCACTACCATGCTATTGTTGTTGGTAGGAGTGGTCGAGTTGTTACTGACTCATAGTGAACTTACACACTACAGAATGAAACACTGGCCAGTCCTGCACCAACCTCACAATTGCTGCTGTGCTTGAGTCCATTGCTGCTGCCACTGTGCCAACCCATTGACGCTCCACTTTACCAAGCATGATGTCCTTCTCCAGGGACTTGTCCCTCCTGATAGCATCACTGAAATATGAAAGACGAAGTCTGGTCATCCTGGCTTCTAAGGAGTTTTCTAGCTGTACTCTTCCAACATTTATTTGTTTGTTCTTTTGGCGGCCCATGGTACTTTTAATATTCTCCTCCAACACCATAACTCCAATGCATCAAATCTTCTATGGTCTTTTTAATTGTCCAACTTTCACATGCATATGAAGTTATTAAAAATACCAAGGCTTAGGTCAGGCACATCCTAGTCCTCAAGCTGACATCTTTGCTCTTGAACACTTTAAAGAGGTCTTATGTAGCAGATTTGCCTAATGCAATACATCCTTTGATTTCTTGACTGCTGCTTCCACGAGTGTTGATGGTT
>NW_006408522.1:34013694-34015550 GCF_000296735.1 Chrysochloris asiatica | reverse complement strand
TATGTGTCATGGAGTCGTTTCCAACTCATAGCGACCCTGTACAGGGTTTCTGAGGCTATAAATCTTTACGGGAGCAGAAAGCCTCATCTTTCTTCCACAAAGCAGCTGGTAGTTTTGAACTGTTGCTCCTGAGGTTAGCAGCCCGATTCGTAACCACTACGTTACCAGAGCTCCTTTTTCTGGTACTATATCTGACAATATGCTGGTGATCTTCCTCACGTTTCAATATTCAATATTCAATATTCTGGTGCTACATGACAGTGTTCCACTGTTATTCATAAGGTTTTCCATGAGTAAATATCCAGAAGTAGTCTGTCTCTCCTTCTTTCTAGTCAAGCTTCATCTGATAGCCTAGCTGAAACTTGTTAACCATGGATGACTCTGCTCATACTTAAAATGCAGGTGATATAGCTTCCAGAATCACAGCAACACACCACAGTACGACAAACTAACAGAGGAGTGGTAGATTCATTACTATAGCTGTGAACTATTCCAAAATTTATATATCCATATAAATGGAGAAAAGATTGAAGTTGTCAAAGCATTCATTTTGCTAGGATCAACACTCAACACTCATGGAAGCAGCAGTCAAGATATCAAATGATGTAGTACATTAGGCAAATCTGCTGCACAAATGTTCAGAAGTGTTCAAGAGCAAAGATGTCAGTTTGAGGACTAAGGTGCGCCTGACCCAAGCCATGGTATTTTCAGTAACCTTATATGCATGCAAAAGCTGGACAGCAAATAAGGAAGACTGTAGAAGAATTGATGCATTTGAGTTATGGTACTGGAGGAGAATATTAAAAGTACCATGAACTTCCAGAGCAACAAACAGATCTGTGCTGGAAGAAGTACAGAATGTTCCTTGGAAGTCAGGATGGCCAGACTTCATCTTTCATACTTGGACACATTATCAGAAGGGGCCAGTCACTGGCAAAGGATATCATGTTTAGTAAATTGGAGGGTCAGAGGAAAAAGAGGAAGACCTCTACCAAGATGGATTGGCACAGTGGCAGCATCAATGGGCACAAATGTAGCAACAATTGTGAGGTTGGCCCAGGACCAGGTAGTGTTTCATTCTGTTGTGCATAGAGTCACTATGAGTCGGTACTGACTCAATGGCACCTAAGAACAACATTCTTATGTGATGAACATTGAAGCTCTAAGGGTTTGTATTAATATATTTCATAAGTTCTAGGATGTACATTTTGATATTATGTGATATAATGTAGTAATTAGTGGTGTTTTCTCTTAGTTGAAAAACAGTCCTTATGTTTAATGAAGGATAGTGCAAACAGTGTTGCTGGGCACTCTTTTATACATGCTTCGTTCCCCTAGGGATACATCTCTGGGGTTTAAAATGTTAGGTTATGGAATATATGTCACATCAATTTTCTAAATGTTGTCAAATTGTTTACCAAAGTAATCTTTACCATTTACATTCCCACCAATATTTAAAATATATGTCTTGGGGTATATCTGACTTCCTGAGTTTTTTCAATCTTGTGGCTACGAAATGGCATTTCATTGTGATTTAAATGTGCATTTCTCTGATTTCTAGTGCACTTGGTATCTTTCCGAAATCCCTTATATTCTCTAATCTATCTTCTTTATTTCAAGCTTTCACCCTCCTTTGTTATTGTTGTTGTTGTTAGGTGCCATTGAGTCAGTACTGACTCATAGCAACCCTATGCACAACAGAATGAAACACTGCCCAATCCTGGACCAACCTCACAATTGTTGCCACGCTTGACCCCATTGATGCTGCCACTTTGCTAATCCATCTTGCTGAGGATCTTCCTCTTTTTCTCTGACCCTCCACCTTACCAGACATGATATCCTTCTCCAGCGACTGG
>NW_006408522.1:33988123-34012539 GCF_000296735.1 Chrysochloris asiatica | reverse complement strand
TGGGATATCAAAGATATTGTCAGATGATTTCCTCACTCCATTGGGTCACCTCTCTTTGGAATGGCACAGATATGCATCTCTTTCAACAGTTGGCTAAATAGTTGTCTTCCAAATTTCTTGTTATAGATGAGTGAGTACCTACAGTGCCACCTCACTTTCTTGAAAGATTTCCATTTTTATTCCATCAATTCCTGGTGCCTTGTTCTTTGCCAATTCCTTCAATGCACTTGGACTCCTCCTTCAGTATCATTGGCTGTTGATCATATGCTACCTTTGAAACGGTTGAACAGCAACCATTTCCTTTTGGTACAGTGACTCTGTATTCCTTCTATCTTCTTTGGATGCTTTCTGCATCATTCAATATTTTACCCAGAGAGTCTTTCAATAACAAGCATCGAGGCTTGAATTTTTTCTTCAGTTTCCCCCAGCATAAGAAATGCTGAACGTATTCTTCGTTTTTGGGTTTCTGACTCCAGATCTTTGCACGTTTTGATGTAATATTTGACTTTATCTTCTCGAGCTGACCTTTGAAATTTTCTTTTCAGTTCTGTACCTCCTCATTTCTTCTACTTGCTTTAGCATCTCTTCGCTGGAGAACAAGTTTAAGTGTCTCTTCTGACATCCATTTTGATTTTTGCCTTCTTTCTTGTCTTCTGAATGACTTTTTGCTTTCTTCATGTATGAAGTTCTTGATGTCATCCCACAACTCTTCTGGTCTTTGGTCTTTAATGTATCAAATCTGTTCTTCAGATGATCTCTAAATTCAGATGGGATATATTCAAGGTCATATTTTGGCTCTCGTGGATTTGTTTTCATTTTCTTCAGCATCCGTTTGAATTTGCATATGAGCAATTGATGGTCTGTTCCACAGTCTACCCCTGGCTTTGTTTTGACTGATGATATGGACCTTTTTCATTGTGTCTTTCCGCAGATGTAGTCAATTTGATTTCTATGTATTCCATCTGGTGAGGTCACCCTCCTTTACTATAATTGAATTCAATCACCATTAATACTTATAAATATGTGCTTATCAATACACATCAAATGGGTCCATTTTATTGTACTAAATTATATCTCAATAAGATGATTTCAAAAGTGAAAAAAATCAATTCACTAAATGATCAGCTTACCCAAAGTACAATCATTCTACTGTGGTTGTCAGTAACACCCATTCAGATGTCCACAGGAATAGCAACTAAGTGTTTTTCCAAATCCAATGTCTACAGGAAAACTGAGGTCCAGAGGAGCTCAGAAGCTAAGATTTAACTTCTGCTTCTCTATGTAATTTAAAGGTGGACTCCTCCCTCAGGATACTCAAGGCCAAGGGCCAATTAAGGAAAGAAAGTACCCGAGGGGTTGCAGGAACAAAAGTACAAACAGACACTCAAAAGCTGCACAAAGACTCCTGTGAACCCGGATGGAGACCTGGTTGGCGAGCAGTGTACCAAGTCCAGGGGACTCTTGGACCCAGAGTCAGTGACATAGCCACAGAGGACTAGAGTGGGGAGTGAAGTGTCCAGCTGATAAGAAGAGAGAGCACATATATAAGTACACTAACACTTGCAGATGGTATCCACTTGACCTGGCTTCAATGACTGGATGATTAGAGCTCAAACAGAAGAACAAAGAAGAGGGAAGCGGAGAATAATCTAATACAATTTTATGAACTTGACATACACCTATGGATGCAGTAGCTCAAAAGAGGGAACAAATCTTCACAGCAAGGATCATTCCCACCTCCTCCACGCATGGAGAGGACAGGGATGGGCAACTTGGACATTGGCTACCCAGAATGGGGGTGCTACAGAGGCAAGAAGTGACTGGCTTATAAGCTTTCAAGAGGGAACCTAGATCCAGGGGGCATGGAGCAAGGTGGAATCTCCACTAAGTAGTATCCATTCTGCCTAGGCAGGGCTGATTGAAAGGAGATGTGGATAGGTCTCTTGTGATACAATGGCGAATAATTGTTATCAGGGCTGATTGTAAGGGCTGATTGGAATGTAAAGGTGGACATTTGGGGCCAAAGGGAGGGGAGTGATTAACCTTGCAGTCTAGGAGCAGAGGTCCCTGGGACCATCAAAGAAGAAGAGCAGAGAATGGAACCCAGAGAAGCAGTGATGCCAGGGATAGAGGCAGACACAATGAAGTGGGGAGATGGAGCAGCTGGAGACTTTGGACCCGGAGAAGGAGAGGGGCAGTATGTGGATGACCGGGGGGCAGGCTTGCGGGGTATATCCTTTGGTTGATGGATGATGCATGGAAGGGATTGTAACCATGGCAAGGAAACAATATACGACGGGATCAATGTGAAACTGATGTCCTCCTGTGTAAACTATCACATAATTCACAATAAAGCATTAAAAAAAAAAAAAAATCTGCACAAGTCACCATGCTCACACTTCATCATCCCTTTTGTTACTCCTTGGTAATTGTTTCCTAGCTGAAGAGTCCCCCACTTACAGGAAATCTCTGTTCAGAGTCAGGGCCCAGTGCTCAGCACACAGTGAGTGCTCAGCAAATGTCCTCTACGCATGTTTCTGCTGGCAGATGTCACTTAGCAAGGCCATCTGTTGCTGGCACCTGGTGCCTTGTGGGCCTCCTGGCCAGGTAACTTCAGCCCAGCCCAGCCTCTGCCAAATCCAGTCTCAGTAGAGCAAAAGGCCCTTCCATTCCCGATAAAACAGCCAAACAGGAAGGCAATGTCTGCAGTGTAGAGGCTTCCCGAGAAGCAACCCTACAGGACAGAGGAGAACTGCTCTCTGGTGATTTCGTAACTGCGAATCTTTATGGAAGCCAACTGCCTCACCTTTGTCCTGTGGAATGACTGGTGGGTTCCCACTGCCAACTTTCAACTAGCAGTCCAAGGCTGAATCCACTGTGCCACCAGCCCAACCTAAACACAAATCACTCAGAGTCTGTTCTGGCCTGTCCAGGGCTGGCTGGAGACAAAGTGAAGAAATGAGTGAAGCATGTGACTCTAGCCTCCCACCATCTCCCTGTGCCACAAACCCTGCTCCAGAATGAGTCCTCTGTCCTCCTCCACTTCCACCAGAGACTGCAGGTTTATCTTTCATGGGCCCCAGAGGACAGCTAGATCATCTGAGCGAAGTCTGCCCTGCAGTAGGAGACTATGTACATGGAGAGGCCTGATCAAGTATTGAAGCCACACTGTGCAGTGGCTCTGTAGGGTAAGTACTGGACTGTGAACCGCATGTCAATGGTTCGAACCCACCAGCTGCTCCACAGGAGAAAAATGAAGCTTTCTGCTACTGCAAAGATTTATAGTCTCAGACACCCTATAGTGGTGGTTGTTATTATTGATTATTGTCGTGGAGTCGATTCCAATTCATAGCAACCCTTTATAGGGTTTCCAAGGCTGTAACATCTATGGGAGCAGAAAGTTTCATCTTAACTGCTGATTTTGCAGTTAGTAGCCCAGCTCAAAATCCATTACTGTATCAGGGCTCTTTCAAAAACCCTATACAGGGTCACTGTGTCAGAACCAACTTGACAGCACTTAACAACAACAACACTGGGCAGATGAAGAAGGCACACCTGCTTTCTTGAGCTCACTCAAACCACATGCCTCCCCTACTCACGCCATTAGAATCTGTTCTCATTCTTAAACACGCACTGCTTAAAAGTCTTCCATGAGTCATCTCTACCAACAAGAGAGAGATCAAGATTGTTTCTTTTGATATGATGACCCTATAATCCCCTGTGCTCACACTATCCGTCCTGACAAAAAATGTCCTTTACTCTTTTCCTTGTTTATTGAATCCTACCCTTCCTGGTATGACACTGTAGGGTAATGCACTGGACTGCAAGGTCCATTTGAATTGCAAGATCAGCATTTCAAGTTCACCAGCTGCACCGCAGAAACCCTACACAGGGTTGCTATGAATCAGAACCAACTCAATGGCACTCAACACCAACAACTCTTCCTTTAAAGGAGCCCTGGTAGTATAGAGGACTATGAATTGGGCTGCTAACCATAAAGTCAGCAGTTCGAATTTACCAGTTGCTTCATGGATCACAATGAGATGGAACTGATTTGACAGCACACGACGACAACGACCACCACCACCCTTCTTTTAGAGACCCCTAGTGTGTTTGGTTGCTAATAGAAAGGCCAGTTGTTTTCTCCTGCAAGTCACTCTGTGGGAGAAAAGATCTGACTAGTAAAGATTATTGTTGTTGTTAAGTGCCATTGAGTCAGTCCTGACCCATGGCAACCCTGCATAGGGTTTCTGAGGAGCAGCTGGTGAGCTTGAACTATTGACCTTGCAGTTCAAACTGACTTTGCAGTCTAGCTCATTAACCCACAGCGGTACACCAGAACAGCCTAGGAAATCCTATACGTACTTCCACTTTGTCTTTTTAAGTTGCTGTGAGTCTGAATTAACTCAACAGGACACAATTTCAACACTACCTTCAAGGACAAGTTCAAGTTCCCTCTGCTCCAGGCAGCCTCTTCTGACTTTCCCCAACTCTGGGTGCCTATGTTCTCTGAACAGCTTGTTTTTATTACTATTTCCTTGTATGTGACCTGATCAACAAAAACACATTTGTGTGGCCTTGCTGTCTCACCCACTAGGTTGTGAGTTTGGGGGCAGGCATAGTGCCTTTATGTCCCTGGTGCTATTGTACTGTAGCCAGGAAAGTTTCACTGAGGAATTTTTTTCCCATCAAAACAATGCACCTGTTCATCCTTCAAGGATGATAAGAACTGTTCTAGGAGAATTTCCGTGGTAAACCTTACCACATCCACCCTCCAGTCTTGATCTTGCCCCTTCAGATTTCTTTTTGTTCCACAAATGCAAAGAAATGTTCAAAGGAACATGATTTGAGTCCCTCAAATCTCCCCAAACTGCCATCTTAATAAAGTATAAATTGAAGAGTTCAGAATTCTTGATTGGTTGGTTGTGTGCTGTTGAGTTGGTTCTGACTCATAGCAACACTGTATAGGGTTTCTGAGGCTGTAAATCTTTACAGGGCTAGAAAGGCTTATCTTTCTCTTGCAGAGCCACAGTTCTCTTGAACTGCCGAACTTGTGATTAGCAGCCCAATGCATAATCCACTACACTACCAGAACTACGCCAAACTTATGATAAAGGGTTGATTTTCCCAATAAGCAGAAAGCTCTTTCAAATAAATACCCAAAAGACAAGTATTAAAAGAAAAACTGATAAAGGATATAAACAGGCAATTTGTGATAGTCATGTATATATTAGTGGTTCGGAACTTTGCTGTACACCTTTAAAAAAATATTGACACTTGACTTCCAGACATTCTGATATACTTGGTATGGGGGTGATGTGGGCATTAGGATTTTTAAAAGCTCCCCTCATGATTCTAATGTGAAATAAACTTTGGGAACCATTGGAATATGCATTAAGTCTACAAAAAATTAAACACTAATGATGAAAAGAATGAATATTAAAACAAATTGACACCATTTTTAACTTATCAGATTGACACAGATGAAAAAAGATGGTAAGAGTTGGTATTGGTGAGGGTGTAGGAACAAATCGTTAGAATTCCATAGGCAGGATACAAACTGGAGCAAGCTTTTTGGAGCACACTTTGGTTATCTTTATTAACGTACAAAACTTACATGGCCTTTGACCCAGCAATTCTACTTCTAGGAATAAACTCCTACACAAATCTTCAGAGATATTCTTTTTTGCATTATTTCCTATAACTTGTTTTTATTTTGTATTGCTGTTCATTTGTTTAACAAGGTTTAGAAGCTGTTGGCAGATGGAAGTAGCTGATATCCTTTCTCTCTTATAATGTATGTCATTTGGACATTACTGACTAGGGCTGGAACTTGGACATTACTGACTAGGGCTGGGTGGATTCCTCTTAGGAATCTAGTTGCATCCATAAATTGCATAGAAGCAGAGGAAGGAAGTTGAGGGACAAAGGAGGCTGGGGACTCTGACCTCATCCTATGGAGAATTGAAGTCGTTGAAAATGTATATGGTAAACTAGAGACCCTTGTTGAGACAGAATGGCAAAGAAGGACACTAGAAGAGGAAATGTGCATAAGTGTAAGGGAAGTCTGGGTCATTATTAGCTGATTTGAGGGAGCAGTAATGACTCAGTAGTAGAATTCTTGCCTTCCATGTGGGAGACCTAGGTTTGATTCCCAGCCAGCACAACTCTCACACAGTTACCACCCCTCCATCAGTGGAGTTTCAGGTGTTGCTATGATGCTGAACAGGCCTCAGAGGAGCTTACTAGGAAGAAAGGGTGGTATCTACTTCAGGAAATTAGCCAATGAAAACCCATAGAATACAATGGCAGCAGCGAGCGTATTTGAAGCTAAGACGCAGGAATAATGCTGAAACGCTTTCATTCTCACTCGGCTTCTTCTTGCTGTTGTTGTTAGGTACTGTCAAGTTGGTTCCAACTCATCGGGACCTTGTGCACAGCAGAATGAACCACTGCATGATCCTGCTCCCTCCTCACAGTCGTTGTTAAGCTTGAACCCATTGCTGCTGCTCATCTTGCTACCATGGGTCTATTCTAGCTCCCTGAGTGTATGCACTGAGAGAGCTCAATCATTAAGAATGATAATTGGTAAACTTTGCTGGGAACTCTCCTCATTAGTCACGACAAATCAGTGTCCTTCATTTGTTTACTGACGCTAAACTTCTCTACCAAAGCATCTGTGCTGATGTGTTCCAGCTTATAGCAGGAGATATTGTGCAGGGATGGGGTCAGACAGACCCAGTCAGGAGAATGATTTTTCAAGTTCTGGTAATTTTTCAAGTTACCTTCCTCGCATCAAGCAGATGTACCATTGTCCACCATCTGGGTCTTCCCCTTTCCTCCCACTGAACTATCCACTCAACGGGCAAGGGAACAAAGCCATGGACCATTGAAACTCGACTGAAGGAGATAGTTGGAGTTACAGAAGTTAACATCAAGTATGAAGAGGGTTAGAAGCATAGAGAAGAGTTAGACTGATATTGTGTCATCTACAAGTGGGTAGACTTGACCTTAGTATAAGAAATAATTTGGCCACTTGGGAAGTAATGAGTTTCCATTGCTGGAATTATGCAAGGGATAACTACCTAGAAGGTTCCAAGGAGATTTCGACACCAAACAGGAGTTTGCTCTAGAATCCAGATGACCTCTGAGCTCTGAGATTCTGAGATTCTGTTCCTCTCTATTCCACCACCCTGTGAATCTGGAGGACAAGTCAGTAACCCCTTCACCTGTTTGAGACACCTGTCGGAGAAGCTGTGTAGAGGCCAGACCAACCTTTGTTGCTGAATATGTGAGGCTAATAATTTACTGTGCAGGAAGGAGAGGTCAGGGCAGGCCCAATCTGGTCTGATAAAGGAGATAGTTGGGAAAAGGAGGCCTTTGGGTCCCTCATACCAGGTTCCCACCATCCATACTTCAAGTCCATACTTTGGTGGTTTGCATGTTACTATGATGCTGGAAATGATGTCATAAGTATTTTAAATACTGTAAGGGTCACCCATGGTGGATAGCCTTTAACAGACCTTTCAGACTAAGACAGACTAGGAAGAAAGGACTGGTGATCTGTTTACAAAAACTAGCCAGTGAAAACCTTATGTATCACAAAAAAACATTGTCTGACTCACTTACTTTAGGAATCAATTGCTAGAGGAGGACATCATGTCTGATGAAATTAAGGAAGACACTTAAAAGGATGAATTGCCAGAATAGTTACAATTCTGGACTTGAACTTGCCTGTGATCATGAGAGTGACACAGGTCCTAGCAACTTTATTGTACATAAGGTGACCATGAGTAGGGGTCAGTTCAATGGTAGATAACAAGAAGTCAGGTGATGTGAGTGGCTATCCACTCTTTCTTTGAATCTGTCCTAGAAGTTGTCTCACAGGGCAATTTTTTATTGTGAATTAAGTGAATATTTACAGAGCAAAGCATCAGTTTTACATTTAACCAATCATGTATTTCATTTCATTTCAATGATTGCAGTCCCCTCCATGCAACATCAGTTATCCCACTTCCTCCCTGTGATTCTTCTTTCCTTTCAATCTTCTTTTCCAACCCTTCTGAATCTTGTCCTTAGGTAAACACTTCCCTTTTGATCTTGAATGGTTGACCATTCCATGGTGTGTACACTTCACTAGTGTTGCTGTTCCCCCTATATACCTACCTGCTACTTGGCTGGAAATTGAGTCACAAAGGTGAGTTCCATTACAGACTTTAAGGGTGAACAAGGGCCATACTCTTGGGTTCCTCCAATCTCTTTCTGACCAGTAAACCCAGTCTTTTTATCATTTTAAATTTTGTTCCACATTTTCTCCTACTCGATGTAGGACCTTCAGATGTGATCACAGAAAGAACAGTTGGCGTGGTAGTTGGGTACTATCTAGCTCCTCTATTCTCAGAATCATGGAGATTACTGTTCACATGTTCTATTAGTCCATTGGACTAATGGATTCCAAGTGTCTTGAATTTTCCTCACCCTTCTTTCCTTGGCAAAGGGAGAGACCAATAGTTGCACCTTAGACGGCTGTTTCATGAACTTTTAAGACCCCAGTTGCTATTCACAATAGTAGGATGCAGAATGTTGTCTTTGTGGGCTATGTTATGCCAAATGACCATGGGGTCCCCCAAGACTATGGTCCTGAGCCTACAGGCCCAGCAACACATTCCCTCAAGGTGTTTGGTAATGTCTAAGAAGTTTTCATCATTTTTTCTCCTGTATGCCACATTCATGGATATGTTTGCAGCAAGGGTAAATACCCATGTACAAATACCATGTCAAACCTTTATATATTTGTGGATCTAGTCCCACTATCCCTCTTATACCCATTCAGTCTGTGTATCTGTCCATGTGTCAACCCATTTGTTGTTGTTGTTAGGTGGCACCGAGACGGCACCGACTCATAGCAACCTTATGCATAGCATAATGAAACACTGCCCAGTCCCATGCCAATCTCACAATCATTGCTAAGCCTGAGGCAATTGGGGACACCACTGTGCTAATCCATCTCATTGGAGGTTTTCCTCTTTTTCTCCAACCCACCACGTTACCAAATACCACATCCTTCTCCAGGGACTGGTCCTTCCGAAAATATGCCACAAGCAAAGTCTGGCTATCCTAGCTTCAAAGAAACATTCTGGCTCTGCTTCTTCCAACACATGTTTGTTTATTCTTTTGGCAGTCCATGGTACTTTTAACATTCTCCTCCAATCCATAACTCAAATGTATCAATTCTTCTACAGTCTTCTTTATTCACTGTCCAACTTTCACATGCATATAAGGATATTGAAAATACCGTGGTTATATCAGGCACACCTTAGTCCTCAAACTGACATCTTTGCTCTTCCAACACATTAAAGAAGTCTTGTGCAGCAGATTTGTCTAATGCAATACATCGTTAGATTTCTTTCTTTTCTTTTCTTTTTTTTCTTTTTGCTGTAAAAGGAAGCTTTATTGTTTTCATTTGATTCCCGGCTTGGGAGAAGAGGAGCTCCAGGGTGTTGACTACGCTGCCTCTGTGTCTGGAGAGCAAGGTTCAGGCAGAAGATATGCGGAGAGCAGGGGAATGCTGAAAGGCCCTTCATAGGTTGTGGGGCTCCACAGGCTCTTCCTAGTTGTGCTTGAGAGTGAGCCTCTCGAGGAGGTATTCGCCCAGCCCTGCCTGGGGATCCGTCATCCGATGGAGGTTGGTCAAGTGGTCGCCCATCTTCTTAATAATTTTCACCTCCTCGTGGAGGAAATGATTCTCCGGAAAGTCACAGAGGTGGTGGTCTGTGTGGGTAGTGCAGATCCAGAAGAGACTGGTTCAGGTTCTTCTCCAGGGCCAGGGCGGCGTCCACGGCATCCAGGGTTCTTCTACACTCATCTTGGGAAGGTTTCTGCATGTCCTGGAAGAGTGTGCTACCACCGTGCTGGTTTTGCAGTTTCAAGAGACGCTCAGCACCCTCACGCTTCTCCTTTGCCAACTCACGGAAGTGCCCCACACCTTCCAAAGCCACATCATCGCGATCGAAATAGAAGCCCAAAGAGAGGTAGGTGCAAGAGGACCATAGATGCAGATTAATCAGACAGTTGATGCTGGCCTCCACTTCAGCGGAATAATTCTCTCTCTCTCTCTCTCTCTCTCTCTCTCTCTCTCTCTCTCACACACACACACACACACACACACACATGGTGTTTAGCTGGCCCCGGTAACAGGGAATGCTGTTACCAAGAAGATGGTCCCGGAGAAGAGACTGTGCCCAAAGAAGTTGTTAGAGGTGGTCCGAGGCTGGAGGTAGGGGAGTCCCTGGATCTGTCCCGTCCAAACACTGTTGCAAGACACAGATTCACAGGACCGCAGCGCTAACTTGATCTTTTGATTTCTTGACTGCTGCTTCCAAGAGTGTTGACGGTTGATCCAAGCAAAATAATATCTTTGACAACGTCAATCTTTTATCCATTATATGGATGTTGTTTATTGGTCCAGTGGTGAGGATTTTTGTTTTCTTGACATTGAGATGAAACCTGTACTTTGATCTTCATCAGTAAGTATTTAAGTCCTCTGTGCTTTAGAAAATAAGGTTGTATTATCTGCATATTGCAAGTTGTTAACAAGTCTTCCACCAATCCGATTTCTTCATATAATCCAGTTTCTCAGATTACTTACTCAGCATATAGCTGGAATAAGTATTGATGAAAGAACACAAGTCTGGTGCACACATTTCCTAATTCTAAACCATTTAGTATTCCCTTGTCATATTTTGGCTCTTGTGTACTTGTTTTAATTTTCTTCAGCTTCAGCTTGAATTTACATATGAGCAATTGATGGTCTGTTCCACAGTCTGTCACTAGCCTTGTTTTGACTGATGATATGGAGCTTTTCTACTGTCTCTTCTCACAGATATAGTCTATTTGATTTCTGTGTATTCCTTCTACTGAGGTTCATTTATATAGTTGTCTTTTATGTTGTCTAACAAAGTATTTGCTATGAAGAAGTAATTGGACTTGCAAAATTCTATCATGCGATCTCCAGCATCATTTCTATCATCAAGACCATATATTCTGACTACAGATCCTCTTTGTTTCCAACCTTTGTATTCCGATCACCAGTAATTATCAATACATATTGATTACATGTTTGATCAATTTCTTACTGAAGAAGTTGGTAGAATTCTTTAATTTTATCCTCACTGACTTTAGTGGTTAGTGCATAATTTTGAATAATAGTGGTATTAACTGATCTTCCTTGTAGGCTTATGAATATTATCCTATCACAGACAGCAGTTGTACTTCGAAGACAGATCTTGATATGTTCTTTTTGATGATGAATGTGACACCATTTCTCTTCGATTTGTCACTCCCAGCATAGTAAACCATGTGGTTGTCAGATTCAAAATGGTCAATATCATTCCATTTCAGCTCACTAATACCTAGGATATTGATGTTTATGCATTCCATTTCATTTGTCACAATTTCTAATTTCCCCAGATTCATATTTCATACATTCCATGTTGTGATGTGATTACTAATGGATGTTTCCAGTTGTTCTCTTCATTTTGAGTTGTGCTCCATCAGCAAATGAAAGTCCCAAAGGTTTTACTCCACTCACGTCATTATTGTCAACTCTGAGGAGGCAGCTCTTCCACAGGAGAATTTTGAGTACCTTCTTACCTGAGGGGCTCACCTTCTAGCACTATATCTGACAATAATCTGGTACTCTTCATCATGTTCCAATATTCACTATGCTGGTGCTGACAGTATTCTACTACTATTCATAAGGTTTACAGAAGTTAAATATTCATAAGTAGTCTGCCTCACCTTCTTCCTAGTCTGTCTTTGTCTGGAAACTTACCTAAACCTATCTACCATGGGTGACCCTGTAGGTATTTAAAATAACGCAGTAACATGCAAGCCACCACAGTATGACAAACTGACAGATGAAAGGTGGCAGCAACCCATAGATTGCTGTTAGTGTAGGATTCACAGGGCAACTTTGATGTAACCATGGAACAGTTTGTCCTGTGTGCTCTTACCTACTCACTGACACACTCTCGCAAATGGCGTGTAGGGAGCACCTGCAGTGAGGAGGCAGAGGATATATAAAAACAACAACAACAACAACAACAACAAAACAACTCTGGAAACTAAATAGGATGCAAATAAAGAGGTTGCAGCAACATCAAACTTTTACAGACTTGTTGGAGAGATGAGACCTACACAAACAAATGTCAGGGAACAATGGGAGTTTGGCATCAGAACAACCTGATTTATATCCTGCCTCTACCACTTACTAGATGGGCAGTATTAGGCAAATATTTTATCTCTCTATCACTCATTTTCCTCATCTGTAAAATGGGATTGATGACACTTTTTTCACAACATTGCCATAAAGAGTAGAGATAAAACATATATAAAGAGGCTTGTGTACCGCCTGTCATATAATAAGCTTTAATAAATTGTAGCTATTGCTGTTTTTATTATGTTTGCTATGGTGGTGGTGGTGGTGGTGTGCCGTGCAGTCAGTTCTAACTCATAGTGACCCTGTGCAGGGCTTCTGAGGCTGTAAATCTTTACAGGAGCAGAAAGCCTCATCTTTCTCTTGTGGAATGGCTGGTAGTTTCATACTGCTGACTTTGAAGTTAGCAGCGAAACTTGTAACTGCTACGCTATTGGGAAGAACTGCCTAGAACTGAAATAGAAAGGCAGAAACCTAAATATTAGTGTCGGCTGGGGCAATCAGAAAAAGCTTCATTCATTCATGACAAAGATCTTTGCGTATCTATTAACTGCTAGGTACTATGCTATAGACGCTGAGTATCAAAATACATTTGGTACCTACTCTGGTGGAGCTCACAGTGAAGTAGAGTTGATATACAATGAACAAATAAGAGCAACTGTAATTAGGAGTTAACAGTATTATCAAGAGAAAAAATTAAGTATTCTAAAGACCATTATAGAACGTACCTGATTTAGATTGAAGAGGAGTCAGGGAGACCTCTCAGATAAAGTATCCTTTAAGTTAAAGCTTCAAAGAAGAACAGGAATTAGCTACAGGGACAAGCCTCCCAGGCTGAGGTACAACATGTGCAAGACTCTGAGAGGTGGAAAATGCTGGCATGTTTAGGAACTGAGAGAAGGTCAATCTGTCTGGGATATAATGAGGAAACAGTAAGAATTTCTGGGATGGTGGGCAAGGGCTGGAAACCATGGTAAGGATTGGTCTTTATAGGGATTGGATGTCATTGAAGAGTATTAAGTAGAGAGCTTGTTTGAGTAGATTAGTTTTTAAAGATCACATTGGATGTTGCGTGGGGAATGGGTTGGGAAAGAGCGAATATGGGAAGAGTTGTAGTGGTTCAGACAGGAAAATGTGGTTTGGGTCAAGGTGTGGGGCAGAGAAAGAGAAGAGTGATGGGATTCAAGAGGAATTTTATGGATAGGTAGAACCTATCCAATTTGGTGTCTAATTGGATACGAAGGGTGAGGAAGAGGGAGTCTAGGGGCTTCAGCAACCTGGTGGATGAAGATGACAAGGAATGGGGAGAGACATGAGAGCTGAGCCTTGAGTCTTTCAACTTGGGCGAGGTTTGGAAAAGCAATAGGGAGGACAAAAGGGAGAACATTCCAGGAGGGAACCATCAGAATCTAGGTGAAGAGGTAGGAATGAGCTTGCCTCATGCCATGTAGGCGGCTCAAAGTAGGCTGAGACCTGTCAGGAGAGATGGATGTGCACTGGGCTGGAACATAAAGTGTAAAACAGGACTGGGGCAGGAGCTGGGGTGGGACCCAATCATTTGGGGCCTTTGAAACTAAGCAGAGGTATCAACCTTGATGTCAAAGATAGTAGGAAGCCCTCTACGTTCTTGGCCCAGCAGCCAGCCAATCAGGCAACCACTCATCATCATTTGGTTGAAAATTAAAATCTTTAGGACTATGCCAGGGCTGGAAAAACATGAATACGTAGTCATAAAACTTCTACCTCTTAAAATATTTACTGACCACCCACTCTGTGTTCAGCAAAAGAATAATAACTTGGGATGTTTGTAAGTCTACTTTCTCCTTGGTTTCTTCCCACTTTGTTGGCTATTCCTTCTGACTCCTTTGATGACTCTTAGGCTCCTATGAGTCTTTAAAAGAAGAGAGCAGGAGAATTCAAAGTTTAATCCCATGTCTTCTCTTTCTTCACTTTTTCTTTTGGTGACCTCATCCAGCTTCATGGCATTGAAATCATCTATATACTCTATTTATCAAAGTATATTCTCTCCTCAACCAGATCCTAAGTTTCAGACTTGTAATTTCAGCTGCCCACCTGAGATCTCCACTAGGATACAAAACAGATATCTCAAATTTAACAAGTTCAAGCTCAGTTTCCTTCATCCCATTTCATTTCTACTCTTTCACCAGAGTGGGGGATCCTCCCAGCAAGCATCTAGGAGGCATCTTTGGCTTCCCATTTCATATCCAATCTGTCAACAAGTACTATCAAGTTTACATCCAGAAAAATCCAGAATCCATTCACTTCCACAATCCATTACCACCACCCCATCTCTTTCTGATCTATATCCAAAACCTCTTCACTTGTCTGTTTCCTAGGTAATCCATTCTCCATAGACAAGCCAATGTGATCTGTATAAAATACAAATCCACTAAAGTGAGTTCTCTGATTAAATTTCTCCAATCGTTCTCCACTATGCTTCAGAACAAAATCCAGTTGCTTTCTGCAGCATCTTGCTCAGTACATGGCTCTGACCTCATCTTCTACCACTTAATTCTTCCTCTCTACCCCCTACTTGACTGCTCTCCAGACAAATTGATGTTTCTCTCTGTTTCTAGAACAGACCAACATTGTGCCAACCTGAGGACCTTCACACATAGAATTTGCTCTTTCTGGGACACTCGCCCATGAATCTTCTCATCAAATGTTACCACTGTAGCTGATGTTTCCTCCCCACTGCCTGTCAATGTCAGTACAGATGTTGTTCACAGCACTCGTCACTATCAGAAATTGTTGGTGTGTGCTGTCAAGTCAGTTCTGACTTATCATGACCCTGTATAGGGTTCAAGAGTGGCTGGTGGGTTTGAACTACCAACTTTGATGTTGTTGTTGTTGTTAAGTACTGTCAAATTAATTCCGACCCATAGCCACACTGTATAGGACTTCCAAGGAGCAGCTGGTGAGCTTGAATGGTAGCCTTGCAGTTCAAATGGCTTTGCAGTCTGGCGCATTAACTCACAGCGCCACACCAGGACTGTTAGCAACCCACTTATCCTACAATGCTATACCAGGGCTCACACACACACACACAAAGGCATATTATTTAATTAATTTAATTGTTTGATTAAATTAAACTAATGTATTTATGAAAGGAAGTAAAAAAGTATTGTAATAAAATCATAGAAACTTCTATTAAACAAAGATAGCAAAATATAAAGCTGTTGTTTCTTAACATACCCTCCATCTAGGTGTATATGCTTCTGAAGGCTGCCCCAAGTAATTTTGCACTCTTTGATCTATATCACGTCAAAACAGCAGTTTTGGCATCCTCAAGGGACACAAATTGTGTTCTTTTGAAATGTTCTTTGACTTTGGGAAACAAAAAGAAATCTGAAGGGGCAGAATGAGGGCTATAGGATATATAGGGTAAGGTTTCCAAACAATTTTCTTGTAAGATAGCCTTTTCTTCCCTCAATGATGAGCAGGTGGATTATCATCATGGGATAAAATTCCTCTGTGCAACTTTCTTGGTATGTTTCTCACCAAGGCAGTTTTCAATTTTCTTTAAATTTCTTCATAAGAAGCCTCCATGATTGTCCTGTGTCCTTCAAGAAATTTTGTCAGGATTATCCCTTTATGCAACTATTGGTCTCTCCTGTCCATTAGAAATAAGAGTGAAGAAAATCAAAGCTGCATGGAAACAATTAATTTGATGGATTAATAGACCGCGAGAATATCAGCCTCCATGATCCTGAGAACAGAAGAACTAGATGACGCCTGGCTACCACTAACAACAGCTCTAAAAAGGATCACATTAGAAGGTACTGGATAGAGTGGAAGAAAAATGTGTAACAAAACAAAAAAACAAAAAAAGACTGGGCTTATTAGTCATATAAATACAGGTGGAATCCCCAAGACTATGGCCCATAGTCACCCTTCAGGTCTAGAAATGAACTCAACCACATGGCTCCATTTTCAGCCAAATTGACTGGTAATTTTGCTTGGATTCACAATCAACATTCTTGGAAGAAGCAATCAAGAAATCAAACATACTGCATTAGGCAAATCTGCTGTAAAATACCTCTAATGTGCTAAAGAGAAAAGAGAGCAGTTCGATGACCAACGTGTGTCAGAACTCCTTGGGAGCCACTGATTTTATTGGACATTTTTTGGGGGGGTGGGGGAAGGCACCCTAAGGAGATTCCTAGTACTGAGAGAACTTGTCTTCAACAATCATAGTTTGTTTGAAATAAACCTTTACATATATGAACTGGAAATCTAGTAATAATACTTTTCTGATTTGCTCTTGTATTTATTTATTTTATTCTACTTACTTAAACATTTTCATCTATTACTCATTTTGTTGTTGTTGTTAAGTGCTATCGAGTCGGTTCCAACTCACAGTGGCCCTGTATAGGGCTTCTGAGGAGTGGCTGGTGGATTTGAACCACCGACCTTGTGGTTCAAACCGATCTTGCTGTTCAGTGCTTATCCTACAGCATCACACCAGGACTCCATTACTCATTTTAGTCATATTTATGTATGTATGTATACATATTTATTTATTTATTCTGTTACTCCATTGGGATGTGAATTTTGAGAGAGCTGGATCTTGTCTGTCCTGCTCACTGCTCCATCTCCCACTCTAAGAACAATACCTAGAACATGGTGGGAGCTCGAGAAATGTTTGTGCAATGAGTGACTACATGCTTCAGATGTGTTCCTGTCTTCTTTGGGGAACATGACAGCCACAGGAAGAGTTACATAAGAATACAGTGAGCAAGTAGTATCTTTAAGAGGTGATTCATTGCAGACCGGAAGAGCTGATATTTGCATAAAGATGAATGGAAGATAGTATGTAACCTGGCAATGGGAGTTTTTGACTAGGCTCTAGAAAGACAAAAATATGGTCAAGACAGGTGGTCTTGGAGGAGCATCTATAAAGGATCAAAATGGTGGGTGGTGGTCATGGTGGTGGTTTTGTGCCATTGAGTCTGCTCTGATTCATAGCAACCCTGCATAGGGTTTCCAAGGCTTTAAATCGTAATGGCAACAGGAAGTCTCATCTTTCTTCTGCAAAATTGTTGGTTAATGAGAGCTATTTGAAAATGGACGGGTCATGATGGTTTGCTCAGCCTTTTCCACGTAAGTAACTGAAGGCTCTGATATCACAAATCCTCTTAATCATGTACAACTCCCTACATACACAAACTCCACAACTTCACAACTCTTTTGAACAACTGACTATGATTTTTTTTTAAATCTTGTTCAGATATTTCACAAAGGTCTTAGGAAATAACCAATGGACCAGTTTCTGAGAAATTCTGAGGAAATTTGAAAAAAAATAAAGCCTCTATAAAAACTCTAAATTTTATCAGCAACCTTAATAAATTATGGCACATACACAAGATGTTCTATTGTTCAGCTATTGAAGTGACAATTAGGAAATTTAGATAGCAACCTGGAAAACATTCACAACTACAATTTTAGGTCTTAGATGCAAGTTCAGTATTATCAGCACACCTATATAAACAAACATTAAGGGGAAAAAGACTGAAGAGGAACACATAGTTATTGTATTAGGCTAATGGGATTATGGTGGACTTTTTGGTTTTTTTAAACAATTTTAGAAATTATTTTTATATCTCAAAAGTGAAAATCCTAAAGCTGACTCCCATGTTGAGCAGCTATTGCTTCAGGAGTTCTGAGTTTCTGTCCGGGGTGATGAAAACTATGTGAAGATGGACAGTGATGATGTCTGCACAGTAAGAAGAGTGTCATTAGTGCCACTTATTTACATATCTGGAAGTGCTGCTGATGCTGTACAATAAGCTCTGGACTGCTAAGCACAAAGCTAGCCATTCAAGCCCACCATCTGTTCCGTGGGAGAAAATGCAGGCTTTCTTCTCCCATAAAAATTTACAGCCTCAGAAACCCTATACAGGATTGCTATGAGTCAAAACTGACCCAATGGCACCTAACATCAACAACAACAAATGTACACTTAAAATTGTAGGTTTTTGTTTATATTTTAGCACAATACATTTTTCTTAAATTAAATACAGTGTCTTTTTGTGGTTGTCTGTGCCCTTAGCCATGTGATGCTTTTTCTGTCCCCTCAAGCAGATGGAGAAAGACAAGGAGCTGTGGACACAGCCTAATTCCTGCCCCTCAACAGTCTTAAAGACAAGAGGTCAGAAGGAGGGAATGGTTATAAAGTCAAAATAACATCAGCAACAACTGATATTTCTCCAAGTTCATATGTTCCAGGCATTGTGGAACTGAGTAAGGATGGAAGTGGGCTACTTTACCCTCACATAATTTTTTTTCCACAGATGAAATAACTGAAGCTTGATGTGTTACATGGCTAGCAAGGTATCAGCCCCAGGTCTGATTCCAAAGCCCATGCTCTTTACCACTCTAATGAGGATGACACTTTTACAAATTATTTAACTATTGTGCTTTAATTACTCCCATAACCTTTCAGCTAGCCAACTTATTCTAAGTGTGAGTCAGGAGGTTTATGATATGGAGCAGGCATGGGCAGGCCCTTGACCTCTTTAACAAGGCAGCAGGCAGGAAATCAGGTACAGAGAGCACGGGTTATTTCCATTCCCATCTCCCCCTCCAGCATATATAGATTGAAGCAACCTATATGTCCATCAACAGACAAAAGGATAAACAATTGTGGTACATTTATGCATTTCATAAAGAGAAGTGAAATCCTGCTATATGCCACAACATGGATGAACTTTGAAAACCTGTTGAGTGAAGTCAGTGAGCCACAAAACAATAAATACTATATCATCTTACTTATATGGAATGCAAAAGTAAGCAAATGCTTAGAGACTAGTGTTTATTAGTGGCTCTCAGGGGTGGGAGAGAGTGAGGGAAAGGGGAAATCATTGTTTAAGAAGCAGTGAAAATATGTTAATTGTTGTTGTTGTTAAGTGCAGTCAAGTCAGTGCTGACTCATAGCCACCCGGTATAGGGTTTCCAAGGGGTAGCTGATGAGTTTGAACCACAGACCTTATAGTTCAAACCAAACTTGAGGTCAAGTGCTCATCCTACAGCACCACACTAGGGCTCCAAAATCTGTTAATGGTGATGGAAAAATTAGAAACTGGGGTTGCTGAACTGTACATGTAAAAAGCATTGAATTGCCAAATGTTGGGTTATATATATATATTTTTTTACAACAACTGAAAAAATAAAGAACAGGTCTGACCCTCTAGACTACAGAGAAGATGTCTGCAAAGGAGGTAGAATCAGGAAGAAGAAGAGAGATGGAGAGGCAGAGGGAGTGCAGAAGAACCTGAGCCCAGATGCCCTCTCTTTGGGAAGGGTTTGCTAATATGGGGCCCAGAAGGGGCAGAGTTGAGGGAAACCTTGGGGATGGGATTCCTTTGTGACTCTGAGAGGAGAATGCTCTGCTGACAAGTTACACCTCTGTGCAGGCAGCCAGCAATAGCAAAATGTCCTAAGGAGGACTGAGTTGGTTCCTGAGTGGCCCTCAGTTTTCTTGCATCAGTAGACACTGGGCTGAGAAGTGCAGGTATGAAATGGGACCCACTGGGGCTCAGAGTGGACCCACAAAGGAGTCTGCAGAGCTGTGGAGTCCTGGAGGCAAAGGGAGCGTGGTCAATACTCAGTCTGCATCATGGCTGACTACCACATGGACACTGCAGGGAAGCTACAGGAAGCCTGGGAGGCAGAACCTGGACCAGCTAACTGATCAGTAAATTAAGAAACGCTGCTTATTTTTACAGCTCACTAAAGAGGGTGGTGGTTGTTAAGTGCCATCAAGTTGGTTCCAACTCATAGCAACCCTGTGTAGAGTTGCCAAGAAGCAGCTGTTGAGTTTGAACCACTGACCTTATGGTTAGCAGTCCAGTGTTCATCCTACAGCACCACATCAAGACTGTTAGCTTGGGTGACGGGGGAGGCAATGTAATAAATAAATGAAATTACTAGAAGAGACATACTTATTAAAGGTTGTCTTTCCACTCGGTAAGGTTCACAAGAAAGATTCAAGCCATACACTCCCTCCATACAGCTGAGTTGCTGGTGTTTGTGCGTATGACAATACAATTATGCGGGACTGCACTACGTGCCAAGCATTCTGCTGGCTCTTTACATCTGTGGGCTCATTCTTTCTTCTCAACATCTCACTAAAAGAAAGATCTTTTATCTCAGATTACCTATTGACTAGTCATGTGACCTTGGGAAATGTCCTTAATCTCTCTGAGCCTCAATTTCTTCATCAAATTGAGATACTAATTCCTTTCTGGTAGTGTATGACACCTAGAGTATATTCAATAAAAGCTCACCACTGGTGATATTAACAGCTCTTTTGAGCACAACAACAACAACACACTGCCTTTGAGTTGATTCTAACCCGTAACAACCCTATAGGACAGAGTAGAACCACTCCTAAAGACTCAATCTTTATAGGAGCAGATAGCCTTGTCTTTCTCCCTTGGAGTGGCTGGTGGATTTGAACCTCCCACTTTGCGGTTAGCAGCCCAATGCTTACCCCACTATGCTACAGGGCTCTTTCTTTTGAGGTAACGATAGGCAGGCATGAGGGTGAGAGAGGTCTTCAGGGAAAGAAAAGAATGAACAAAAACACAACCTTTTAACTCTGCCTCAGCACACGTGATCTGCTTCAGTCAGAAAGGAGCAGAAGCCCTCTGCCCAGGAATGCAGACATACCTGAGAGCCCCAAGGGGCCATGGGAAGCACAGATGGAAGGTAGGCAGTTTCCAGGTCCTGTGAATCCTCATGCGCATTAACTTTTCTTTCTGATCTGTTGTCTTCGTCCCCTTGCAGGCTTTGTTTGAAAGAGCCAGAACAGTCTGTGGAATCCTGGAAACTCATTTCAATCATGTCCATTTCTCTGGAGTTCAAGACAAAATGTGGAGAGCTGGGTTGGTCCTCAACAATGAGGCATCCAGGCATCCTCGGGGAGTTTCAAGGGAGTTTTGCAAGAAAGCAACGTCATCAGATTCCTCTTGAAGATAATTATTAAGGAGGTAAACAAAGTCAGGACGTAACTAAAGAAGGAGTTCCATATCTCTGTGAATATTTCAGACAACCTGGGACTACTTTGGACCGACAGTTCTTGTACTGTGTGAAAGGTAAAACAGGGTAAGGGCTAGAATTACACTCAAACAGGGCAGCTCTTGGTAAGGGAGGCCTGAGTTTCAGGACTGGAAGCCAGGCTCACAGACAGCTCCATACTGCTCATAGCTATTTTTAAAAGTGTGAAACTGAATATGTGCAAGCAAGATAGTAGGGAGAGGCAGGGAGAGAGAGTACTGTAGGAGAAATGCTAACTAAGGTTACCAAGGCCTCTGAAGGAGACTTACAGGGGAAGGTGAAGCTACTCCCTTGGCCAACACCTCCAGATCTCTATTCTGAGTCTGAGAGAAGAAATGCCCGGCTACATTCAGGGCTGGTTGTTGTAGTGAAGTGCTATTGAGTCAATTCTGACCCTTAGCAACCCTGTATAGGATTCCAGAAGAGCAGCTGGTGAGCTTGAACCATTAACCTTGCAGTTTAAATGACTTTGTAGTCTGACGCATTAGTCCACAACACCACACCAGTACTCCTCAGGGCTGGTTTGTTGTTGTTATGTGCTGTGGAGTCGGTTCCAACTAATAGCAACCCTGTACAGGATTTCTGAGTCTGTAAATCTTTACAGGAGCAGAAAGCCTCATCTTTCCCCAGAGGAACCGCTGGTAATTTCGAACTGTTGACCATGAGGTTAGCAGCCTGACTCGTAACCACTGTGCTACCAGAGCTCCTTTTTGTTTTGCTTAAAAATATACATTCAAAATGTACATTTTCAATTGCTCAGAGATAATCTTTAAACCTTAAAGCAAAAATATCTCCTGAAATCATTTTTTTTTAAGTGTTTTATTGTGAATTATGTGATAGTTTACATGGGAGAACATTAGTTTTACATTCATACTATCGTATATCTATCATATATCGTCTCATTGTCATTATACTTATTCAATCTGTATGCTGAGCAAAGAATCCAAGAAGCTGAGTTATATGAAGAAAAACATGTTATCAGAATTGGAGGAAGACTCATTATCAACTTGCGATATGCAGATAATACAACTTTGCTTGCTGAAAGTGAAGAGGACTTAAAATACTTACTGATAATGAAGATGAAAGACCACAGCCTTCTATATGGATTGCATCTCAATGTAAAAACAAAAATCCTCACCACTGGACCAATAAACAACATTCTTATCAATGGAGAAGATTGAAGTTGTCAAAGACTTCATTTTACTTGAATCAACCATAAACACTCATGGAAGCAGCAGTCAAGAAATCAAACAACGTATTGCATTAGACAAATCTGCTGCACAAGACTTCTTTAAAGTGTTGAAGAGCAAAGATGTCAGTTTGAGGACTAAGGTGCACCACGGTATTTTCAATAACCTCATATGTATGTGAAAGTTGAACAGTGAATAAGGAACACCATAGAAGAATTGTTGCATTTGAATTATGGGTTGGAGAAGAATATTAAAAGTACCATGGGCTGCCAAAAGAATCAACAGATCTGTATTGGAAGAAGTACAGCCAGAGCACTCCTTGGAAAGCAGGATGGCCAAACTTCGTCTCTCATACTTTGGGCATATTATCAGGAGAGACCAGTCACTGAAGAAGAATATCATGTTAGGTAAAGTGGAGAGTTGGAGAAAAAGAGAAAGACCTCCAATGAGATGGATTGGCATAGTGATGGCAGCGATGGGCTCAAGTGTAGCAATGATTGTGAGGTTGGCCCAGGACCAGGGAGTGTTTTGTTCTTTTGTGCATAGGGTACTGACTCAATGGCACCTTGCAACAACAACAGCAACAACGATAACAATTTTCCAAAAATGTATCATCGTCACAATCACAGTGTTTGGAGTAGTACTTAGAAAATCTATATTTAAAATAAAATGAATAGATTCAATGAAACTGAAGGAAGAAATCCAAATTACATTGAAGACATTGGCAAACAACAAGACTTTGGAAATTGATGTAATAAATATTGAAATGTTTCAGCAAAGAGAGGTAGTACTAGAGGCACTCAACCATTTATGCCAATAAATTTGAAAGACAGTTCCCCGTCAACTGATTGATAGACATCCTATTTGTGTCCATTTCAATGACAGATGACCCAACGGAATGCATAAATCTTTGGATAAGATCATCAATATCACCTGAAAGTAAAATTTTGGTAAAGATACTTCAAAAATATTTGCAACAATACATTAACATGGAAATGCCAGAGGTTCATGCAGAATTCAAATGAGGACATGGAATGAGGGATATCACTGTTGACATCAGATGGATCTTGGCTGAGATCAGAAAATAGAAGCAACATGTTTCCCTGTACATTATTGACTACTCGAAGACTATTGATTACATGGATCATGACATGCTATGGACAACATTGTGGAGAATGAGTGTTCTGGAACACTTAATTTTGCTCATGAGAACCCGTACAAAGATCATGAAGCAGTTTTTCAAAGAGAATAGAGGAACAGTGAATGTTTTAAATTTAGGAAGAGCAGGGGAAACAAGATGGCGGATCGGGTGGAAGTGCAGTAAGGAGCTCCGCCAGCAACAACACAGAATACCAGACCAAGCAGGCTCAGGGGATGGTCCCTGAACTCTGAACCACATATGAAGGAATATTTAGAAGGTTGGAAGGCTTACAGCTAGGGGAATTTGTAGTGGAAGCAAGAAATCCATTGCTTTCTAGTTCAAGGTGCTCAGTTGCTCCAGGAGCCACCATCTTGGGTGAGACCAAGCGGGGGAAGGATCAGAACAGCTACGGATGCCTGACAGAATCGTGAAGATAAAGGTGTGGACATTCTTTTCTTTTCTTTTGAACATTCCAATCTGTTCATTGGTCCCTTGCTGCCTACACACCTCCATTCAGGTGACTATAGGGGTGCCTGAGCTAGTGGACACCCCAGCCCCACCCTCGGAGGGTTCTACTACGCATGTGCATGGATGTTCTCGAAATTTAAAGAGACAGTTTCCACTTAAAACCAAACAGCCACAGCTGGCCCTGAACTGTTTATAACCAGAAAAAAAAGGCCTGAACAGGGATTGTGGAGTGGGACAGGCAGACAAAAAAGGAAATAGGCCAAAAATTAAGTCCTAAGTTACATCAAAACAACCAACAGTGGCATCTTGAAATTTCTCA
>NW_006408522.1:33967673-33987518 GCF_000296735.1 Chrysochloris asiatica | reverse complement strand
CAACCACTCTGGAAAGCAACCTTCTTCAGAAGGTTGGAAATAGAAATACCTTATGATCCAGAAATTCCTCTACTTGGTATTTACCCACAAGAAATATGAGCCATAACACAAGTAGATATATGCACATCAATGTTCACAGCAGCACTATTTACAATAGCAAAAAGATGGAGACAGCCTAAACGCCCATCAATTGAAGAATGGATAAACAAACTGTGGTACATACACACAATGGAATACTATGTTACTTTGAAGAAAAACAAGGAAGCTGCAAGCCACTGCATAATATGGATGGATCTTGAGGACATTATGCTGAGTGAAACTGGTCAGTCAGAAAAGGAGAAATACTGCATAAGACCATTATTGTAAAAGACTAAGAAAAAGAACCCACCCAAAAGGGGAAAAAAAATTATATATATAATTGCTGATCACTAGGATGTATGGGATAAGAGGAGGGGAGGGAGGGAAATTTAGAGCACAGGGTAAGGAATAGACACAGGAAAGCTTGGGTGCTGGGGGAGAGGCGGGCAATACACAAGAAGGGGGAGGGGAATGTTAGAACAAGACTGATGGGTGAACAGTTAGGCAGGTTTGCATGGGCTAAGTGGGACAGAGTTAAATGATGATGTATGTACAACCTTGGAACAGCAGGACTTCAGGATACAAGGATTGAGATATGGTTTGAATGGGTAAAAGAGGGCAATAATGTTAAGATGCTTAGCTGTCTTTTGAATCTTGGTTTTCCTTGCCTACCATTGTGAAATAGACACTTGAGGGGGTGCGGGGGGGGGAGGAATAGCCAGAAATATCACAATAGAAAGGTTGTAAGTCTGCCTTCAGCCTATAACTGATTGGAATACCTTAAAGGGGGCTAGAAGTTGCCCAGTGAAAGAGACCTCCTGTGGAGCTTTTGCATTGCATAAAAACCATAGGTGGAAACCAGAACCCCATCCAGAATTGTCTGAGGTGGGAAATTTCCTCTGTAAAGGACGAGTAGACCAGCCTGGAGAACAGAAGATACTTCGTGAAGAGAGACCAGCAGGAAAAATCCGAAACAATAATGTCAGTATGATTGATTACTACAAGAACAAGTAAGCTGTTTGCCCGGGAGCCATCAAGGCAAGTGGTTGGGTCCCCTTAGAGCAAACTCCCTTCCAAGACGAAGACTCAAGGGGAATACACGAGCAAGCGTGTGGTCTGGCTGGTGACCATGTTGGTCACCAAAAAGGGGAAGAGGGGGAAAAAACAAAATGAAGTTGGGATCTAAGTCCGACCACATTCAATAGACTCCTGTGAACCTGGGCAGAGACCTGGATGGCCAGCAGTACAGCAAGACCTGGGGACTCCTGTGCTCAGAGGCAGTGCATTGCCATAGAGGACTAGATTGGAGAGTGAAGCGTCCAGCTGATATGAAGTGAGGGGAGATGCACAAGAACATCCATATTTGCAGATAGTACCCACTTGACCTGGCTTTGATGGCTGGATGATCAGAACTCGACTAGAAGAAGAAAGAAGAGGGAAGAAGAAAAAAAATGAGTAACCCACTACAAATTTGATGAACTTTACCTATACTTATGGATGTAGTAGTTCAAAAAAAGGAACAAATCTTTACAGCAAGGATCACTCCCACCCCCTTGGTAAACAGGATCGATAGGGATGGGCAACTTAGACGTTGGCTACCCAAAATGGGGGTGGGGTGGGTTATAAAGGCAAGAAGTAACTAGCTTACAAGCTTTCAAGAAGGAGCCTAGTTCCAGACAGGGCAGGGGTAGATAGAACCGCCACTGAATGATTTCCAATCTGCTGGGACCGGGCTGGTGAAAGGAAATGGGGATTAGACTCTTGTTATACAATAGTAAATAACTGCCATCAGGAGTGACTGTGAGGGTTGGAAATGTAGAGGTAGATGTTTTTTTGACAAAAGGAGGGGAGTGATTGATTTTGCAGCCCAGGAGCGCAGGTCCCTGGGACCATCAAGTGAGAAGAGCGGACAACATGACCCTACCCAGAAAGGCAGTGATGCCAGGGATGGAGACAAAGACAATGACGTGGACAGATGGAGTGGCCAGGGACACTGGACTCAGGAGGGAGAGGAGCTGTGTGCTGATGGCCAGGGGTGGGGGCCAGTGGGGTGTACCCTTTGATTATTTGATGAAGCATGGAGGGGATTGTAATCATTGCAGTGAAATGAAATACAATAGGATGAATGTAAAACTGATGTTCTTCCATGTAAACCCACATAATTCACAATAAAAACTTAAAAAAAAAAAAAGCACTGGGTCACAAAGATGGTTTGAACCACAAGGTCAGCACTTTAAACTCACCAGTCGCTCCTGGGAAATTGGAACTGACTCGATGGCGCTTAGCAACAACAACTAGAACACAAAGAATCCTTCTTTAGGACTTCAGATTTAAATAAACAAGAATGTGTAGAGTGCTGTTTCTCAATATAAGGAGCTCTGGTAGCATAGTGGTTACAAATCAGGCTGTGAACTTCAAGGTCGAAACTACCAGCTGTTCCATAGGAGAAAGATGAGGCTTTCTGCTCTTGTAAAGATTTACAGCCTCAGAAACCCTGTACAGGGTTGCTATGAGTCGGAACCGACTCCATGGCACAGAACCACCACCATTTCTCAATATAGCTGCTGCTGTTGCTGTTGTTGAAATACCAGAGGCATAGCTTCCAGTACCACACAACATGCAAGCCACCACAATAAAACAAACTGATAGACAAGTGGCAGATAGTAATCATATGATTGTCAAATTCAAAATGACCAACACCTATTCATTTCCATTCAATAATGCCTAAGATAATGATCTTTTTGCATGTAGTTTTTGACAATTTAAAATTTTCATAGACACATACTTAGAACATTCCATGTTCCAATTATTAATGGATGTTTGCAGCTGTTTCTTCTCATTTTGAGTCATGTCCAATTAGCAAAATGGAGGTACCAAAAACTTTGTTCCATCCTAGTTAGTAAGGTCAACTCTACTTTGAATCTCCTTCTCAGTAATATTTTGAGTGCCTTCCAACTCAGCAGCTCATTTTCTGGCATTATATCAGACAATGTTTCACCAAAAAAACCCACAAACATTTCAAGATCTATATTGAATACAATGCTGTCTGTGATAAGATAATATCCATATACTTACAAAGAAGGCAAGTTAATGCCACTATAACTCAAATTTACACACCAACCACTAAAGTCAGTTATTTTGAAATTGAAGAATTCTACCAATTTCTTGAGTCTGCAATTGATCAAACATTCAATCAAGATATTTATTGATGAAGATCAAAAACTACAATCTTCAGTATAAATTGTACCTCAGTGTAAAGAAAACAAAAATCCTCAAAACTGGACCATCGTGATAAACATAGCATTTGTTGTTGTTGTTGTTGTTAAGTGCCATCAAATCGGTACCAACCCATAGCAACATTATGCACAGCAGAACGAAACACTGCCCGATCCTGGGCCAACCTCATTACTGTTGCCACGTTTGAGTCCATCAATGCTGCCACTTGGCCAATCCATCTCGTTGGGGGGTCTTCCTCTTTTTCTCTGACCCTCCACCTTACCAAACATGATATCCTTCTCCAGTGACTGGTCCCTCCTGACAATATGTCCAAAGTATGAGAGACAACGTTTGGCCATCTTGGCCTCCAAGAAGCACTTCTTCCAAAACGGATCTATTGGCTCTTTTTGGCAGCCCATGGCACTTTTAATATTCTTCTCCAATACCATAACTCAAAGGCATCAATTCTTCTATGGGCTTCCTTATTCACTGCCCAGCTTTCACATGCATATGAGGTTATTGAAAATACCATGGCTTAGGTCAGGTGCACCTTAGTCCTCAAGCTGACATCTTTACTCTTCAACACTTTAAAAAGGTCTTGTGCAACAGATTTGCCTAATGCAATATGTCATTTGATTTCTTGACTGCTACTTCCGTGAGTGTTGATAGTTGATCCAAGACGAATGAAGTCCTTGACAACTTCAATAAAACATAACATACCATCATGGTAAATGGAGAAAATACTGAAGTTGCCAAAGACTTCATTTTCTCTGGATTCACAATCAACACTTGTGGAAGTTGCAGTGAAGAAATCAAATGATGCATTACACTCAGCAATTCTGCTGCAAAAGACCTCTTTAAAATGTTAAAGAGCAAAGATATCAGTTAGAGGACTAAGGTGTGCCTGACCCATGCCACAGTATTTTAAATGGCCTAATATGCAAGTGAAATTTAGACAATGAATAAGGAAGACTGGAAAATAATTGATGTATTTGAATTAATAGTGTTGGAGAAGAATATTAAAAGGAGCATGGACTGCCAGAAGAACAAATAAACTGTCTTTGAAGAAGTGCATTTAGAATACTCCTTGGATGCCAGAATGCTTTGGACATGTTATCAAGATGGACTAGTCCCTGGATAAAATGGAAGGTCAGCAAAAAAGAAGAAGACCCTGAGCAGATGGATTGACACAATGGCAAAAGCAACAGATTCAAAAGTAACCATTGTGGAGATGGCATGGGACCAGACAGTGTTTCATTCTGTTGTGCAGAGGGTCACTATGAATCAGAACCAACTCAATGGCACTGAACAATAGCAACAACCATTCAGAAGTGGTCTACCTCTCCTTCTTCCTAGTCTGTCTTAGTCTGGAATCTCTGTTGAAAGATGTCCACCATGAGAGACGCTGCATCGCAGCAGCACCCAAGCCACCACAGTATGACAAAGTGACAAATGAATACTGCAGTCAGAACTGACTCGATGGCAGTGAGTTTGGTTTACCTTTTATCACTCTACCCTGACCCCACATTTCATTGCCCCATTCCTTCATACATTTGACAGTTTGTCCTATTGTGGTGACTTGGGTGTTGCTATGATGCTATGCCATTGGTATTGTAAATACCAGCAGGGTCACCCATGTGAACAGGTTCTGCAGAGCTTCCAAACTAAGACAGATGAGGAAAGTGGAGAGGCAGACCACTTCTAACTAGTTAGCCACTGAAAACCTTATTAATAGCACCAAAACATTGTCGATGTAATGCCAGAAGATGAGCCACTCAGGTTGGAAGACACTCAAAATACAACTGGAAAAAATCTGCCTCCTCAAAGTAGAGTTGACCTTAATGACATGGCAAAGTCTTGGGGACCTTCATTTATTGATGGGGCGTGATTCAAAATGAGAAGAAACGGCTGTAAGCATTCATTAATATTCAGAACATAAAATGTATAAAGTGTGAATCTAGGAAAACTGGAAGTCATAAAAACTAAAATGGAGTGAATACAGATAGACATCCTAGGCATTGGTGGTGGTGGTGGTACGCCATGGAGTCGGTTCCAACTCATAGTGACCTTGCATAGGGTTTCCGAGGTTATAAATCTTTATAGGAGTAGAATGCCTCATCTTTCTTCTGAGGAGTGGCTGGTAGTTTTGAACTGCTGACCTCAAGGTTATCAACCTGATTCATCACCACTACATTACCAGGACTCCTTCTTGTTGTTGTTATTGTTAAGTGCCATCGAGTCAGATCCGACCCATAGCGACCCTATACTGGGTTTCTGAGGAGCAACTGGTGAGCTTGAACCACCGACCTTGCAGTTCAAACTTTGCAGTCTGGTGCAGCGCCACACAAGGACTCCTTAGTGAACTGAAATAAGTATTTGCCATTTTTAATTGGACAATCATGTGGTTTACTATGCTATAAATGACTAATTGAAGAGGAATGACATCACATCATTGTCAAAAAGAGCATTTCATGATCTATCTTGAAGTACAATGATGTTGTGATAGGATAATATCCATACAGTAATACCACTACTATTCACATTTCCACACCAACCACTAAAGCAAAGATGATTCAATTGAAGAGTTTTACCAACTTCTTTAGTCTGAAAGTGATCAAACATGCAATCAAAATGTATTGGTAATTACTGGTGATTGGAATGTGAAAGTTGGAAACTTTTGTAGTTGAGGAAAGATACGTAGTTGAAAAATATGGCCTTTGTCATAGAAATGATCCTGGAGATAGGATGATAGAATTTTGCAAGACCAATGACCTATTCATTGCAAATACCTTTTTAAGCAACATAAATGGTGATAATACACATGAACTTCAACAAATGGAATACACAAGGATCAAATTGACAACATGTATGGGAATAGATGATGGAGAACCTCAATATCGTCAACCAAAATAAGGCAAGAGACTGTGGAATACACCATCAATTGTTGTTGTTAGGTGCCATCGAGTTGGTGTTGACTCACAGAGACCTGATGCACAACAGAATGAAACACTGCCCAATCTTGTGCCAACCTCACAATTGTTGCTATGCTTGAGCCCATTGCTGCTGCCACTGTGCCAATGCATCTCTTTGGGGGGTCTTCTTCATTTTCCCTGACCTTCAGCTTTACCAAGCATGATGACCTTCTCCAGGGACTGATAATATATCTGAAGTATCTGAAGTATTAGAGATGAAGTCTGAGCTTTCTGGCTTCTAAGGAGTGTTCTGTCTACTTCTTCCAATACAAATTTGTTAGTTCTTCTGGCAGTCCATGGTACTTTTAATATTTCTCTCCAAAACCGTAACTCAAATGCATCATTCTTTTACTCTCTTCCATATTCATTGTCCAATTTTCACATGCATATGATGAGGCTATTGAGTCATGGTGTGGTGCTGTGGGTTAATGCGCTGGACTGCAAAGTCAGTTTGAACCACAAGGTCAGTGGTTCAAGCTCACCAGCTGCTCCTTGGAAATCCTCTACAGGGTCGCTATGAGTCAGAACCAACTTGACAACACTTAACCACAACAATAAATGAGGCTATTGAAAAACCCATGACTTAGTTCAGGCACACTGTAGTCCTCAAACTGATACCTCTGTTCTTAAACACTTTAAAGAGATTTTACGCAGCAGATTTGCCTAATAAATAAGTCATTTGATTTCTTGACTGCTGCTTCCATGAATATTGATGGCAGATATGAGCAAAATGAAGTCTTTGACAACTTCAAACACTTCTTCATTTGTCTTTATGTTATTTATTGGTCCAATGGTGAGGATTTTTGTTTTCATACCATCACTTGTTTATATGCAATTGTGGCGGAAGCTGAAGAAAATTAAAACAAGTCCACAAAAGCCAAAATATGACTTTGCGTATATCCCACCTGAATTAAGAATCCATCTCAAGAACAGATTTGATGCACCAGACACTAATGGCAGAAGACCAGAGGAGTTTAGAACAACAGATGACATCAAGAACATCATACATAAAGAAAGCACAATGTCATTAAAAAGATAGGAAAGGAGAACAAACAAGATGGTGGAGAGGGTGGAAGTGCAGTGAGGAGTTCCATCTGCAACAACACAGAATACCAGACCAAGCAGGCTCAGGGGATGGTCCCAGAACGCTGAACCACACATAAAGGAATATTTAGAAGGTTGGAAGGCTTATAGCTAGGGGAATTTGTGGCAGAAGCAAGAAATCCATTGCTTTCTAATTCAAGATGCTCAGCTGCTCCCAGAGCCACCATCATGGCAGAAACCAAGTAGGGGAAGGATCAGAGCAGCCCCAGATGCCTGACAGAACCATGGAGATAAAGGTATGGACACTCTTTTTTATTTTGGTATCTGTTCATCGGTCTCTTGCTGTCTGTGCACCTCCATTCTGGTGAGTAGAGAGGAAGCCTGAACAAGTGGACACCCTGCCCTCACCCCCGGAGGGTTCTACTACACATGTACACAAATCTCCTCAAAATTTAAAGTGACAGTTTCCACTTAAACCCAAACGGCAGCACAAAATGGCCACAACTGGCACAGAACTCTTTATCACTAGGAAAAAAGGCCTGAACAGGGATTGTGGAGTGGGACAGGTAGACTAAAAAGGAAACAGGCCAAAAAATAAATCCTGAGTTATGTCACAACAACCAACAGTGGCATCTTGAAATTTCTTAGGAAGAAGAGTGAAAAGGAAAGCCCATCTCCTGATCATATCTCCTGATGGTAAATGGAGGGGATTATAATCATTGTAATGAAACAAGGTGTATGATTTGTTGAATGTAAAACTGATCATATCTACCTGGAGGCAATCAGAAAATATAAAAAATACCAAACTACACACCCATCTAAGTATCAAGGCCACAGATAACTCCTGAATATTCCCCCAAAACAGAAACAGATGATCATATCAGCACATGTCCAGAAATGAGATCAAGTGACTGATGCAAATGAGCTGAAGGTAGATCTACACTCCATACTGGAAGATGGGCAGGCTTTGGAAATAACTGAGAAGGAATTCATAAAAATGATTATAAAATGTATCAAAACACTATACAATGGAGTTGAGAAAAATAAGGAAGAAGTCAGGAAAGCACTACAGGAACAATCAAATAAAATAAGTACATCATTGAAAACAATGCAAAACCTACAGAAAGAGGTTCAAAATGATTAATAATAGAATATCAGAAATGGGCAATACATTGCAAGGGCAAAGGAGTAGAATCAAAGAGTTAGAAGCCAGAACCAGTGAGCTAGAAGATAAATCTCTCAACACTACTAAGATAGAAAAGCAAGCACAAAAAAGAATTTTAAAAATCTGAAGAAGGTCTAGGATTCATGTTGCACAACATGAAGAGGAATAATTTAAGAATAATCGGCATTCTGATAGTTGAAAAGCTTCTGGAAGAATATTTCCCTAAGATCATTAAAAGCAAAAAAGATAAGCATTCAAGAAGCTCAATGAACCCCAGGAAGGATAGACCCTAAAAAACAATCACTAAAAACAAGCTCTCCAAAATCAAAGATAAGGACAGAATACTGAAAGCAACTAGAGAAAAGAGAAGTGTAACATACAAAGATTAAACTCGGATCTCTCAACAGAAACCATGCAGTCAAGAAGGCAAGGGGGAGACATATATAAAACCCTGAAAGAAAAAAACTGCTAATCAAGAATCCTCTACCCAGCAAAGCTGTCAATCAAATATGATAGTGTAATCAAAACATTCCAGGATAAACAGAAACTAAGAGATTTTGTCAAAGCCAACCCCGTGCTGCAAAACATCCTAAGGGAGTACTGTGGACTGAGAACTAACAAGAACAGACAACAACCAGAGAATGACATACATGGCAGCATCATCCAGAAGTCAATCGACAAATAAAAGAGTCAAGAACAAATAAAAATTATAAGAACAGAGGATCTGGGAGGTCAGTCTATGATCAAAACAATTACAATGTAAAAGAAGGTAAACACAGAGGAACAGAGATCCAGGTGGTGAGAAGGTCAGACAGATTACAGGATAAAATGTTGTTGCTGTTATTGTTAGGTGCCATTGAGTTGGTACCGACCCATAGCGACGTTATGCACAGCAGAACAAAACACCACCCGATCCTGGGCCAACCTCAGACTGTTTTAAATGGAGGGAAGAGTTAATGGAATATAAGGTAACCACAACAATGGGGTTGAGTTGGGTTGGGGGTTTTAGTTTGGACATGGAGAAGGGGAGTGGCTGAGGACTCAAGATTCATGGGAAGAGAGGGTCTAAGAGCTGGTGGCCATGAGGCAGACTTGTAGAATGTGCCCTTTGGAGGTGTAAATTATTATATATGCCTGAGTGGGTTTTTGTTTTGTTTTGTTTTTTTCTGTTTGTTTGTTTAAAGCTAAAGTGAATTGAGAGAAATACTGTTAACTGATGGTAAATGGAGGGGATTATAATCATTGTAATGAAACAAGGTGTATGATTTGTTGAATGTAAAACTGATGATCTGCCCTGTAAACTTTCACTCAATCCACAATAAAAAACTTAAAAAAAAGAAAAAGATAGGAAAGAAAGAAAAGACCAAAATAGATATTAGAGGAGACTCTGAAACTTGCTCTTGAATGCAGAGATGATAAAATGGCTGGGAAATGAGAAAGTAAAACTGAACAGAAAATTTCAAAGTGCAACTCAAGAAAACAAAGTCAAGTTTAATGATGAAATGTGCTAAGACCTGGAATTATGAAACCAAAAGGGAAGAACACTCTCAACATTTATCAAATTGAAAGAAAAATTCAAACCTCATGTTGCAATATTGAAGGATTCTATAGTAGCGTGTGGTTACGAGTAGGGCTGCTAACCTCAAGGTCAGCAGTTCAAAACTACCAGCCATTCCTCGGGAGAAAGATGAGGCTTTCTGCTCCTGTAAAGATTTATAGCCTCAGAAAACTTATACAAGGTTGCTAGGAGTCAGAACTGACTCCATGGCTCATAGCCACCACCACCATGGAAGAAATATTAATGATTCAAGAAACATCAATAGAAGATGGAAGGAATACACAGAGTCACTGAACCAAAGATAAATGGCTGATGTTCAATCATCAAGAACTGATGGTATCTGACCAACAGTTTAGCAGTGATCCAGATTTGTGTTCATTCCAAAGAAAAGTAACCCAAAGAACTACAGAAATCATCGAACAATAGCATTAAAATCACATACAAGTAAGATTTTGCTGAAGATAATCTCAAAATGGTTGCAGCAGTACATCAACAGGGAATTGCCAGAAATTCAGATCGGATTCAGAAGGAGATATGAAACAAGAACATCATTACTGATGTTAGATAGATCTTGGCTAGAAGCAAAGATCAGAAAGATGTTAACTCGTGCTTTATTGACGATACAAAGACTTTTGACTGCATGGATCATAGCAAATTATGGATAACAATGAGAAGAATGGGTATTCCAGAACACTTCATTGTACTCAGGAGGAACTTGTACATAGACTAAGAGACAGTTGTTTGGACAGAAGAAGGGATACTGAATGGTTTAAAATCAGGAAAGGTGTGTGCCAGGTTGTATCCTTTCACCATACTTATTTGATCCTTATTGTTATTAAGTGGCTTTGAGTTGGTTCCAATTCATAGTGACCCTGTATAGAATTTCCAAGGAGCAGCTGGTGAGCTTGAACTGCTGACCTTGTGATACAAACAGAACTTGCAGTCTAGTACATTAATTCACAGGTATGGGGAGCAGATAATCCAAGAAGCTGGATTTTATGAAGAAGGACATGGCATCAGGATTAGAGATATACTCATTAATAGCTTGAACATGTAGATGACCAAAGCCTTGCTTCCTGGAAGTGATGAGGACTTAAAACACTTACTGATGAAGATCAAAGACCACAGCCATAAGTATGGGTTGCACCTCAATGTAAAGAAAACCAAAATCCTCACAAATGAACCAATATATAACATTATGATAAATGGAAAGAAGATTGAAGTTATCAAAGACTTCATTTTGCTTAGATCTATAATCAACACTCATGGAAGCAGCAGTCAAAAAATCAAGCAACATATTGCATTAGACAATTTTGCTACAAAAGACCTCTTTAATAAAGAGCAAAAATATCACTTTGAGGATTAAGATGCACCTGATTCAAGTCATGGTATTTTCAATCATCTCATATTCTTGTGAAACTTGGAAAATGAATAAGAAAATCATAGAAAAACTAAAGCATTTGAGTTATGATGTTGGAGAGGAAAATTGGAAGTACCGTTGACTTCCAGAAGAATAAACAAATCTGTCTTCCAAAAAGTACTGTCAGGATGCTCCTTAGAAGCCAGGATGACAAGACTTCATCTCTCAAACTTTGGACATGTTATCAGGAGGGACCAGTCCCTGGAGAAGGGCATCATGCTTGGTAAAATGGAGGGTCGGCAAAAAACAGAAAGACCCTCAATCAGGTGGATTGATACAGTGGCAGCAGCAATGGACCCATACTTCACAATTGTGTGGATAGTGCAGGACCAGGCCATGTTTCGCTCTGTTGTGCATATGATTCAGAAGTGACTCGACAGAACCTAACAACAAGAAATAGCTAATAAGTCCATTAGCAGCTAGGGAGAGAATGAGGGTTAGGGTGCAATGATAGATAATACATCATACGTGTGTATCCAGCAGTATGAGACCTGAACAATTGTCAGATGAAAGATCTGATATCTTACCAGTGTGACAGTTAACCGTTTATAGAGCATGTCTGATTTATTTTATTTCATTTCTGAGGTGCCTCATTTCTGAAGACCTTTATTAGAGATCAGTGCCAGTGAAACTGATGATCGAGGGGGAAAGGAACTAAAAGTATTTGCGGAGTAAATGTACAATTGTCAGATATGGCTATAACATTTTTATTTTGCCACAAGGAAGAGAAGCTTGAAATTTGGAAGTGAATGAAATTCTGAGGATGGAAATATGTTATATACAGGGTATACGAAGCCAAGCTTCCTTGAAGTCAGACTTCTATGACTCAGGTGAACTTCAGAATGAGTACTCAACTTTGTATCTGAAAGATGTGAAATTTTAACTCTTGCTAGTTTTATTTTTATAAGTTTTTATTGTGAATTGTGTGTTAGTTTATAGGGGTGAACATTATCTTTACATTCATCCTATCATATTTTGTTTCATTGCAATGACTGCAATCCCCTGCATGCATCATCAAACAACCAAAGGGTACACCCCGCACGCCTGCCCCCCTGGCCACTAGCCCACAGCCCCTCTCCCTCCCTGAGTCCAGAGTCCCCAGCCACCTCTTCTCTCCACATAGTCTCTGCCTCCATCCCTAGCTTCGCCGCTTCCCCAGATAGGGTCTTGCACCTTGCTTTTCTCCCTTGATGCCTCCAAGGATCTCCACTCCTGGACTTCAAAATCAGCCACTCTCCTCCTTTTGTTACCAAACATTTACATTTACCTTTCCAACACTCACTGTCAGACCTGATAGCAATCATTCCCTATTGAACCACAGAAGTCCTTTCCCCCTCACCTTTTATCAACCCCATCCAGACAGGCTGGAAACAATTCAGTGGAGAGTCTACCTTTCCTTGTATCCTCTGGAGCTAGGTTCCCTATTGAAAGCTTGTAAACCAGTCACTTCTTGCCTTTGTAGTCCCCCATTTTGGGTAGCCAATGTCTAAGTTCCCCCTCCCAGTTGACCCTGTGTACCAAGGGGATGGGAATGATCCACACTGTAGAGATTTGTCTGCTCCTTTGTCATACTGCATCCACAAGCATAGGTCAAGTTCATCCACTTGTAGTGGGTTATTCTTTTTTTGTTGTTGTTCCTCTTCTTTCTTCCTCTAGTCATGTTTAGATCACCCAGCCATTGTTGCCAGGTCAAATGGGTACTATCTACAAGTGTGGGTGTTCTTGTGCATCTCCCCTTACCTCATATCAGCTGGATTCTTCACAATCTGTTCTAGTCTTCTGGGGCCACATCCCTGCCCCTGGGCTCAGGAGTCCCCAGATCTCATCATACTGCTGGTTAATCAGGTCTCAATCCAGGTTAAGAGGAGTCTATTGAATGTGGTCGAACTTAGTTCAAACTTCATTGCTTTTTTCCCCCTACTTCCCCTTACTGGTGACCAACATGGTCAGCAGCAGGACCACATACCTGCTAGTGTATTCCAATTGAGTTTCAGTCTTGGAAGGGGGTTTGCCTTGAGGGGACCTAACCACTTGCCTTGATGGCTCCCTGGGGTTGCTAGTTTTATTTTGCACTAATTATTCCTACAAGTAATTGTTGATGTTAGGTACCATCAAGTCTGTTCCTACTCATACCAACACTATGCACAACAGAACTAAACACTGCCCAGTTTTCTGCCATCATAACAATTGTTGTGTTTGAACCTATTGTTGCTGCTACTGTAGAATCACCACTGAGTTGTTTCCAACCTCTCTGGATGGGGCTGATAAACAAGCAAGTTCATCTCATTCTTTATTCATTGTCCAACTTTCACATGTGTATGAGAACATTGCTTATCAATGGAAGAATGGATAAACAAATTATGGTACATAGACACAACGGAATACTATGCAATGTTAAAGAATAATGATAAATCTGTGAATGACAAATCTGGATGAACCCTGAGGACATTATGTTGAATGAAATAAGTCAGTTGCAAAAGGGCAAACATTGTATGAGATGATTAATGGAGTACTGATGTGGTGCTGTAGGTTAAGCACTGTACTGCTAACCACAAGTTTGGTGGTTCAAACCCACCAGGCGCTTCTTGAAAATCCTATACAGGGTCACTATGAATCAGAACAAGCTCAACAGAACTTAACAACGGCACAACAACTAATGTCAAAAGTCAAGATATATTCTTTACAGTTAGGCAGGTTTACATGGGATAAATAGGACACGTAAATAACGATGTAAGCACAACCTCGGAACAGCAGGACTCTGGGATACAAGGATTGAGGCATGGTTTGAATGGGTAAAAGTGGGGAAATAATGTTAAGATGCTTGGCTGTCTTTTGAATCTTGGTTTCCCTTACCTACTATTGTAAAATAGACACTTGAAGGGGAGAGAAAGGAATAGCCAGAAACATCACCATAGAAAGCTTGTAAGTCCATCTTCTGCCTATAACTGATTGGAATACCTAACCTGGGGCTAGAACTTTCCCAGTGAAGGAGGCTTCCTGTGGAGCCTTTGCATTGTATAAGACCACAGGTGGAATCCTGATTCCCATCCAGAATCTTCTGAGGTGGGAAATTTCCACTTGAAAGGACAAGCAGACCAGCCTGGAGCAGTCAGAAGAGCAGAAGATGCTTCTTGAAAGAAAGACCAGCGGGAAAAGTAAAAAACAATAACAGCAGTCTTATTGACTACTTCAAGAACAAGCAAGTTGTTCCCTTGGGAACCATCAAGGAAGATGGTCAGGTCCCCTCAAGGCAAACCCCTTTCCAAGATTAAAACTCAAGGGGAATACATGAGCAGGCATGTGGTCTTACTGCTGACCATGCTGGTCACCGATAAGGGGAAGTGGGGGAAAACCAGCAATGAAGTTGTGAGCTAAGTCTGATCACATTCAATAGACTCCTATTAACCTGGATTGAGACCTGGTTGGCTGGAAGCATGATGAGACCTGAGGACTCCTGGGCCCAGGGGCAGGAACATGGCCCCAGAGGACTAGAGCAGAGTGTGAAGCGTCCAGCTGATTTGAAGTGAGGGGAGATGTACAAGAACACTCACAGTTGCAGATAGTGCCCATTTGATCTGGCTTCAATGGCTGGATGATCTGAACACAACTAGAGTAAGAAAGAAGAGGAAAAAAAGAGTAATCTACTATAATTTGATGAACTTGACCTATGCTTGTGGATGCAGTAGGGCAAAGAAGCGAACAAATCTTTACAGTGAGGATCATTCCCACCCCCTTGGTACATAGGGTCGACAAGGATGGGTAATTTAGACATTGACTACCCAAAATGGGAAGGCTACAAAGTCAAGAAGTGAATGGCTTACAAGCTTTCAATAGGGAACCTAGTTCCAGAGGGTATGGGGAAAGATAGACTCTCCATTGAATTGTTTCCAACCTGTCTGGATGGGGCTGATAAAAGGTGATGGGGATAAGACTCTTGTGGTTCAATAGGGAATGATTGCTATCAGGACTGACTGTGAGTGTTGGAAAGATAAAGGTAGACATTTTGTAACAAAAGGAGAGGCGTGGTTGATTTTGCAGTCCAGGAGCGGAGGTCCCTGGAACCATCAAGGGAGAAAAGCGAATGTGGGACCCTATCTAGAGAAGCAGTGACACTAGAGATGGAGGCAGAGATAATGACGTGGAGAGAAGGAGCGGCTGGGGATTCTAAACTCAGGGAGGGAGAAGGGCTGTGTGCTGGCCAGGGAGCAGGGCTGTACCCTTTGGTTGTTTGATGATGCATGCAGGGGATTGTAATCATTGCAATGAAATGAAATATGATAGGATGAATGTAAAGATAATGTTCTCCCATGTAAGCTATCACATAATTCACAATAAAAACTTAAAAAAGAAAGAAAGACTCTTTGATGGTTACCAGGGATGGGAAGATAAATTACTGACTAGAGGAGAAGCACATATTAAGTTCGATAAAAGGGAAGACAATATAAAATAAGAGGAAGGTCAGCAAAAAATAACGAAGGCAGGGAAAGACACTGGGAAGAATGCAAGAGTTAAAAGCAACAGAGGTAAAAACTGGTATATACACAATCCTGCAATAATAGTGATCTCTGAGCAGACGTGTGGGTAGACATGCAGGTTGAAAAGGTGTGAGAGGGAGAGTGTTAAGTGTATCCATGAATATTTATATGCTTGACAGAGAAGATCTGTATATGGGTATTGCTGCAAATGTGTTCATGAATATGTTGGAGCTTACAGATGGCATAGTTATGAAAATGTCTTTAACAGAACCAAACACCTTGAGGGAATGAGTTACAGGACCTTGGGGCTCAGGACCATGGACTCAAGTGACTTCAAGGTTAATTGGCATACAATAGTCCACAAAGACAATGTTCTACCTCCTACTTTGTTGAGTAGTGACTGGGTGAACTCTTAAAAGTTCATGAGTGTCACCTGAGGTGCAATTATTGGTTTCTCCCTGTCTGGTAGAAAGAAAATCAATGCAGGGAAACAATTATTTCAATGAACAAATGAACCATGTGAACATCCGTCTCCATGACCCTGAGATTAAACCAACCAACCAACCAAAAACCTAAATGACACTGGGCTACCACCGCGAACTGCTCTGAAAGGATCACATTAAAAGGTCCTGGATAGAGTGTGTGGGGTGGGGGCAGGGGGAGATATAGAACAAAACTCAAAATCATAAAAAATATAAGACCAGGCTTACTGCTTACATGAAGATTGGTGGAATCCCCAAAACATTTACCCTTAGTCACCCTGCTGGTCTGAAAATGAACTCACTCCCCTGGCTCAATTTCCAGTCAAACAATAGACAGGTCTATAAGGGGAACAATATACCTGTGAGGTACGTACATCTTAGAGTGTTGTTGTTGGTAAGTGCTGTTGAGTTGATTCCAATCCATAGCGACCCTGTATAGGTTTCCAAGGAGCAGCTGGTGAGCTTGAACCACCAACCTTGCAGTTCAAATGACTTCGCAGTCGGACCCATGAGCCCACAGCGCCACACTAGGACTCCACATCTTAGAATACCTATTGTTGTTGTTACAAGACATCAAGTCGGTTCTGACTCATAGCAACTCTGTATGGAGTTTCCAAGGAGCAACTGATGGGTTTGAACTATCAACGTTGTAGTTAGCAGTCCAGTGCTTATCCTACAACACCACACCAGACTCCTTTATCTAATGAGCAATGAGGATTTGACAGAGTAGAGTTAGGACTGTTAATGAGAGAAAAAAAATCATATTTACCCCCAGCATGAGCTGGGTTTCTTCAATAAACTAGATAAGTTTATAAAGGACTTAGAATAAGCCTTGTTATTTTTTGTTGTTTAGTGCCATCAAGTCAGTTCTGACTATAGTGACCCTGTATAGGGTTTCCGAGGAGTGGCTGGTGGGTTTGAACCACCAACCTTGTGGTTAGCAATATAGTGCTGATCCTACAGCACTAAAGGGAGGCTGGCACCAGGCAAGCCCCCCACTGTAGTAGCTGTTGCTACTGTTGTGTTTGGCAGACCCTTCCTATGGTATTCTTGTTTGGGGAAACATTTTTTTAGTTCAAAGAAACAGGGACATGGCTTTGTCAGAACCTGACTTATTTTCTGTTATGGATACAGGGTGGTAATAATCATTTAGAATGTCTCTTTACAGGGCAATTGAAAAAACATCAGGAAAAACACAAAAGGCCTAATGCTTCTCTAATAGGTTCTGATTCAAAATCAGATGGTGCATGCCCATTAAGGAAATGATGTGGGAAGGGAAAGGGAGGGGTTCCCACAGCCCTAGAGCATGTTAATAACAAGTTACCCAACCTTTCTGAGCCTTAGTTTCTACATTTGTAAACCAAGGATAATAATGACCATACGGATGTGTGAGAATTAACACCTGGCAAACAATCAATGTTAGTCCCTTTCTACCCAATCCCTTACTGAGGAGCTTCAGTAACCCAACTGAATATGAACTGATTTATATGAGTATTATAGATCTGTTGCAACTTGTAAATGATCTCAATATAACAATTATTCTTTTATCAGAAACAAAGTAGTCTTTTTTGTTTCTGTCCTACAAAAGGAAGAATAGGCATTTTCCTAACTTTCATTTAAGAATCAGCTTTAAGGGTGGTACTTAGCACCCCTGTCCTCCCCTACACACATATACACACACATACAGAGAGAGAGAGAGAGAGAAGATTCCTTCATCAAAGAACAGGAAATTGGGAAAGGGGATCTGGCTTGGCCTGAGAGAATTTCTCTCATTCTAGGGGCCAGACTTTCCATAGGGAAACAAAGGTAACTTAGAGCACAGTGTGTGGATGACTTGGAAGAGTAGAACCCTTTTGGATTTAGCCACCCAGGTTTTGGGAAAAGTGGCTGTGAGACTGGGTATCGCCATAATGAGCTGAGTGCCAGGGGTGGGTCTGCCAGGAGAAAGGCAAGCTAACTCCACCTGCCACAGGGGAACGGAGCCTGTGGGTGTACCCCAGACTAGGGTGTTAGCCCAGAAAGAATTAATCTCCCAGAGAGGAATAAAGGGACAAACCAGTCCCGGTCAGTGTACCCAGATCTTCCAGTAATGGGCAGAGGACTGGAGTATGTCTATTTCATCATCATCATTAGTGACACTTGACAAGAAGAGCAACAGTACCAGGATGATAGGACTGTGTGTGTTTCAATAATGACACCATGAGGCAATGAAAGCCAAAATAGCTGAAAGGTCCAACCTCAGCAGGTGGAAAGTTATCCGGGTTCCTCTGCCCAGTTCTTTAGTGACCAGGAGCCACGCCTCTTGGACTAAGAAAGCATCCCTGGAAATTTTCTGGTGATCACTAAAGAGAAAAATCCAGGAGGAAAGAAAGAAACTGATTGGAGGCTCAGAATTCAATTAGATTGATAATTACAAGAAGTATCTCAATTTGAATTCCAGGTGAGGGAAGTGATTACACATGGTTACCTTGGGGGCTAATCACCACCCTGACATAAGCCAAGATTACGTCAGCAAAATCAATTTGTGAAAGCTTCCTTGCATCTAGGAGACACTTATCCTCATAATGAGGATCATGAAGTTCACACTTTCTCTGGAAGACAATGCACCTCCTCTTCCCACGTTGCCTATTTAAGGAAATGACCCTGCCAGTCATCCAGTTGCTCAATGGATACGTCAGGACTCATTACATTGTAGGGACCAGGAACCAAACTAAACAAGTTTCAGCATAAAACAAAAATTTATTGTACCACCTACCTGGAAAAGATCCAAGATTAACACAGATTTGAAAGGAATGAAGATTCTGGGAAGTTGGGGAAGGGGAGAACCTGAGATTCAACACAGTTAAGACACTTTCTCTTCCATCTCTCATTCCCAGTTTGGCTATTGCCTCGTTCTCCCTTACTGTAGATATATAGGCAATAAAGCCATGGGTACTTGCTATAGATTTAATTGTGTCTGCCCAAAAGTTATGATGAAATCCTAGCCCTCATACCTGTAAATATGACCCTGTTTGGGAATAGGAGTTTTCTTTTAGTTTCTTTTTAACTTTTTATTGTGAATTAATTGAAGGTTTACAGAGAAGACCATCAGTTTTACATTAAACAAATCACACTTTGTTTCATCTCAATGATTGCAATCTCCTCCATGCAACAACAATCATCCCACTTCATCCCTGTGGTTCCAGTTTCCATTCCACCCTCCTTCCCATCCCTTTTCAACGTTGCTCTTTTGATCTTGAACGATTGACCATTCCATGGTGAGCATACTTTAGTGTTGTCCCCCTCTATATACCGATCTACTGCTTGGCTGAAAATTGGGCCACAAGGATGAGTTCCTTTCCAGATCTGAAGAGTGGTCCAAGGATCGTAGTCTCAGGTTCCTCCACTCTCTTTCTGACCAGTAAGACCAGCCATATAATTTTGAGTTTTGTTCTA
>NW_006408522.1:33964540-33966363 GCF_000296735.1 Chrysochloris asiatica | reverse complement strand
GTATATGGAGGGGATTATAATCAATGTAATGAAAAAGTTATATGAATGGTTGAATGTGAAACTGATGATGTGCCCTGTAAGCTTTCACTCAATCCACAATAAAAACCTTAAATTAAAAAAAATAAATAAATAAGAGGCTTTCTGCTCCGGTAAAGATTTACAGCCTCAGAAATCCTATATAGGGTCACTTTGAGCAGGAACCGACTCCACAGTACACCACCACCACCCTGCTGAAACATATTTATAGGAATGTTTGCAGCAAAGATAAATACCCATGTACAAATATTGTGTCTTAGACCCTTATGTATTTGTGGGTATACTCCCACTCTCCCTTCCATACCCTTTGGCCGGTGTATCTGCGCATGTATCTACCAAAGAACACTGTTGTTCCCGGATTGTATATATAGCACTATTTACCTCTATCCCCTTTATTCTTTGCATACCTCCCTGTCTTCACCTGTCTTCATCATTCTTCTGCCAACCTCCCTCTTCTAGTATATCGCCCTCCCTGTCATCAGAGCTAACATGTGTCTACCCTTTACCCAGTGAATTACTCTACCTTTCCTCCCACCCCTGGCAACCATCAAAGTATATTTATTTTAGCATGAAAACCTTTTCTTGAGTTTTTACAACAGCAGTCTCATATAACATTTATCCTTTTGTAATTGACTAATTTCACTCAGCATAATGTCCTCCAGGTTCATCCATGCTATGAGGTGCTTCATAGATTCATCGTTATTCTTCAATGTTATTTAGTACTCATTGTATCTACGTAGCAAAGTTTGTTTATCCATTTTTCCACTGATGGGCTGTCTTTATCTTTTTGCTGTTGTGACTAGTGCTGTGATGAACATCAGTGTGTATATATCTACTCATGTCATAGCTCTTATTTCTTGTGGATATATACCAAGTAGAGGAATTGCTGGATCAGACAGTATTTCTATTCCCAACCTTTTGAGGAAGCATCATACCATTTTTCACAGTGGTTGCACCATTTTACAGTCCCACCAGGAATAAAGGAGGGTCCCAGTCTTGCCAACATTTGTTCTTTTCTGTTTTAAAATTTTTTCTATTAATGTTGTTATTTTGATTTACATCTCTCTGATGACTAGTGATCACGACCATTTCTTCATATGTTTGTTGGCTGCCTGAATGTCTTCTCTGGTAAAGTGTCTGTTCATGTACTCTGCCCATTTTTAATTGGTTGTTTGTCTTTTTCTTGTAGAAGTATTGCACTTTTCTGTCAATTTTAGAGATTAATCCCTTATCTGAAAGTCATTGTTAAAAAAAAAAGAAATCCAGTTTATGAACCCTCTTTTTACTCTTAAGGTGAAATCTTTTGACACACATAAATGTCTAATTTTTAGGCAGTTCCAGTCATCTATTTCTGTCTTCTACTGTTTGTGTGTTTTTAGTTATGTTTGACAATGTCTTTATGCCATGTATTCGAGCCCTGAAGTTTATCCCTGTTTTTAAATTGATGATCTTTATAGTTCCAGGCTTTACATTTAGATCTTTATACCACATAGAATTTATTTTTGTATATGTTATGAGATATGAGTCTTATTTTACTTTTCTGCAAATGGAGTTTCACCAGCACCATTTGTTGAAGAGACTATCTCTTCCCCATTTCATGTGTTTTAGCCATTTGTCAAAGATCAACTTATTGTGTGTGGATGGATTTTCTTTTGGGTGCTCAATTTTGTTCTATTGATGTATGAAACTTTCAGTACCAGAGTCAGGTTAGGACCCCTGGGCCCTTGGCCTTTCTTGCTCTGGTTTCATATCCACCCCTTTGCCCTGAGTCCTCTCCTACTAAACAG
>NW_006408522.1:33956426-33962935 GCF_000296735.1 Chrysochloris asiatica | reverse complement strand
TCAAGCTCACCAGCTGCTCCTTGGAAACCTTATACAGGGTCGCTATGGGTCAGAACCGATTCGACGGCACTTAACAACAGTAGTGGTTACATTTTTCTTCATATACGTAAAAATAAAGAAAAATGTGGCATTAGGATTGGAAGAAGACTCCTTAACCTGTGATATGCAGATGACACAACCTTGCTTGCTGGAAGTGAAGAGAAGTTGAAATGTTTACTGATGAAGCTCAAAGACTATATAGCCTTCAGTATGGATTGCATCTTATTGAAGAGAAAACAAAAATCCTCACAACAGGACCAATAAATAATATGATAAATGGAGAAAAGATTGAAATTGTAAAAGTCTTCATTTTGCTTGGATCCACAATCAACACTATGGAAGCAGCAGTCAAGAAATCAGGCAACATATTGCATTAGGCAAATCTGCTTTAAACGACCTCATTTATGTATTGAAGAGCAAAGATGTCAGTTTGAGGACTAAGGTTAACTTGACCCAAGCCATGGTATTTTCAATAGCCATATAGACATGCAAAAACTGAATAATGAATAAGGAAGACTGGTGAGGAATGTATTTGAATTATGGTGTTGGAGGAAAATATTGAAAGTCCATAGATTGCCAGAAGAGCAAATAAATCTGTCTTGGAAGAAGTACAGCCAGAATGCTCCTTAGAAGTAAAGATGGCAAGACTTTGTCTCTTATTCTTTGGACATGTTATGAGGAGGAATCCATCACTGGAGAAAGAAATCCTACTTGGTAAAGTGGAGGAAGATCATGGAAAAAGAGGAAGACCCCTAATGAGATGGATTGATACAAACATAACAATTGTGAGGGTGGCGCAGGACTGGACAGTGTTTAGTTCTGTTGTGCATAGGGTCACTATGAGTCAGAACTGACAACAACAACAACAACAACATCTGTCATTTAGGGAGTGCTGTGTCTCTGTAGGATAATTACTGGACTGCTAATCTCATGGTCAATGGTTCTAGCCAAAAAGTGTTCATTGAGAGAAAGATGAGGCTTTCTGCTCCTGTAAAGATTTGCAGCCTCAGAAACCACTTGCAGGTTTATTATGAGTCAGAACTGACTCAATGACACTTAACAACATCTATCATTTAAGAAACACTTGTAGTGCTGTGTGTTAAGTACTGGGTTGCTAACTGCAAGATTGACAGTTCAAACCTACCAGGCACTCATCAGCAGAAATATGAGATTGTCTGCTCTCATAAGTGGAGTCCTGGTGTGGTACTATAGGAAAAATACTGGACTGCTAACCATAAGGTCACCAGCTTCTCCTTGGAAGCCCTATACAGAGTTGCTATGAGTCAACTAACTTGACAGCACTTAACAACAACCGCTCCCCAAAAGATTAACAAACAGTCTTAGAAACCCCGTGGAACAGATCGATTCTGCCCTAGAGGGTCACTATGAGTCAGAATGAACTCATTGGCACTGGGTTTGGTTTTTGGTATCTGTCGTTCTGTCATACTGTAGTGGCTTGTATGGTACTATGATGCTGGAAGTTAAGCCTCTATTTCAAATACCAACAGGGGGACCAAGGTGGACAGGTTTCAGTGGAGTTTCCAGTCTAAGACAGACTAGGAAGAATCACCTGCTCTACTTGCAAAAATCAGCCTGTAAAAACGTTCTAGATCACCACTGGTATGGTGCTGAAATATGATCACCCTCATGTGGAAGGCCCTGAAAATATATAGTAATCACAATGAACTCAAACATACCAACCATTGTGAAAATGCTACAAGACAGGGCAAGGTCTCCTTCTGTTATACAAAAGGTCACTGTGAATCAGAACTGGCTCAATAGCAAGTAACAGTTAATATGTAAGTTTGTATATGAGTTTAAAGGTGGAGTTTGTGAAACTAAACAGTTTTCTGAGTCCAGTTGTGGCTCTGTAGGATAATACTGGACTGCTAACCAAAAGGTCCATGGTTAAAACCCACCAGCAGCTCCTCAGAAACCATCTACAAGGTTGCTATGGCACTTAACAACAAATAATAATAATTTATAGAGTAATGAGTATGTTCTGTGCTCTTGGGGCCCATTACACCATTTTTGGGGTGAACCCACCGAATTGTCCTGGCAATAGTCACTTGGCAACACAGCCCCCTGGTGGTGTCCACATGAACTTGCAACCATAACTCATTGAAAAGTTAAGTATTGACTTTTCAAACCAAGCTCCATGGATTACAGCACGTCACAAATGAAAAGATAGTCTACATTTGAACCAGTGATCATTTATCTTACAATCTTCCTGAAAATAATGAAAAATAAATTAATAAAACCAGCAACTGCCATTATTGGAACCTACTAGTGTCGGATATTGCCTCAAATTCTTTCCACAGTATCCTGTGGAATCTCTACAGCAATGTTGTTAAGTGGTTACTATGTTCTTTTAGTGATAAGAAAACAGGATTAAAGATGTTAAATAATCGTCTCAAGGTTCACAGAGTGGAAATTTAAACTCCAGTCCACTCCCACAATCATTCTCTCTTCTGCTTTCTCCCATTGGATGTGCTTCTCTGCTGAATACTCAGGCTCATTCCCACCAGACCTGCTGTGGAGCCCCACCCCCTGCAAAGGATTTTTATGTGTTTGTTATTTGTTTTTTTAATTAGTAGAGGCCCAAGACATTGATTGGGTCACATGTGCTAGTGGGTTGAGTTTAATAGATCTTGGTGTCCTAGTGGGCACTGTGATAAGCACTGGACCACAAGGTAGATTTGAACCACAAGGTCAGCAGTTCAAACTCACCAGCTGTTCCTTGAAAATCCTATACAGGGTTACTATGAGTCGGAACTAACTTGATGGCATACAACTACAGCAACAAAAAAGGCCAAGGAACATGGGAGTGTTTTCTCCATCTTCCTACACCCACTAGGCCAGCCAGCCTGCTCTCTGTCCCTTCTCCTCTGCTTAAGACCAGGTTAGGTGTCAGGTAGGATGGTCAGCTTGTCCTGGTCTTCCTGGGTCTTTCATCCCTTTTAGTAGTGAAAGTCCTGCACCTCAGGAACCAAGCAGATTGACAATTCCCCTCAATTCAGGCAAGTCAAACCCAAGATGCTCTAGAGAGAATGAGAAATCGTAGTACTGCAGGTTGCCTGAATTATGCCATCTTGGCCAAGCCACAGTTTGTCAGAGCTCTGCATTGGCATTGGTAATTACCAGGGGCTTGTTCCTGCCTCTAAAGACAAGTTTTGGCTCAGAATGTGGAGTCTACAGGCAAGTAGCTTGGGTTCAGATCCTTACTCCACTCCTCTGTGGCCTTAGGTAAGTTATTTCACTGACTCTAGCCTCAGAACCTATCTCTTAGCACAATTCCTGTATCATTGGACAGCTGTGAGAATTAAGTGAGAAAAATGCAAATACTTAGAAAGTATACAATTCACAGGTTATGCTCAATAATGACAGCTGTTACAGGTTGAATCTACCACTCATCTATCAGTTTGTTGTACTGTGATGGCTTGTGTGTTGTTGTGATGCTGGAAGCTATGCCACTGGTATTTTAAATACCAGCAGGTCACCCGGAGTGGACATGTTTTAGCAAAACTTCAAGACTAAGACAGACTGGGAAGAAAGAAAGGTGGACTACTTCTTAATGATTAGTCACTGAAAACCTTATGAATGTCCATGGAACACTGTTACACATAGTGCTGAAAGATGAAAACATTATTAATAGTAGCAGAACACTGTCAGACATAGTGCCAGAGGATGCACCCCTCAGGTTGGAAGGCACTCAAAGTATGACTGAGGAAGAGCTGCCTCCTAAAAGTAGAGTTGAACATAATGGTGTCAATGGAGCAAAGCCTTTGGGACTTTCATTTGCTGACAGGGCACAACTCAAATGAGGAGAAACCCTGAAAACAACCATTAATAATTGGAACATGGAATCTATAATTGGAGTATGAATCTAGGAAATTGAACTCATAAAGATTGATGTCCTAGGCATTAATATGCTTAAATGGATCTGTACTGGACATTTTGAATCCAACAATCATATGGTTTATGATGTTGGATTCAAAATGTTTATGATGTTGGATTCAAACAACAAGTTGAAGAGGAATGCACCACATTCATTGTCAAAAAGAACATTTCAAGACCTATCTTGAAGTACTATGCTGTCTGCGATAAGGTAATACCCATACGACTACACGGAAGACCAGTTAATACTGCTATTAATCAAATGTATGCACCAAACACTAAAGCCAATGATGATGAAATTGAAGAATTCTACCAACTTCATTTTTCTGAAATTGATCAAACAAGTTATCAGGATGTATTGATGAGTACTGATGATTGGAATGTGAAAGTTGGAAATAAAGAAGAAGGATTTGTAGTTGCAAAATATGACCATGGTGATAGAAATTATGCTGGAGACCACATGATAGAATTTTGCAAGACCAACAACTTATTCATCGTAAATGCCTTTTTAAAGCAATATAAATGGTGTCTATATACATAGAACTCAACAGATAGAATACATAGGAATCAAATTGACTACATCTGAGGGAAGATCAGTGGAGAAGTTCAGTATCATCAGCCAAAACATAGTTGGGGCCAGCTACACAACAGACCATCAATTGCTCATATGCAAATTCAAGCTAAAGTTGAAGAAAATTAAAACAAGTCCACGAGAGCCAAAATATGAACTTGAATATATCCCACCTGAATTTAGTGACCATCTCAAAAACAGATTTGATGCATTAAACACTAATGACTTAAGACCAGAAGGATTTTGGGATAACATCAAGAACATCATACAGGAAAAAAGCAAAAGACCATTAAGAAGACAGGAAAGAAGGAAAAGACCAAATTGAATGTCAGAAAAGACTCTGAAACTTGTCTTGAACATAGAGAAGCTAAAGCGATTGGAAGAAATGAGGAAGTAAAATGCTGAACATAAAATTTCAAAATGCAGCTACAGAAGACAAAATCAAATATTATAATAAAATGTTCAAAATGTTCAACAGTCTGGAGTTAGAAAACAAAAATGGAATAACATGCTCAGGATTTCTCAAGTTGAAAGAACTGAAGAGAAAAATCAAGCCTCAATTTATAATACTGAAGGAATCATGGTGTGGCATTGTAAGATAAGCACTGGACTAGTAACCTGCAAGGCGTGGCTGGTCAACCAATTTAAATACACTAGCCATTCCTTGGAAACCCTATACAAGGTTGCTATGAGTCAGAACTGACTTGACAGCACTTAACAGCAACAACAATGGGCAAAATATAGAATGATACAGAAAGCATCAAAAGAAAGTGGAAAGAATACATAGAATCACTGTACCAAAAAGAAATGGTCAATGTCAACCATTTCAAGAGGTAGCATTTGATTAAAAATCAATAGTACTGGGGAGGTGGGGTTTGATGGAGAATAGGGTAGAAGTGTAGTGAGGATCTCCATCAGCAAGAACACAGAATATTGGACCAAGCAGGTTGAGGGGATGGTCCCAGAACTCTGAATCACATATAAAGGAATGTTTAGAAAGTTTGAAGGCTTACAGCCAGTGGAATTTGTAGCAGAAGCAAGAAATCTCATGCTTTGGAATCCAACGGCCTCAGCTGCTCCCTGAGCGACCATCTTGGGTGAGATGCAGCAGGGGAAGAATCAGAGCCTCTATGAACTGACGCCTGACAGAACCGTGGAGATAAAGGTGTGGACATTCTTTTCTTTTTTGGTATCTGTTCATTGGTCTCTCACTGTCTGTGCACCTCCATTCTGGTGACAAGAGGGGGTGCCTGAACAAGATGACACCCTACCCCCAACCCTGGAGGGTTCTATTACGCATGCGCACAGATCTCCATGAAATTTAAAGTGGCAGTTTCCACTTAAAACCAAATGGCAGCGCAAAATGGCCACAGCCAGCCATGAACTGTTTATCACTAGGAAAAAGGCCTGAATGGGGGTTGTGGAGCAGGACAGGTAGACTAAAAAGGAAACAGGCCGAAAATTAAATTCTGAGTTACAGCATAACTACCAACAGTGGCATCTTGAAATTTCTCAGGAAGAAGAGTGAAAAGGGAAGCCCATCTTCTGATCACATCTACTTGGAGGCAATAAAAAAGAATAAAAAATTCCAAAACACACACCAATCTAAATATTAAGAACACAGCTAACTACTGAATATGCCCAAGAAACAAAAACAGATGACCATATCAGCACATATCCAGAAATGAGATAAACTGAGACAAAGGAGCTGGAGGTAGACCTACACTCCATACTGGAAGATATGCAGGCTTTGGAAATGCCTGAGAAGGAATTCAGAAAAATGATTATAAAATGTATCAAAACACTATACAATGGAGTCGAGAAAACTAAGGAAGAAATCAAGAAATTGCTACAGGAACAATCAAATAAGATAGATATAGCATTGGAAACAATGCAAAACCTACTGAAAGAGGTCCAAATGATTAATAATAGAATATCAAAAGTGGACAGATAATACACTGAAAGGGCAAAGGAGTAGAGTTGAAGAGATGGAAGCCAGAAC
>NW_006408522.1:33905041-33952353 GCF_000296735.1 Chrysochloris asiatica | reverse complement strand
TAGACAAATGGAAGAGTCGAAAACAGAACAAAACTATAAGAACAAATTCAAAGGATCTGGGAGGTCAGTCTATGATCAAAATAAATACAATATGAAAGAAGGTAAACACAGAAACAGAGATCCAGGTGGATGAACCCCTAAAACTATTGTCCTGAGATAATTTTTAAACCTTAAACAAAAAATATCCCTTAAAGTTCTCTTAAAACTGAATAATAGTTTAGCTTAAATAATAAGTAAGGTCTTCCTTGAGCATTATGCTTTTTAAAGAACTATCTGTATGGGATAAAATTAACAACAGCAACTCAGAAGATGAAATAGGAACCTCAGAGGGCAGGGAGTTTATGTTAATGAGGGAGGAACAACAGGGAAAAGGTGGGTGAGAGTGATTGCACAACTCAAGGAATACAATCAATGTCATTGGTATGAGACTCAAAAATCAGAAACACTTGGTATGTATTAAAATTAAGCCATGCTTTAATTCAATGAGTCCAATGGACTGATGGAACACATGAGCATCAGTCTCCATGACAAGAAGAACTAGATGATACCAAGTTACCACTACCAACTCTTCTAAAAGGAATTACATCTTTTAATGGATAGAGTGGGAGAAAATGTAGAACACTCAAAATTATTTTAAAAGACTGGGCTTACTGGTCAGAAAGAGACTGGAGGAACCCAAGACTATGGCCTTCAGGTCTGGAACTGAACTCACCCTCATGGCTCAATTTTCAGCCAAGTGGTAGATAGGTATACTGAAGGGACAACAACACTAGTAAGGTATGCCACCATGGAATGGGCAACCATTCAAAATCAAAAGACATTTGACTAAGGACAAAGTTCAGAAGGCTTGGGAAGCAGGGTGGTATGGAAACAAGAGTCACTCAGAAGACATGGAATGACTGATGTTACGTGAAGAGAATTGCAATTTAAAAAAAAGGTAAAGCTTTAATTCCATCTTGAAGTTTTGACATGAATCTAGAATCCATGTTGTTTTTAACAGTAGTTTCTCTCACCTTTGTGCTGATCTAACCATATACCCTAAAGGAAGCATTTTTCTAGGAGCTCTGGTAGCATAGTGGTTACGAATCGGGCTGCAAACCTCAAGGTCAGCGGTTTGAAACTACCAGCTATTCTGTGGGAAAAAGATGAGGCTTTCTGCTCCCGTAAAGATTTACAGCCTTGGAAACCCTGTACAGGGTCGCTATGAGTCAGAACCGACTCCACGGCACATAACAACAACAACAACAACATGGTCTGGCAGATGCAGGGTGTCACAATCTATTCCCAGAGAGGGTTTCCTCTATGGTTAACACAGACAAGATTCAATAGCCTATATCCAAAGGCTCTTGAAGTACAGCTTTATCAATATATCTTCTATATAATATGCCCAAGAGCAGATGTGTTTGAAAAAGCAATTTTAGTAACAGATTCTGGGAAAACTTGTCCTGCTAATATTCTATAATTAACTGAAGAGCAAATATGCTTATAATTATTTATCCTTAACCAATCATGTAATCCCTTTAAATGCTATCCATCCATCCCTGCTAAGCCTCACATAGCCACCTTCAACTCTCCTGATTGTCTTCCAGCCAACCATAGTGTAGTTTCAGTTCCCACTTCAGCTGTATAAGGATGTTAGCTTCTTTATCGTCCAGTGAAGCACTATCTTCACTCTGAATCTGGACATCTTCCCTGTGTTGACCATCTTTGGACTTTCAATGAATCTCTTAATTTTACCTTTACAGGGTGTAAGTCTTCACTTTAGGACATACTAAATGTACATGTAGAAACTTAAATTGGTGTATGTTTTGCTGTGTTATCTGCTCAACAACAAAATAAATAAAATTTAGAAAAAGAAACAAAGCTAAAGAAAAGCCCAGCTCAGGTAAGGTTATGCTAAAAGAAAAATAAAAAGTTGAGGGAGGAGGGGCGTGTTGACTGGAATGACTAAAGTGTGGCAAGAGACCAATGTGATCTTGGACTCAGTACAGCTGACTTTGCTCAGTGTACTTCTCCAGCTTGGAACTGACTACCTCTACACTGCCTCCATTTGCAAACAGCCTCTCCCCACTACCTCTGAGGTTCTAAGAAGAAAAATTCAGCTCTGCCTGTGAACTGCCCATCTTGAAGCCAGCAAGCAACTCCAAAGATTAGATAGAAACCTAAGGGGGCAACGAGGGACCAGAGGAATATCATGCCTTGCTCTGATTGGCCAGGTCTAAGTCACAAGCCCCACCCCTGGAGCTGCCCTGGAGTCAGTCGGAGCACATGAGAGTGGTTTCTCAGAGGGAAACAGGGCACTGTATAAGAGTAGTGACCACAAGGTAACCCCAAACTCAATGTACTCTGAGCCCACTGTGTGCCTTGGTCACGTGATTTCACATCCTTGGCTATCTGTTTTACTATCTGTGAATGACAGTGATGGAGACTTGTTTAGCTTTGTGTGGGCTCTGGAGGTCTTGTCATTCTCCTAGCAACTCTTGCGCATTTTAAAAGCATAGCTGAACTTGGTCCTCTTCAGAACTTCAGGCATCGGCATTTGTGTGTCCAGTCCTCCAGAATATCCCAGCCAGGCACTGAGATCGCCTCTGTGAGTATATCCCCTTGTCAGACCAAATGGTTTCTCAAATGTAGCTTACTATAGGAAAACGCCTCAAACTGAGCCCTCCACAGAGACTAGAATCTTTATAAAGCATCTAATCCCATGCACCAGTTTTAGGCTGCAAACTTCAGTCTTCTGTGAATCTCACCTTCTTAAGTCACTGACTGATCTGTCACAGGACCTGGTCATTTTCTTCTAAAATGTTCCTTAGACTCCTAGTGCTTCTTGCTTGTTCACTTTGATGAGGCCAGCTTCCATATTGTAAGCTGCCCTGTGAAGAGAGGCCCATGAGGCAAGGCGCTGAGGACCACCTAAGACTAACTGCACATGACTAACTGAATCCTGTATGGTCGCATGTGTGAATGAGCTTGGAGGCTGAGCCTGAGATGACTTACAGCCCTGGCCAAGACCTTGATTTCAGAGGACCAGCTAAGTCCTGCCTGAATTCCTGACCCACAGAGCCAAGATGAGCTCCAGGAAACCACTGTCTAGAACGAGAAAGAGTGGGCCACTTGATACTAGTCCTAAACCATGAGGAAATAAATATGTTTCCTCCAATTGGGATGACAGAGTTGTTTTGTTTTCTTATGGATACCCTATACCAGATTAAGTAAATTCTCTTTGATCCCTAAGCTATTAAGGTTTTTTTCATAAATCTTGGGTTACTAACATTATTTCATGAATTCTGAATTTGAATTAAATTTTATCAAGCAATTACTTTCATGTTGTTATTCTCATCTTATCTATAAATAGCTAAAACAATATATAAAATTTTCTAACATAAAACCTTTCTTGCGAGGAGAACAAACAAGATGGCGGATCAGATGGAAGGGCAGTAAAGAGCTCCACAAGCAACAACACAGAATATCCGACCAAGCAGGCCCAGGGGATGGTCGCAGAACTCTGAACCACATATAAAAGAATATTTAGAAGGTTGGAAGGCTTACAGCTAGGGGAATTTGTGGCAGAAGCAAGAAGTCCATTGCTTTCTAGTTCGGAACGTTCAGCTGCTCCAGGAGCCGCCATCTTGGGTGAAACCAAGTTGGGGAAGGATCAGAATGGCCACAGACGCCTGGCAGAACTGCAGAGATAAAGGTGTGGACATTCTTTTCTTTTGGTATCTGTTTATTGGTCCCTTGCTGTCTGCGCACCTCCATTCTGGTGATTATAGGGGTGCCTGAGCTAGTGAGCACCCCGGCCCCACCCGGAGGGTTCTACTACGCATGCGCACAGATCTCCTGGAAATTTAAAGAGACAGTTTCCAATTAAAACCAAATGGCCACAGCCGGCCCTGAACTGTTTCCAACTAGAAAAAAGGCCTGAACAGGGATTGTGGAGCAGGACAAGCAGACAAAAAGGAAATAGGCCAAAACTTAAATCCTAAATTACACCAAAATGACCAACAGTGGCATCTTGAAATTTCTCAAGAAGAAGAGCAAAAAGGGAGGCCCATTTCCTGATCACATCTACCTGGAGGCAATCAGAAAGCATAAAAACTACCAAAATGAGTGGGGGAGTGGCTGAGGACTCTAGATTCATGGACTAAGAAGAGAAGGACTAAGAGCTAGTGGCCAGGAGCCAATTTGCAGAATATGCTCTGTGGAGATGTAAATTATTATATATGCCTGAGTGGGTTTTTTTGTTTGTTTTTTAAAAAGCTAAAGTGGATAGAGAGAAATACGGTTAACTGATGGTACATGAAGGGGATTATAATCAATGTAATGAAACAAGGTATATGATTTGTTGAATGTAAAACTGATGATATGCCCTGTAAACTTTCACTCAATCCACAATAAAAACCTTAAATTAAAAATGAATAAATAAATAAACCTTTCTTGCATTGTTGAGATAAACTTAATCAGTAAAAGGAAGTATCTCTCAGGTGTATTCTTTGCTTGCCAGTCCCACTGCCACCATGTGAGTTGAACAAAGTCAGAATATCAGCTCAGTTCTGGTGATGAGTCAGCCTGCCTAGCCTTCCTGCCTTTGCCCCTGGCTCTGGATGTGGCCTGGGGAAGGACAGGAAGAACCCTGTGTAATCCACAAGGGAAACTTCTGGTGTTAAGTTTCAGTTCTTATCCAGATCAGAGTGGGACTGATGGAATCTCTTGATCCTTGGCATCCTAAAGTGCCTGGGGTTTAACAGCATCTTGTCAACTGGGGGGAAAGGTAAGACAAACACACTCACATGCATACATGAACACTCACACACCAGGCACTGCCATGAGCCTTAGCCCAGCCCACACTGGGGAATAGATGGGATTCATTTCCACTCACTCACTCTCTGGCTTTACTGAGAAATCTTAGTGCAGAGTCGTTTTTTCTACGTGCACAGCCCTCACTCTCCAGAGTACAAAGCAAGTGTCAACAGAGGCAGGGTAGTGTGATGGCTAGAAGCCTGGAAATTGATTTTTAAAGGCTTTAGGTTCTAGTTTTGCCAATTTTGAGTATAGCGAGTTTAAGCAAGTACAAGTCTTTGGTCCTTTCTTGTGTGTGTATGGACCCAGACACAATCCCTGAGTGATTCTGAGGCTGGTGTTCTGGGAAGCTGTCTGTGTTCATCAGGAGGGCACTGTGGCCCAGCACTGACACCACGTCAGTTCCCAGCTGCCTTTTTCTTTCTCAATCCTGAGTTTCAGCGTTGGATAAAATGGTTATAAAAAATTTGACCAAGCACATTAGGCAGTTATGAGGGTTAAGGGAAATGATGTAAAATGCTTGTAACAAAATAAAATTCAATAGCCAGGAGACATCATCATCATTATTTAAAAAATAAGAATTTGCAATAAAATGGGGGGAAATTGAGAATTCAAATAAAGTCAAATACATAAGAAGGAGAGTAGAGAGGGAACCATTGAAGAGGTCATTTGCCCTGATACTCTGTGTATGACACCCAACTGAGGCCAGGACAGCCATAGTTGTGAGTGTGTGTACACACACATATGTAAATGTGTGTGTGTGTGTGTGTGTGCAAGTATGCATGTCTTTCATGAGGTGAGTGTGTATAGGACAAGCTGTAATTGCTGATGATTGCTACCTCCTCTCAGGTCAGGTAGTCCCTGTCCTTGCTGTCTGGCCCTGCAGCATTCTGCTCAGGCATGGGAAGCAGTAAGTGTGAATAGTTGTTCAGTCTGACTACCTGCACCACACACTGGCAGGGCCACGAGTTACTGCTGATTCCTCTCAGACCAGTCACAATGTAAGGAAGAACCCTAGGAGGGACACTATGTCTCGGCAGTCAGACCAGCAGCAGTGTCGGCCTGGGCTTAGAAATGCTGGGAAACTCCAGTCCAGAGAGGCCCTGTTGAGTCCAGCTGTGGACTGGATTAAACTCCCAGGTCCTGGAGAAGCAGCGGGAGCAGCCTCATGTTTGCACCCCTGGAGGCCTGGTCCCCAAGGTGCGGTGCTTCAGCGCTGTCCTCAAGGCCTGCAGGATGGTGTCCTGGCTGTTCCGTACATTGTAGTCACTGAGGTGCAGCAGGCGGTCAAAGTCTTCCTCTTTGTATGTCATATTAAACAGGGAATAGGGTGAGGTGGCCCTAGTGAGGTCCATTTGGCCAGCCTGGAGTTCTTCAGGGCTGCGAGGGACACCTGCATAGAGTGGGAGGGCAGTTGGGAGATGGACACAGAGGCTTCCACAGCTGGGCAGGGTTAAAGGGATCCTTGTCTTTCTCCCAGCTCTGTGTCTTTACCCCAGAAATAGAAATGTGTGTTATTGTTGTTGTGTGTTATCAAATCAATTCTACCTCATGGTGACTTTATGAGACAGAGTAGAACTACCCCATTGAGGTTTCCTAGGCTGTAATTCTGAGGGAAGCAGATGTCCAGGCCAAGCTGCTGTCTTTGTGATTAGCAACCTAGTGCTTAGCCATACATTGTGAGAGTTAAAGAGTTTGCTCCCTGCACAGCTTCCACTCTTTGGGAAATCCAGAGTATCTCAATACATTGCTTCAACGGGGAGGTGGGGACAGACAGAAAAGGGACGGAAACTGGGTTAGTGTAAAGGAATACTTCAAACTCATGGTGAAAACAAAAATCAGAGAAGCAAAGAGCTTTTGCTTTTTAAGAACAAGTCTTTGTTGAAAGAGAAAACGTTATTTAGGATTCTAAGTATGTGTGCCAACCTGAAGGATTCAGGATGGTGGTAGAAACCAGGAAGCTTGGAATAATGCTCAAGGGCAGACATTTATTTCTCTCCCCATAACGAGGCAGAAGTCTGACCAGTTGATGAAAGGTGGGGATTGGAAGGAACAGGTGAGAGTTAAGATTTGGGGAGCCTTTGGCCTAAGAAGAGGCCTCAGCCTGGGTTGGAGAAGGGAGCTTTAGGGAATCTGAGCTAGAGGGGACAAGAGTCTCCCTTCTCTGCCTGTTGAGCCTGGAGAACCCTGATGAAGTCAGCCTCCAACCTGGTGACTTCAACGTGGTGGAAATGACTTTAGACTGGGCCTCTGGATTCAGGGTGTCTGAAACACCGCTCACAGAACAGAGGAACCCACATGCAGCTACAGGGACTGAGGGCAGAGGGGATCTAAAGGAGAACACAAGCACAGTGAGCATGCCCACTAGCAGCAGGGGTCAGGGAACCATGTCCAAGACTGAATAGGACTGGCCCTAGGCCTTGCCCTGCTCAGCCTCTCTACCCTTTGCTCAGTGGCAGAGGCTGCTGGGAGGGACCAAGGACCAGGCTACCTAGCTAAGAGGGAGTGGAGGGGCTACCTCACCAGGGGCTGAGTAGTCCTTGAAGGAGGCGTTGACCAGTGGGAAGTGTAGCAGGACAGGTGCCTCAGGGCAGCTGGGGTCAGAGAAGATGTGGCACTCCTTGGGCTGGTGGAGGTCCTGAGGGCTCAGCTTCACGCTTGGAAAGGGCAGTCCCTGGCCCTGGCAGTACAACTCAGTCTGCTGCAGTACCTGGGGGAGAGGGTGGCCCAGCGAGAACCTAGCTGTTTCTGAGTCACCCCAAATCAGGCCTTGAGAAAATTCTAGCTCACACTGGCTCCCTTGGGGTTAAGGCCACATCCCAGTTTGTTTGGGACTTGAAAGGAGTCTAAGGATATTTTTTTCATTAAAATCTTTTGGTGAGGTATAGATCCAGCACCCCCATTTTTATTGCTGTTGTTGGATTATTCAAGTCTGACAATCCTAGGACTTCAGTAGGGGGGCCACTTCTGCATTACAGCTCTATCTTCCACAGAGTCCCAAAGTGGGCCTGGGAGTGAGGGTAGAGATGCCCAGAGTCTGCCCAGGCTGCTCTTCTTGGGGGTGAGGGGGAGGTTGAGGTTCCCCTGTTCACCTGTCCTGGATCCCAGGGTCCCAACTAACAGAAGGCCCTGGCAGGAGTCTGTCACCCTCCCATCCCCTTGGGGACAGAGGAGGTCTGGGCAAGTGAATCAGTGGCTCTACTGCCTGCCCCTCAAGCTTGACCTGGCTGGGCAGAGGGTCTGGGATTCCCATAGCAACTTTGGGGAAGTCAGAGGCACCTCAAAGGGTGAGGACAAGGAGTAGTCAAAGGAAAGGATGAGGTCCAGCTTGCGGCCTGATCGGAACATGGACGGGCAGCTAGTGTTGATGAAGTAGCCGGTGTCTACCAGGCAGAGCTGGGGCTCCTGGGGGGTCAGCTGGTTGGGGGTGCAGTCCAGATGGCAGTCTGGCAGAGGAGGCAACCAGTCAGAGGCAGCCACCATGCCTCTCCACACCACAATTGCTTCCTTGTCCCCTTCTTGACTCTGACAATAATCACTGCTAGCCATCCTTCCCCAAGACTTTCCAATGGACTCTTCTCTAGGACACATCCCAGCAGTGGATCTCCAAGGCATTTGAAAGTCTATAGCCTTGGACTATCCCTACTCAGGGACCCAGTCTTATTATCTGGGAGCACATGACCAAGGGCCTTACCTGACCAGGTAGAGAACTCTTTCTGGCTTCGGTAGTCCTGGTGCAGCTGGAGGCCATGGAGGAAGTTGGAGCTTTGCTGGTGGAGTGGCCTGTTTATCAGGAAGCCCTTGAAAGCCTGGGCCAGGGCCGTTCCAGGCTGCAGCCACAAGGCGTCTAGGTATGAGGAGGTCCCTGAGGAGGCGGGGTGCTCCTTATCTGTGACTGAGAAAGAGATATTGCTCCTTCACAGGCCTGACAGTGCCTGGCTCCTGGCCCTTATTCCCCTCTCACAGACCACCCTCTAACAGCATCTTAAGGGGACGAGGCCTCATCCCAGGTTCCTGTCAGTGCCCCTTTCCTACCTACATTCCTCATCTTGTCCTTGATGTGTTGTTTCCAGGCTTCCCCAGAGCTGGTGAGACCATACCAGAAATCCAGCAAGTTCAGGGAGAAAATGTTGCTCCAGATAGCTGAAGGCCAAACCCCAAGAGGTCAGGTACTCAGCCCCGACCTGAAAGCCAGTGGTCCAAACTTTGGATGGTGGTGGGACCTGCAATGGCTTTCCCTACAGCCCAGCCCCCTCCCCTCACCTTAGGCCTCAGCCCAGATCTGAGCTACAAGAGTCATGTCCAGGCAAAGAGGCATTCTGAATGACCCTCCTCACCTTCCAGAAAGCAGATCCGGGACTCAGGAAGCTTCCGCATCAGCCGCCCCATAAAGAAGTCAGAGCCCAAGAGCTCAGAAGGGATGAAGGCTCCATATTTCAGGAACCCAATCTCGTAGGGGGAGAACTCAACCCACTCTAATGGGGTGGAAGGAACAGTCAGCAATATGAGGAGGAGGTCTCAGCCTCCCTCTTGTCGAGTATATGTGGGCATCGATTCAGCAGATGTGACAAATGCAGACTCCTGGACTGACCACTCCCCAACCCAGTACCTTGTCCATATCATCTTCACTTCCACCCCAGGACAGAGCCCCCCTACTCCCTTCTGAGCCCGTTGGAACCACCACCCTTCCTGAAGGTTGAGCCATCTGGAAAGGAACTTTATGTCTGAATTTTCTGTGGACTCTCAGCATCCAGAGGATTTGAGTGTTTTGGGGGTAGAGAGGTCAGGACTATACCCTTGAAGTCCAGCGTCTCCAGCTTGTTTTCTTTAACATTGAGGCTCAAATAGAGTGGCAGAGGGTTCTGGCCCCGCTCCAGTGCTGCTCTTTGTCCTGACAGTGTCTGATGCATCTCCTAGAGTGGGAGGCATGAGGAATTGAGTGTGTCTGAAGCACCTCTGAGGTGGCAACTTCCCCAGGCAGGGGCAAGTGGGGGCCCGGGCTGTGGGTGAGGAGGCAGCTCAACAGAGCCTCCTCTCCACTGAGAGGGGTTTGGGGGGCATGGGTGGGATTGCATATTTAGTTTCCACCCCACCCCATGATACCATGTATGACTGCTGCTTTTCTCCAGGACACAACCACAAGGACTACAATGCCACCTGTGGCCCTGCTTCCCACATCCTGGGTTCCATGGCCCCATCTTTATGGGTCAAGCAGCGGAATGGAGGTGGACATTGACAGACAGACACACAAGTGTACCACATGCCAGAAAACACAGGGAGTCCCATGTAGCCTCCTCTGTAAGCCATGCCAGGTGATAAACTGCCCATTCTGGATTCACCTTGATGCAGTTCAAGTTCTAATCCCTCCCAGATACTTTCCTAATATCCTTCTCTCTCCTCATCCTCCTGCTTTTTTCCTGCTTCACACAAAATGAGTTTATTTATTCTGGCCTTCTGTTCCTTAATTTCTCTGCAACAAAACTGCAGTTCTTTGATGGCTAGGACTGTGGGTTGCCTCTTTTGGAGAGCTTCAACAGAGCCTCACCTAGTTGTCTCTGGTTTTGATGAAGTCATCTCTGACTCATGGCGACCCTGTGTGTGTCAGAGTAGAACTTTGTTCCAAAGGATTTCCAACTTAGTCATTTAGTGTTGCTATAGCAGAAATACCACAAGTGGGTGGCTTTAACAAGCAGAAATTTACTTCCCCACAGTTTAGGGTCTAGAAGTTCAAATTCTGAGCTCCGGTTTTAGGGGGAAGGCTTTCTATCTCTAATGGCTCTAGAAGAAGATTCTTGTCTCTTCAGATCCTGCTTCCTGGTTCCTTGTAGATCTCCATGTGTCTTAGCATCTAGCTTACCCCATCTCTTCTCTGCTTGCTTGCTTAATCTCTGTTGTATTTCAAAAGAGATTGAATCAAGATAGACTCTACACTAATCCTACCTCATTAACATACAAAGACAACCCATTCCCAATCACAGGCATAACTGTTAGGACTGACAATACATATTTTGGGGGACATAATTCAACCCATAACAGTTTCCAGTGGTTGATTTTTGGGAAGTTGATTGTTGGCCTTTCTTCCAGGGTGCCTCTAGGTGAACCTGAACCACTAGTCTTTTGGTTAGCAGGACCATTTGCACCAACCAGGGACTCCCACCAAGTTATGAGAGCACAGAAAAGGCCCATTAGATCCTGGGCCTTTTATAAACAGGGCTCATCTCAGGCATCAGCAAGTTAATGCGGTGGCTGCCTGGGACACCACTGAGGCTGCTGCCATCAGTCCTGGGCTGAACCTAGGAAGGAGCAGCACATTGTTCATGAATGTGTCATCACTTCCTTAGAATCTTCAAGCTGGAAATGACCTTACTCAGCCTAAGGGGTTCCCAACCTGCCTACCAGCCATTATCAGCACATTTTCTTAGTTGTTGTTGTTGTTAGATGCCATTGAGTTGGTTCCGACCCATAGCAACCCTATGCACAAAAGAACAAAACACTGCCCAATAGAGTGCCATCCACACAATTGTTGTAATGCTTGAGCCCATTGCAGCTGCCACTGTGTCAATTCATCTTCCTCTTTTTCCTTTACCCTCTTCACCAAGCATGATGTCTTTTTCCAGGGACTGGTCCTTTCTGATAACATGCCCAAAGTATGAGAGACGACGTCTCACCATCCTTGCTGTCAAGGAGCATTCTGGCAATACTTATTCCAACACAGATTTATTTGTTCTTCTGGCAACTCAATGGAACTTTTAATATTCTTTTCCAACACCATAACTCAAATGCATCAATTATTCTACAGTCTTCCCTATTCATTGTACAACTTTCACATGCATATGGGGTTTTTGAAAATACCATGGCTTGGGTAAGGAGCATCTTGGTCCTCAAACTGACATCTTTGCTCTTGACCACTTTAAAGAGGTCTTGTGCAGCAGATTTGCCTTAATGCACTTTGTTATTTGATTTCTTGACTGCTGCTTCCATGAGTGTTGATAGCAGATTCAAGCAAACTAAATTCTTTGACAATTTCAATCTTTTCTCCATTTGTTGTTAAGTGCCGTTGAGTTGATTCCAACCCATAGCAACCCTGTATAGGGTTTCCAAAGAGTGACTGGTAAGTTTGAACCACTGATGTTGATGTTCAAGCTGACCTTGCAGTCCAGCACATTATGCTGTAACACCACCCCAGGACTCCATTTATCATGATGCTATTTATTACATGATAAAAATCCAGTTGTGAGGATTTTTGTTTTCTTTAGTTTGAGGTGCAGCCCATACTGAAGGTTAAATTCATGATTAAGTATTTTAAGTCCTCTTCACTTTCATCAAACAAGGTTGTATCATCTGCGTATTGCAGGTTGCTAATGAATCCTCCTCCAATCCTGATGCCACATTCTGCTTTGTATAATCCAGCTACTCAGATTATTTGCAAAGTATACAGATTGAATAAATCTGGTGAAAGAAAACAACCTTTATGTACACTTCTGATTTGAAACTATTCAGTATCCCCTTGTTCTGTCTGAATGACTTGCCTCTTGATCTATGTACAGGTTCCTCATGAGCACAATTAAGTGTTCTGGAATACTCATTCTCCACAATGTTATCCATAGCTTGTCATGATCCCACAGTCAAAAGGCTTTGCATAGTCAATAAAGCACAGGTAGGCATTTTTCTGGTAATCTATGGTTTCAGCCAAGATCCATCTGACATCAACAATGATATCCCTTATTCCACGTCCTTGTCTGAATCCAGCTTGAACCTCTGGCAGCTCCCTGTCAATGTACTGTTGCTGACGTTTTTGAATTATCCTCAGCCATATTTTACCTGCATGTTATATTAATGATATTGCCCAATGATTTCCATGTTCTATTGGAACATTTCTCTTTGGAATGGGCACATATATGGATCTCTTCCAATCAGTTGGCTAGGTGGCTGTCTTCAATTTCTTGGCATAGATGAGAAAGTGCCTCCAGTGCTTAATCAGTTTGTTGAAAGATTTGCATTTGTATTCCACCAATTACCAGAGCCTCATTATTTGCCAATGCCTTCCATGCACCTTGGACTTCTACCTTCAGTACCATTGGCTATTGATCAAAGCGACCTCTTGAAATGGTTGAACATTGAATATTTCTTTTTGGTACAGTGACTCTGTGTATTCCTTCCACCTTCTTTTGATGCTTTCTGCATCATTCAATATTTTGCCCATAGAATCCTTTAATATTTCAAGTCAAGGCTTGAATTTTTTTCTTCAGTTCTTTCAGCTTGAGAAATACTGAGCATGTTCTTCCCTTTTGATTTTCTAACTCTAGGTATCTGCACATTTCATTTTAATACTTGACTATATTTTCTCAAGGTGCCCTTCAAATTTTTCTGTTCAACTCTTTTACTTCCTCCTTTCTTCTATTCACTTTAAATCTCTAAACTGAAGAGCAAGTTTCAGAGTCTCTTTTGACAACCATATTGGTCTTTTCCTTCTTTGTTAACTTTATAATGAACTTTCGGTTTCTTCATGTATGATGTTCTTGATATATCCCACAACTCTTCTGGTCTTCAGTCATTAGTGAGTAATGTATGAAATCTGTTCTTGAGATACAGTCAATTTGATTTTGGTGTATTCCATCTGAAGAAGTCCATGTATATAATAGCCTTTTATGTTATATAAAAGGAGTATTTGCAATGAATAAATCATTGATCTTGCAAAATTCTATCATGTAATCTCCAGCATCATTTCTATCACCAAGCCCATATTTTCCAACTACTGATCCTTCCTCTTTGTTTCCAGCCTTCGCATTCAAATGACCAGTAATTAACAATACATCTGATTGCATGCTTGATCAATTTCAGACTGAAGAGTTTGATAGAATTCTACAATTTCATCATCCCTGGCTATTGATTGGTACATTAATTTGAACAATAGTGGTATTAGCTGGTCTTCCTTTTAGGCATATGGATATTATCCTATCACAAACAGCATTGTACTTCAAGATAAATCTTGGAATGTTCTTTTTTATTATGAATGCTATGCCCTTTCTCTTCTATTTGTTGTTCCTGGCATAGCAAACCAAATGATTGTCAGATTCAAAATGGCCAATACCAGTCCATTTCAGCTCACTAATTCAATAAGTAGATGATACAATCTTGCTAGCTGAAAGCAAAGATGACTTAAAATCCTACCCATGAAGTTCAAAGACCACAACCTTTAGTATGGGTTGCACCTCAAGGTAAAGAAAACAAAAATCTTCACAACTGGACCAATAATAACATCATGATATATGAAGAAAAGATTTAAGTTGTCAAAGACTTTATTTTGCTTGGATCACAACTCTTCTGGTCTTCAGTCATTAGTGTCTAATGCATGAAATCTGTTCTTGAGATATAGTCAATTTGATTTTGGTGTATTCCATCTGGAGAAGTCCATGTATATGAACTCAGCAGTCAAGAAATCAAAACCATATTGCATTAGGTAACTCTGTTGCACAAGATTTATTTTAAGTGTTCAAAAGCAAAGAAGTCAGCTTGAGGACCAGCGTGCACCTGATCCTAGCCATGGTATTTTCAGTAGCTTCCTATGCATGTGAAAGTTGGACAGTGTATAGTGCAGACCATAGAAGAATGGATACATTTGAGTTATGGTGTTGGAGAAAAATATTAAAACTACCATGGATTTCTAGAAGAACAAACAAATCTGTGTTGAAGGAAGTACAGCCAAAATGCTCCTTGGAAGCCAGGATAGCAAGACTTCATCTCTCATACTTTGGGCATGTTATCAAAAGAGACCAGTCCATGGAGAAGGACAGTCATGATTGGTAAAATGGAGGATCAGCGAAAAAGAGGAAGACCCCCAACAAGAGGGACTGTCACAGTGACAGCAGCAATGGGCTTAAAGTTAGCAACGATTGTGAGGGCAGTACAGTGCTTCATTCTGTCATGCACGAGGTCTCTATGAGTCAGAACCAACTCGATGGAACCTAACAACAACAACATCTAGGATATTGATTTGTATGTGTTCCTTTTCATTTTTGATAACTTCAAATTATCCTAGATTCATTCTTCATACATTCCATGTTCTGATAATTCATGGATGTGTTCAGCTGTTTCTCCTCATTTTGAGTTGTGTCCCATTAGCAAATGAAGGTCCAGAGAACTTTACTCCATTTGCATCATCATGGTCAACTCTACTGTGAGGAGGCTGCTCTTCCCCAGCTGCAATGAATGCCTCATAGGCAGCACTATATCTGACAATAGTTTGTTATGATTCAAAATGTCTTCATCTTCTGGTACTATGTCTGACAGTGTTGCACTGCTAGTCATAAGGTTTTCAGTGACTAAACATTCAGAAATAGTCTGCCTCTCCTTCTTCCTAGTCTGTCTTAGTCTGGAAGCTCAGCTCAAAACTGTCCACCATGGGTACCTTGCTGTTATTTAAAATACTGGTGGCAGTTTCCAGAAATATGCAAGCTACCACAGTATGACAAACTGACATCATGTTAAACAGAAAACATGTTACAGTCTCAATTTCTTTTGAGAATCAGCATATCAGGAATTTGCCTTTATTTTCATATCCCCAGGTGATTATTATGATGATCAGCCAGGATTCTCGCCTAGCATACTCAGTGAGAAGAGACCCTCCCACAACTCTGCCCAGCAGTTCTACCACTTGATGAGAATGCTCATGTGCCAACTACAGTCACCTGATCCTCAGCAAATTCTTTGAAACCCAACAGGATAAGCTTCAGGGACACTGGTTAGAAGAATCCCCAAATAGCACTGATGATGTTATATCTAAAAATCAGTTCTGTAAGTGTGAATGAGTATATGTGTTGGCAAGTATATGTGTTGATATCTGCAACTTGCCCTCTCAAAATCTTTATAGAGGAATCCTGCTTGCTTATTATGATGTGTATGATGAGGGACTAGGTCTTTCAACTACAGTAGCACAATTTCTCTTCTGGGGAAAGACTTTGGAAAGGAGTCCTGGTACAGCAGTGTAGGATAAGCACTAGACTGTTAACTTCAAGGTTCAAACCCACTAGCCATTCCTCAGAAACCCTATACAAGGTCTCTGTGAGTCAGAATGAACTCGATGGCACTTTAACAACAATCACAACCATCTATTAAAAGAGTTATTGTTGTTGTTAAGTGCTATCATCACCGACTTTGCAGTCCAGTGCTTTATCCTACAGCACCACACCAGGACTCTAAAAGAGTTTTGTTGTTGTTGTTGTTAAGAGTCTTCAAATTGGTTACGACTCATAGCAAGGGTTTCCAAGGAGCAGCTGGTGAGCTCGAACCACCAACCTTGCAGTTCAAACTGACCTTGCAGTCCAGCTAATTAGCCCAGTAACTCCTTTAATAGTCGGAGTTCCTGGGAGGCACAAATGGTTAAACCGCTTGACTACTAACCTAAAGGTTAGAGATTTGAGTTCATCCAGAGACCTCTCAGAAGAAAGAACTGGCGATCTATTTCTAAAAACATTGGCTGTTGAAAACCCTATGGAGCATAGCTCTGTTCTGGAAAAAAACAACAACAAACCAAGGTCACTATAAGTTGGAATTGAGTCAACAGCAACTACTTTTTACATTGCAAGCAGGACTCTAGTTTCCAAACCTATAGCACCATTCTGACCACTCAGTCTCATCTCAAACATTGGAGTGCTGGTGATGTGTTGATGTGGTTTGAGCATTGTGCATAGTAGGACTAATACACAATCTTGTGTTCAAAGTTGAAGACAATGTGTCAGATCTTAACTCAGGAAGGAATAAGAAAAACTGTGTTTCTCCTTGAGTAGTGCAGATTTTAAGCAACTCATTGATTGCCAGCAAAAGTTTTTTTTTTTTTTAAGTTTTAAACAGATCATTCTAAAGACATTGATGCTAACTGGTACATTTTATAAGCAGCTTTTTCTAAAAACCAAAGCAATATCATAGACTATTGCTCTAATCCTTCCTATTATTTAAATTGAAATTTGTCACTATGGAAGATATATTTTCTGGCATTTTAAAATAACTTTTGGATTAGTATGTATACTGTAACAGTAATAAATACCTGTTTTATCTAAAAAATTTTAAAGAATGTTACTTATAAGAGGTAAGTTATAATAATTAAGAAAAAAAGAAATAGTAAATTGAAATGCTTTTGTCTTGGGAAAATTTTTAAGAACTACATGACTGCCCATTTCTAAGAATGCATAGAAATCAATGGTAACAATTTTTACTATGTGAACAGGGAAAAACTAATTAAGTTTGCATTTTTTTAAAGTTATGACTGGTGGATAAAATCATAATTAAATAAAAGCCTTCTTTATAGCCTAGAATCAAACTGCATATTCTAGCACCTCATAAAAACTGTTAAAACAAATTTCTCCCACTCTACAGTACCCCACTGATGCCACCTAATAGAAAAATCAGTTATTAAAACACCACTTTCAAAGCCAAACACGAACTTAAACTATAGACCCAAGGAGTACAAAGGACTTATTAACAAATAAAAATATTTCAAGAAACTATGTTGGCTTTAGTCAAGATGGTCCATTAAAAAAAGAAATGCAGGCTTAATTTCCAGTAATGATGGGTTAGATTCTTTCGACTCCCTGTAGCATTGAAAATACTAATAAAGTTAGATTTTTTTACAAGTTAATCTAAATGTTTTCTATTCATGGCAAATAGCTTAGAATAGCCTGGGAAAGCCTACCACCTGGTGGTTCTCACATCCTTTAACAACCAGCCCTGGACTCTCACCCTGCAAGCAATATGCATGCCCTGCCAGCTGTGTGGGTGCTCCAGCCTCCTCCCAGGCTCCATCCCAGGGTGCACTGTGTACCTGCCCATGCAGCATGTTCTCCAGCACGAGGGCCCACAGGTCCACAAAGGTGGTGGTGTAGCCCTGCTCAATGCGCAGCTGCAGCTCCTGGTGGTAGCTCCTCAGGCGCTCTGGAGAGAAGGCCTCCAGCTTGCTCTTGGCCATGCGCTCCCGGGCATGTTGAATGGGTCCCTCAAGGTCCTGCTGTGACCACTCAGGGTCCCCATACAAGTGGGCCATTGTCCTGGGGGAGCAGGGGAACAAGGACAGTATGAGGCTGGGGCCAAGGACAGGTCACTGTAACTCCTCCTTACCACCCTCCAGCTTCTCCCAATATATGCCTCCTCCCACCAAGCCATCCCCGCCATCTTGAAAATGTCTCTTAGGGTTTCTCTTCTTCTACACCAGCCCTAGCCAATATAAATACAATGTCAACCATATACATAATTTAAATTTTTCTAGTAGCCACATTAAAAAAGTTAAGAAAAAGTGAAATCAACTTTCATAATATATTTTATTTAACTCAGTGTATCCCAATGGCTCTGTACCACAAGCACTGGACTGTGAACCACAAAGTCAACAGTTGGAGCCCACCAGCCACTCTGCTGGGGGAAGATGAGGCTTTCTGCTTCCATAAAGATGTATAGTCTCAGACACACTAGATGGGGTCACTATGAGTCAGAATCAACTTGAGGGCACTTAACAACATCTATCATTATCATTTCATGACATAATCAGTATAAAAATTATTGACATAAATTGCATTCCTTTTTTCAAACCAACTCTTCGGAATTCTCTGGATAGTTTATGTTGATAGTACATCTCAATTTGGATTACAAGTGCTCGGTAGGCACATGTGGCCAGTGGCTACCACATTTATAGCACAGCTCTCAACCCTACTTCTCCTGTCTTCTCAGGCTACCGTTTAATATACACTTGTCAGCAGCTGTCACCTAAACCCTTCTGAGGTGCTAGCTAATAGCAGCATTTCTTCTTCCTGAAAAGTATATTTCAGTAAGATTCAAAGGAATGAATCTCTAACAATGAAAACTTCCGTAAGTAGGTTAGGGAATGTAGGGAGGCAATGTTGTTCTTGGGTAAAATAGCATCTCTTAACCTCAATTTTAGTCATCTAGCAGTGTGAACACTAAAAGAAACTACCCCAGGGAGTGTTTGTGAGGATTACAGGGAAAAGAACTGCCAACTTGGAGTTCCTCTTGTGGGTCAGGCATTTGGTTGAGTGTTTGACTTGTGCTATCTCACTCAAATCCCAGGGAGTCATCAGTATCCTCCTCCCCATTTTGGAGATGAGTCAGCTGACAATCAAAGGAAATATTGCTCAAGGTCACCCAACCAGTACGGTGTGGAGCTGAAACTCAAATCCAGTTCTTTGTGAATCAGTTACCTCGTACCCTCCAGTAATGTCTGAGAATGGACCTCTCGCATCACCGTGCTCATAGCAAAATTCTATAAATGTTTCCTGCTTTTACAAAGAGCCTTCTTAATGCCCATCTGGCCACACTGCTCACATCCACTTGACTTCCCCCATAGAAGGTCCCTTCAGCATTTACTCCTCCCATCTATGGGGCCTGGGCATCTCTGCTAGTCCCCAGAGTCCTCACCATGTAGAGCCCGAGATGCCACTGAAGTAAGTCACACAGTCCAGGAGGCCCAATTTCTGCAGGGCCAACAGGTGGCCATAGAGTGAAGTCATGGCCCGGGTACCTCCTCCAATAGCCATGATGCCCACCACAGGAACCTGGAGCACACATCGTCATATCAAAAGACAAGGATGGCACTGCCCCTGCCATACTCAAGGCCACGTCTGCTCTGCCTCCATGGAACAGGGCTTCACAGTCAAAGCCTCTGAGTCACAATTGAAGCTAGAACCCATCCAAAGGGAGCAATCACCTTAAAGCTTACCCACAGCCCCATGTCTCCCCGCACATGCCCACTACCCAGTCTGCTGACTGGAAGGTCTGGAAAGGGTATAAGTATCAAGCATTCCCTTAAGGGGTCCCCAAACCTCATCTTCCTGCAGGTCTCTCTCCAGCTGCAGGGCCTGCTTCAAGGCCTTGGCCACCACCTGCTTCCTCCTGCTCAAGAAGGTCTGTTCCTCTGCACACAGGTCGAAGCCCAGGTGCACAGCCAGCTCCTTGGGGCTGGAGCAGTGAAGGATCCAGGGGTCAAGGGAATAGATACAGCTCTGCCACAAGCAGGCTAAGCCCACAGTGAGCTGCCAGATGATCTTCCTGCTTCGAATCTTTTGCCACAGTACTCCCCTTCCATATGACAACCCTCAGTCCCCCGAGCCCCCACAGATGTGATATCCCTTACCAGCCCTCTGCCTGGAGCTTTAGCTTCATTCCTGGGGCCTAAAGTCAAGGTAAGAGAGCCTACTCAGAATGTCATGAGGGGATATTGGATTCCCCCAGTCCTCATTCTTCCTTGCCCTTTTCATTCAACTGGGGCCACTTACATTTGGGGCAGGAATATCAATGGTCACCTCCTTCCCCATAGGCAAGGATCTCAGAGGCACATTGAGGTGCTCAGATGAGTTGTCCGAGTTCCAGCCATTGCCTGAGGAGCTCTGGAAGAAAATATTCATTCATTCATCCATCTATTCAATGAATCCACATAGATCTAGTGATCCATACACTGTTCCTCCTGATATTCACTAATAATCACAAAAATAATAATTGTGCATTTATCTAGTATAAAAGCATTATTTTAACTAAATTGCCCATATTCATTTATAGAGGACTAGATGAATAACAAACGTTAGCCTATATGCTTCATTTATAAGTGGTATAGAGGCAATAAGCAATGTATTATGAGAGAGTAGGAAGTACGTATTATATTGGGTCTATTTAGATTGGGGACGGGAATCAAGGTAGGCCTCTCTGAAAAGGTGCTTTTGATTTAAAATGTGAAGGAGGAAGAGGAAGCATCCTTGGAAGAACAAGAGGAGGGCAGGGAAAGTGCTTGGTATGTTAGAAAAGCTAGAAGAGAGAAGTGTGGCTGGAACATCATGAATGAGGTAAAACATGAAACAAAATGAAGCAACAGAGGTGGGCAGGGGCCAGTCCACAGACATTAGATGTAGTCTAAGAGCATTACTGGGACAACCATTGAAGCACATAAAGACTACCATGGCTGTAGCAGCCCACTTAGAATCCTTGATATCTGCTGCCAAGGGAGTGGAACCTAACTGGGAGATGCCAACAGGACCACAGGGGACTGGGTCTTGCCAGGAGGAAAGTCATGGAGATGGAGGGAGAGGGGGCGGAAGGAGTGTCTGCAGCAACTGATGATGCTAGAGTTGGCCAAAGGTTGGGTGGGTAGGAGAGATCTAGAGCAGATTTACCTGCAGGCACCCACTCAACTCTGTCTCCTGGGCTGCCATGTAGTGGAAGCGGATGGCTGAGGACATGCCCAGGGTCAGTGTCTGTGTTTCCTCATATGACCCCTTCAGCACCAGCTCCAGCTGCAGTTTGTTCTGATCTGGGGGAGGGAGTGGGCAGATCAGGTAAGAGAGTTGCAGTGTTTGTTAATGTGAGGGGAACAAGAGTGCGAGTCTCAGCTCAGACCCTGACATAGCTGAGGCCAGATTCTGAAAAGAAACCCTCCCCAGCCTGCTGGGTCCCACAATCCCCATAGGGCTCCCACCCCTACCCTCATATATCCTCCCACTCTGGCCCACAGGTTTCAGGCAGAACCCAAAGCTAGTCCTGAATAGGTCTCACCTGGGGCCACCGTGGCGCTCTCCAGGCTGTCCAGATGCACATTCAGGCAGGACAGCTCTCTGGCCTGGGGCAGACCACATCATGGGCAGAGGGCTCTGCTGGGCACACTGAGGTCCCTCAACCTCAACCCTCTGTTTCAAACCCACCACTGTTTCAAAGCCACCACACACTGAACAAGAAGTGGGCCTCAGAGTGGTATAAGATACAGAAACCTCACAGTCCATCTCTGATCAGTGCAATTGGAAGGCTAACTCAGATGCTCTGGAGCAACCAGGAGAGCCTAGCTCCACCAATCCTGGAGCCCTGCTGGCTTTGCCAAAGTTCTGGGACCTCTCAAAAACTCCATCTTTCAGGCCCACTTCTTTCCTTCCTACGTTTTTCTTGTAGCCTAGATTTGGAGGATCTAATAATGCTAAGCAAACTGCTGTTTTTTACAGGATGATGGAATGGGTGTTAGAGAAATAGTCCGCATTTCAGTTACTAGGATGTCTCCTAGGAGTTCTTCTACTCCCAGAAGGATTTACAGCCTCAGAAACCTTATGCATGGTTGCTATGAGCTGGAATCAACTCCACGGCACACTAGGATATCTCCTAAGTGCCCTCTGCTTCACTGACATACCCTTCCTTTGTACTTTCTGCTCTTGTAAAGCACACAGCATCTTTCAGTGGTACCACAGCCCACCGGACTCTTGCTACGGACCCTCTCCTGGACTAGTTACCAGCTGCTGTCAAGGCATGTGTGTCTGAGTAGAGCTATGAATGCTCCACAGGGTTTTCAATGGCTGCTTTTTCAGAACTAGATCTCCAGGTCTTTCTTCTGCGGCACCTCTGAGTGGACTCAAGCTTCCAATCTTTTGCCATTTGCTGTTTTCACCACCCGAGGACTCCGACCTCCTATTCAACTGATGAATTTATCAATCCATCCCTCAGATAAGTGTCGATTACCATAGGTCTGAGGAGTCTTGGTGTGGCACTGGAGCATAAGCACTGGACTGTTAACCACAACGTTGGGGGTTCAAACCCACCAGCTGTTCCTTGGAAACCCTATGCTGTTGTTGTTAGGTGTCATCGAGTCGGTACTGACTCATAGTGACCCTATGTACAGCAGAATGAAACACTGCCTGGTCCTGAGCCAACCTCACAATTGTTGCTATGCCGAAACCCATAGCTTCTGCCATTGTGCTAATTCATCTCGTTAGAAGTCTTACTCCCTTTCTCCAACCCTCCACTTTACCAAACACAATATTCTACTCCAGGGACTGGTCTCTCCTGACAATATATCTGAAGTATGAGAGACAAAGTTTGGTCATTCTGGCTTCCAAGGAGCACTCTAGCTGTACTTCTTCCAAAATGGATCTATTGGTTCTTTTGGCAGCCCATGGTACTTTCAATGTTCTCCTCCAACACCACAACTCAAATGCATCAATTTTTCTAAGGTCTTCCTTATTTATTCACATGCATATGAGGTTATTGAAAATACCATGACTTGGGTCAGGTGCACCTTAGTCCTCAAACTGACATCTTTGCTGTTCAACCCTTTAAAGCGGTCTTGTGCCGCAGATTTGCCTAAGGCAATATGTCATTTGATTTCTTGAATACTGCTTCCATGAATGTTGATTGTTGATTTGAGCAAAATGAAGTCTTTAACAAGTTCAGTCTTTTCTCCACTTTTATGGATGTTGTTTATTGGTCCAGTTGTGAGGATGGAAACTCTACATAGGGTCACTATGAGTCAGAATGGACTCAACAGCACTTAACAAGGCCAACCATAGGTCTGAATTTATTTTGATGTATATTTGAAAAAGTAACACTACCCCATCAAACAGGCACTTGTGTGATCATGAGAGTGAGTTGTTGTTGCGGTTAAGTGCTGTCGAGTCAGTGATAACTCATAATAACCCTATACAGTGTTTCCAAGTGTGACATTCAGGATACTGCACTGGTCTGCAAGGTCAGGGGTTCAAACCCATCAGCCGTGCCTCAGAACCGACTCGACGGCACTTAACAACAACAATGGGGTTTCCAAGGAGTGGCTGGTGGGCTTGAACTGCCAACCTTGTGATTAGCAGTCCAGTGCTTATTCTTTAGCACCAGGACACCATTTCAGTTGTTATTATTGCTAAGTGCCATCAAGTTGGTTCCAACTCACAGCGACCTTGAATAGGGTTTCCAAGGAGTGGTTAGTGACTGTCAGCCTTGGGGTTAGCAATCCAGTGCTTATTCTATACTGCATCCGCCACCTAGTGGCCATTCTTGTTTACTGCACCTTCATCTTGTTCACTGCAGATGCGTTAAGCTTTCCTGTTTTAGGAAGGCTGACAGAAACTCTCCACTGTCCCAAAGAGGAACTGATCACCCTCCTAGTCAGTGGCATGACTAGAAGGCCCAGGGAGGGTGCAGACCGCAGTCCCTGACATTGTCAAAGGGGGTGACACCAACCTGGCTCAGGGTTCACAGCGGTGGCTGTGGCCAGCCAGCACCCAAGAGGGAGAGGCCACCAAGGCAGTGGCATTACTTCAATAGCGTTAACTCACCAGCACCCCGGGCCTCCCACCCCATCACCCACCTGCCAGGTTTTCCTCCATTGGACAGAGAGGAGGGTCTCCGTCTTAGTGAGACAGGGGAGGAGCTGCAGGGAACCCTGGAGGCAGGGGGTGGAGGGGTGGAGGGAAAGGGGCGGGGTTCCCACCGCAGGGTACTCAGCAGAGACAGACTGCTCTGCCCACGGGGAGTGAGTGACACCTTGAGTTACAACACTGGGTGACACTAGTCCTAGTGTCGCCACGGCCCTGACTCTATCCCAGATCTCCAGGAATGGAAGCACAGAGCCCTGGAAACTCTCCCTGGGCCTCATTAACCTCAGCCTTCACAAACCCAAGGTGTGACTGGCTCTCAAGATGTCTCCATCACTCTTGAAGTGTTAGAACTGAGTTCATCACACACGACTAAACATCACCGAGGAACACCTAAATCCTCCACTAGTCCCTCAGCTAGAAGTTCTCTCAGCAAAGCCTTCATGTTCACTTTAGGCCCTGGCACTTCCAAGCCTCACAGCCCCCCACCACAGCCCCGGATGACCACCTGGGAGGCCAGGGATGATTTGAACACAAATCCCTGTGTCTGTCTCACCCCTCCCGCCTTCACCCTAGGTTGCTGCCCTTGGACTCCTTCTACCCCACAGTCTGCTCTGAGGCCCCTCCCTTTTAGCTCCCCTGAGGAAATGGTTACCACAAGGACGTTGTTGGTGATGAGGTTTTCTGGGTGGTCCAACCTGGAAAAATCAAACCATCCAGAGTCTGGTCTTGCAAAGGCAAATGTGTCCTGCAGTGAGCTACACCCCTCACAGTCAACAGTCCAGACCATGTGGGGTCTCCCTGGCTGATGCTGAGGGTTTCTTGGCCCTGAATAAATCTCAGAGTGAGCATGAGATGCTTCCAAAGAGGGGTAGGTGGAGAAGAGAAAGAACAGAGAAAACTGTCACTTTCTTCTCCTTGTTTCTAGAAGTAGAGCTCCTCCCTGGCCCAGACCACTCGGGCAGAGGTGGGAATATGACAAACAGTGAATTTTGACTGGATGTAGTGGTTACGAATTGGGCTGCGAACCACAAGGTCAGCAGTTCAAAACTACCAGCTGTTTCATTGGAGAAAGATGAGACTTTCTGCTCCCTTAAAGATTTATGGCCTCAGAAACCCTGTACAGGGTCGCTATGAGTTCGAACCGACTCCACAGCACATAACAACATCAACCACAATCAACAGGGAGCTCTAGATCAGGGCCAGAGCTCTCGCTCCCTAAGGAGATCCCAGTCCCCATACATTCCTTAACCATGTGAGAGTACTCACGTTTTCTCCAGCAGAAACTCCACATCCAGCTCCACCTGACATCAAAGTAGATAAACAAGTCATCAACATTTGCATGTATCTTAGGAGTTGACGTTTGGATTATCATATTATCTCAAGCAGACTTTAAAGCAGACATTGTATTGTAATTATTTCCATTTCACAAATGAGGAAACTGAAGTCTAGGAAAAGAAGAGAGCCACCTACCCAAGTCACCCTACATCTCATACATCTTCAGAGGACAGATCTTCTGAGTCTTAAAACTTGGAGCAAGGCTGAAGGAAAGTCAAGAGTACAGGCTGAGAGTAGGGTCTTAGAAGCTAGCAAGTGGCCATGTAAGATGCAACTATTAGTCACTCCCCATGTGAAGGAAGGAAGTGAAGAAATTTAAAAACAAAACAAAACAAAACAAACCCTCCAGGGAACAATTAGCCGAAAGGACAAATGTACCACTTGAACCACAGTCTCCACTATCATGAGATCAGAAGAACTAGATGGTGCCTAGCTACCACTACTGATCCCTCTGGTCAGAACTACAGAAGACCCTGGACAGAATGGGAGAAAACGCTTCAAACCTGGAACTTAACCCACCCTTAGCTATCTTCTTACAGCCAAACAACAGACGGGTCTATAAAGTGAACAATAACAATAACACTTGTGAGAAATGTACTCCTCAGAATAATCAGCCACATTAGATCAAAAGGCAGCATTGCCCAAAAACAAAAGCTCAGAGAGCAGGAAGGGGCAGGAAAGAAGGGCAAATAGAAATGGGAAACCCAGGGAGAAAGCAGGGAATTACAATTAATGTTACAAAACAAAATATGCAGTGTAATTATTTCACCCAAATTACAATAAAATAATAATAATACAATGACGGTAAATTATAATTTGAAATAAATGTGTTAACAAATTCACAATATATTGAATTACATGAAAATGTTGATTGTTAAGTGCTGTTGAGTCAGTTTGGACTCATAGTAACCCTCTCTTGTATAAACACTGGACTGGGAACCACAAGGTTTGGTCCCACCAGCTGCTCCATGGGAGAAAGATGAGACTTCCTGTTCCTGAAAAGATTTAAAGTCTCGGAAACCCTGTGCAGGGTCGCTATGAATCGGAACCTACTGGACGGTACTTGACACAACAATAGGATTTCCAAGGTGGGTTTGAACCACTGACCTTACAGTCAACAGTTCAGTGTTTATCCTATAGCATCACATCAGGACCCCAAACAATGATAACCAAACAGAAAATTTTTAATTTAAACTGTAGAAAACCCCCATAGGGGGTTAAGATGGATCTCTGATTTGGATCTATAAATAGATCTGCTTTCTACTCCTTCCTATTAGTGTTTTGTAGATTTTATATTAAAAATATCATTTATTTCTACAAATGTGAAAGGAAATCATGCTAATAAAACAGACTTTGAAAAAACTTAAAGATTCACTAAGGTGAGTGGGAAGAAGCACAGGCTTAGGGGACTTCAGCATGATCAGCATCCATTTCATCTTCCTCTTGAGCTCAACCCACCCAACTCTACAGGAGTCACAGAGCCCAGATCAGGACCAGACGTGGTGGTCAGGAGCTGTGGAACCCACAATGACTCCAAGGGTTGGTTACAGTAAGCTGTGTTTTGAGAGGCATTAGGAAGTTCTCCACTACCCAAAACCTTTCCTACACAGATAACAAAAATTCCTCCACTGAGTGATTCAGTCTATAACAATAAAGTCAAGTCTTTTCCCATCCTATTAAAATCAATTCTCTCTGGAAGGAGTTTCCATCTTCCTGTGAATGAGTTAGACCCAGCAGCAGGACAACAAACAGAAGAAACTGAGCAACTTCCTTATCTGTGAGCTAGGAGATGTGGGACCCACAGGAACTTCCCCACCCACCTGGGAACTCTGGGAGAAGGTCTTCCGGAGCAGCTTGCCAGCAAGGACTTCTGAGACATCAAAGAGAAACTCAGAGAGGAGATCATCCTCTTTAACGAAGTCTTCGTCATAGATGCTCAGCTCCAGAACATTCTAGAGACCCAAGAACAGTAACTTAGCACATTATCTACTCAAAGTAACAATAATACATATCTGTTTAACCCCACTTGATGCCCAGAGCTGGAAAGAAGCCTCTATCCCCTTGTACTTCAAATTTTAAAGAACTGTAAAACTTTAATGATGCATAAGGAAATTCTGGCAAAGTTCCTGAATTCCTCCTGCAAATTTTTTAAATCAAAATTTAAATTCTTTCAAAAAATTACCCAACCTCTCTCCCTCTCCCAGGTTTTGCTGATCCCCTAATGCATTCTATGTGCCAGACAGAGGTGTGTATCAACAACAGTTAGTGCATCTGCAGAAAATAGAGCATATGCAATTAGTTTTAGTTTACTGAATGATTTCTCACAGCTGGTGATGGAAACTACAGTGGCAAATAGAAACAGCTCATTGGCAGACCCCACCGACACACACATATCTCAAGTGGCAGCCAGGGCACATGTCATGACTCCCGTACTTTAGATGTTTCTCTGACACCAAACACTGAGTCTTCCGTGAATTTTCTCATTTAATCTCACAACAACCCCGTTAAGAGGAGACTCTGAATACTGATAGATGGACGTATGGAGGAAGCAACTGTCCATAAGAGGACCACACAGGCAGGTGGTGGAAGGACCATTACATTCATTCACACATTATTTCATAGTACATAAAGGCCAGATACCCTCCTCCCCAGCCTTTCTCTGACTGAGCTCTGGAGGAAAGGACCATGAGTCCTTTCTGTGAGGGGTATGATCTGTCCTCAGGTGGGTGGTTGGGATACTCTGGACTTTACCTTGACCTGACTCTGGATTCGGAAGGTGAAGGTCTCATTCCATACAGGGTGATTAGAGTTGGTGACTGTCTTGGTCTTAACCTTTGTTCCAGGTATAGTTGGCAGCTGCAGGATCACATACGGGTCTGCCTGGCTCACTGCCAGTCAGGAAAACAATGGTGAGAGAGAATTCTCCAGACCCCTTTCTCTCCAGCTTCCTGCCAAGACTCCAGTGGCCCCACAGGCAACCCAGGCCAGTCCCAAGCACTTGTCTGGCCCTTTACCTACCATAGGGTTTGGTCACCCCTTTGTCCCTCCTGGAGCCCAGAAAGCCGGTACTCACACAGGTCAGCCCAGGGCAAGTTCCGTGCCTCCAGGACCTTCACGGTGAGCTGCCAGCAGGCAGAGGCCTCCTGAAGATAAATACCAACCAAGTGAGTACTGCTTGCTCATTCCTTTGCCCGACCTCTCTGCTCCACTGCACGAGCCCTCAGCTGTGCACATCCCTCACCCCAATTTGTGTTGAGGCTTCTTCCCAGGTATTGTGGATGCAGAACAGCTCTCTGGGAACCAAACAGCCTTTGTCACCACTGCTGTTGGGATCACAGGAAGGGTAGACCACAACCGCAAGGGTGGATTTAGTGGAACAGCCCCTTCAGGGATGGGACTGAACAATGAGTGGAGAAAGCCAGGACCTGCATGAGGACCAAGGAACTGTCGCCCACCTAACATGTCAGTTTGGATCTGCCATCCAGAGATCTCAGGGAGGGTGGCCCTGTTGTAAAGCAGGTGAAACTGCTGCCCAGCACCCATTCTCCAGGCCTTCTAGACAGGAAGTGGACACATGACTTGTGGAGGAACACCAGTGGTCTCTGGTGTCTACAGACACTAGAAGCTCAGTCTGTGCTGTCTTAGGGTTTGAGTTAGGAAATTCCAGGAACATCAGACTAGCTGTTACAGCAATCTGTGGGTACAGCAGGTGGAAGGTCAAAGTGATGAAGATGCTGGAGAGGTCACATTAGACTATACATGAACTGGAAAGGGATGCAAAGAAACCAAATGAGCAACTCTGAGGGGATGAGCAGAGGGTAGGTGGCAGGAAGAAAAGAGGTAGTATATCAGGGCATGGCTGAGTTCTTTTGGGAACTGAATACTAGGGGGTATCCCCAGACTCCATTGTGGAGGACTCTGGCACTGCTGGGATCCAAGAGTACCTCAGGTTCCTGCTCTTCTGGGTGCCTGCACAGGCTCCCTACAATAAGCCCCTTCTATCTGAAGTACGTCCAAGAGTCTGGCAGGACAAAGGTACATTTTCTCCATGGGCTGACCCCAAGGAAGGTAGAGAGCATTGTTGTGAAAAAGATCCTGCCCAAGAGCACCACATGGGTTATATGGCCCTAGCAGGAAAAGCCTATGTGGAGTAGGCCATTAGAAAGAAGCCAGGAAGGACGTGGCATCAGCAAAGAGCATTGCCTGTACCAGGGAATGATGCAACAGGAGACCCCCCAGCAAGGTGAGAACTCACAGAGACTCAGTGTGGTGCCACTCATCCAGTGTATGCACTATGGCGGCTCCGATGAACAACCCACAGAAGTACCATGTGCTCGGGCTCCTGCCACCCAGAAGGCTCTGAGCCCAGGTTTGACTCACCCTAAATAACATCTAATCTGCCTCTTTGCCCACCCTGAGGGAGCATAGCACTTGAGCGGTGGATATTTGGTATTACATGGCTGGGAGACAGTGGCTGGGTTATCTCTGATTTGCATCCTCCCAATTATTCCCTGCGAACCTTAAGGTCAGCAGTTTGAAACTACCAACTGTTTTGTGGGAGAAAGATGAGGCTTTCTGCTCCCGTCAAGATTTACAGCCTCGGAAACCCTGTACAGAGTCGCTATGGGTCAGAACCAACTCAACGGCACTTAACAACAACAACAACAACCATTCCCAGGATACCTAGTGTGGCATTGTGGGCTAATGCGCCAGACTGCGAAGTTGTTTGAACTGCAAGGTCAGTGGTTCAGTCTCACTAGCTGCTCCTTGGAAGCCCTAGACAGGGTCGCTATGGATCAGAATCAACTCGACAGCACTTAACGACAACAACAACAACCATTCCCACCTCTCTAAGTCTGTGTGTGGTCAGGCAGTCTCAACTCACACCAACCACTGATCTGTTCTGCACAGATGCCCAAGACCCACCAGTGCTACCTACAGGGGCCAGTTTCTCGATCTGGAGGATTCAACTCTCCATTCTCCACAGAGAACCTTAAGAAACAGTGAGGCCACAGCAAACCACAGGTGGCTATAACTCCTGCCCCTCACCCTCCTCCTCTGGCTCCCTGCATCTGTCCTTTGCTGAGTCCCCATGTTGAGCACTGGCGTCCTCATCGTTCCTGTCAATTTTCCAGCAGAGCACTCCAGTAAGGTAGACTTGTTTCTCTCTTCTTCACAATGTTTCATGACTCAATATACAAGGGAAGCATGGGCTTACTTGTGCTTACTTACTAACCAATAATGAACAATTTCATGTTTTTTCACCATATCAAAGATTCTGCTTCTAGGTACGACTGGCGTTGGTCTCCCTCTCCCAAAACCACAGCAGCTGCCTACAGAATCAAAGCCTTTTTCCAAATACTCATATACAATTCTTGACAGGGATGGAATATTCTGTAAGCAAGGTAAACACGGGCTTACTTGTGCTTATTTACAAACCTGTAGTCAACAATTTCACATGGAAAATCTGCACAGGTTTCTTATAATAAGAAGTTAATGAAACTGTTGACAGCAGATTAGTAAGTAAACCCATGCTTACCTTGCTTATTGGATAATCCACCCTGCTTCTTGGGGATTAACTTCAATGGCACCAGTAACCTTTAAGCTCTATAGGCTTTAAGCCAGAGGTAGTGACTGGCAGAGATTTAATAATTTTTTTAGACACCTGGCTTCATTTCCTCCCCACACCCAAATTCCTTAGCTGCATCTCACAGGAAAGGTGATGGCGGGCACCCTGGAGCCATCATCCCACTTCCAAGATAAGGAATGCCTCAGATTCGCTCCTCCTGCTCCTCCAGTCAGGTCAGGGGGTGTCCATGGATCTACAACTTGGGGTGAGGCTTTAAAGCCACTTTGGGCTACTAAAAAGTGTTCTCAATTGTGGGTTAATGCGCTGGATGGCAAAGTCAGCTTGAACCACAAGGTCCGTGGTTCAAGCACACCAGCCTCTCCTTGGAAACCCTATTCAGGGTCACTATGGGTCGGAACCGACTCAACGGCTCTTAACAACAACAACAACCAGTCATTGGGAGTCCTAGTGGGCGATGTAGGTAAGTACTCGACCACAAGGTCAGTTTGAACCTCAAGGGCAGCAGTTCAAATCTGGCGGCAGTTCAAATCTACCAGCACTCCTCACAAACCCTATACAGGGTCACTATGGGCCAGAGCAAACTTGACGGCACTTAACAACAACAATCATTGGAGTCCTGGTGTGGTGCTGTGGGATAAGGCGCTGGACTGCAAGGTCAGCTTGAACTGCAAGGTTGGTGGTTCAAATTCACCAGCTGCTCCTCGGAAATCCTATAGAGGATCACTATGAGTTGGAACCGGTTCCATGGCATTTAACAACAACAACAAGTCATTAGGAGCCCAGGTGTGGCTCTGTAGGATAAGCATCTGACAATAAGATCGATTTGAACCGCAAGGTTGACAGTTCAAACTCACCAGCCATTCCTTAGAAAATCTATACAGGATCACTATAAGTTGGAGCTCTGGTAGCGTAGTGGTTACGAATCGGGTTGCGAACCGCAAGGTCAGCAGTTCGAAACTACCAGCTGTTCCATGGGAGAAAGATGAGGCTTTCTGCTCCCGTAAAGATTTACAGCCTCGGAAACCCTGTACAGGGTTGCAATGGGTCGGTTCCGATTCCACAGCACATAACCACCACCATGAGTCGGAACTGACTCCACAGCTCTACACAACAAGCAGTCATTATCCTCCTTGCAAGCGTGGCTGCCCATTTCTCCCACCATCTCTCAGCCCCTCTTCAGAAAGTCCAGTTCTTTGGCAGGGTATTTTTTTCCTAAGGGGAAACCCCAGTTCTCTTCATCTTTAAGACCACTCCTAACAGAGCACCCAAGGATGGGTTGTGGTGATCATTCCAATGACTAGTCTCTATTAGGAGACAGCAGGTGTAATGACAAGAAGCAAAATTCAGAGCCAGATTGTCTTGAAACCCTGGTCTTGAGGCTTACTTGTGTGTGGCCTTGGGCAAGTTACTTAACTTCTCTGTATTTTTGTTTCCTTATCTATAATGGAAATAATCATAGTATTGACTTTAAAGAGAGTTCTAAGACTAAAAATCTTAGTATCTGCTGAATGCTTAGGAGAATGCTCAGCAAAAAAATAAACAGCACCTAAGCAATTGCACTTATTATTTAGTGAGTGCTTACTAGTTTTTTAGCTGCTGTACTAAGCATATGACATCTTCTAACCTGATTTGCCCTTCCAACAACCTCATAAGGTAGACCTCTCATTTCTCCCATTTTACAGATGAGGGAATTGAGGCACAGAAAGGCTAAGTAGCTTAACCTTAGTAAGTGACAGAGTCACACCCAAGTGTCCAGGGCCAGAACTCACAACCCCTGTGAGTTTGTTTCTTTGTAAAAGTGTGCAACTTTCCCCCTACTATCCTGAGAATATCTTGACACTAGAATTTCATAGATTTGTTTTTAACGACTAGGAGTATTAAACAAATTAACATATTAACTAATATGATTCTTTTCTCCCAAGGGCACTAAAGTCCAGTAAAGCATTAGTCTTGGGTAGAAATTGGTCTTATACAGCTTCTGAGATACACAGGGTAATTTCTTGGCTCAAGCCAGTTCCAGGGAGTCTACGGTCCCGTAGTAGTGGGCTATAAATCTGGTGGTGTCCTTCTGTGACACACAGCCACCTGTTTGCTGATAGGAGTGTGTGAGCATGTGTCTGTATGGAGGGAACTCTAAGATTCATGGGGAGGGAGGAGATTGTGACTGGCCAAACCTGTGATCCCACTCATCTATTTCCACCCACTCCATATCCCCAAGCATTCACATCCTTACCCTCTGGCTCCCATCCTCTGTCTCTGCCTTGCTGGATGGGACCTAAGCCCTCTCCAGAAACCAGAATCACTCTGATTTCAGTTGTGCCAAACTTTTCAGGATGCACCCTGGCCCCAGGCCCTCCCATGACTGGTGCCCATATTAACAAATACTATTACCTGATGAGGATGGCCAGCTGGTTTCCTAGGTGACAGGTTCTCCATGCCAACCCTTCTGCTCCACTCCAGGCTCAGCCTCCACCAAGAAAGGCTGTTCCTGGCTGGGTGGCAGCGACTATCCCTATGAAATGGGACTGAGTGTGTCTCTACTCGCCTATAAACGGATTAGGGCTCCACCCCCAGGTCACTTCCTCAGCTCAGCACCTCCTCTCCTCTGGGTCAGCCAGCATCTCCAGAAACATCTGGCTGTTCTCCAGGACCCACAGGTGGAGCACCCCTTCCAGATCTGGAATGTGAGAGCAGAAGTTGCAGCCAAGTGGAGGAAGACAGTCCCTGAACAGTCAGAAAACTGGTTCCCCTGTGGTGAAGGCAGAGGATTGGGGAGGACAGAGGTGATGAAACACTGGCAGCTCAGCCCCAGCCTGAGCACCACCAGCACTGAGAGAAGGAGGCCCATATACCTGGGACCAGACCAAAGTGCTGCTGAGTCTGGGTGACGGTACTACGGGCATTCAAAGGGATGGGCCTCGTGCTTCTGAGAGTTGCTAAAGGGTCTGGATAGTGCTCAGACTCGAGGTCCCTCACCCTCAACTCTACCCTCAAACCTTCGGGTTCCGCTGGTCCTCCACATGATAAGCACAAGACTGCAAACCACAAAGTCCATGGTTTGAGCCCACTAGCTGCTCCGTGGAAGAGAGATGAGGCTTTCTGCTTCCTCAAAGATTTAAAGCCTCAGAAACCTTATACAGAGTCACTATGAGTCAGAACCGACTGGATGACACTTAACAGCAACAACAGGAGCTTAAGCCAGTTGCAATTTTGCATAGATTTCAACTCATGACAGCCTTGTATGTCAGAGTAGAGCTGTGCTCCATGGGGTTTACTGTGACTGCCTTTTCAGTAGATTGCCAGACTTTTATTCTGAGTTGCCTCTTTGTGGACGCAAACCTCCAGCCTTTCCGTTTGCACCACCCAGGAACTTCCCTAGGAGTTCAGAGGAGTTCTATTAGAATCAAATGGCAAGCTTTGAGATAAAGGTAAAAGGTACCAATCAGGTAACTTTTAGAGTTACAATTCTGTAGAACAACATTATGTGATGGCACCTAACTGCTAAAGCTATTCAATGTGCTCAATAGTATTAACTACTCTCTTCAGATGGCATTAAAAAAAAAAACCTGCCATCAAGTCGATTTGATTCATAGCAACCCTATATAGGTGTTTCCTAGGCTGTAAATTCCTTATAAGAGCAGAAAGTCTCATCTTTCTTCTGAAGAGCTGGTGGTGAATTCAAAATGCTGACCTTGCAGTTAGCAGCCCAACATGTACAGTACCAGGGCTCCTTAAGATGACATAAACTCACTAGCTAATTGAACAATAATGGCCTGTTTTGCAAGGCAAATGAACCTATATTTTTGTTGTTGTTTTTACCTGCCGTCAAGTTGGTTCCAACTCATAGCCTCTTATACACAGCAGAACAAAACACAGCATGGCCCATGGTCCTATACCAACCTCACAATTATTGCTACACTTAAACCCATTGTCAATCCGTCTTATTGAGGTTCTCCCCTTTTTTTTACTGACCCTCCACTTTACCAAGCCTGATGTCCTCATCCTGGGACTGGTCCCTCCTGATAAGATGTTTGACCTATGACAGATGAAGTCTTGCCATCCTGACTTCTAAGGAGCATTCTGGCTATATTTCTTCCAACACAGATTGGGTTGTTATTTTGGAAGTCCATGGTACTTTAAATATTCTTCTCCAACACCATAACTCAAATGCATTAATTCTTCTATAGTCTTCCTTTTAATTGTGCAACTTTCACATGCATATGAGGTTACTGAAAATACCATGGCTTGGGTCAGGCGCACCTCAGCCCTCAAACTGACATCTTTGCTCTTGAAGAAACTGTATTAATGTTAACTTATTACAAATGGATCTAAAACATCATATTACAGAATTGGCCAAAAAATAAAATTAATGATGTGGTCTGTGAACAAATGAAAAATAAATGAACAGGAAAATTCCTAATTTGCATGAACCAAATTTATGTTAAATTGAACAGTAAATGTAAGAATAACTTATTACAAAAAAGTGACAGCAACACCAACCACCACAACCAAACTTAATGCCATGAAGTTGATTCTAAACCATAGCCACCCTACATAGGGTTTCTGAGACTATAGATCTTTACAAGAACAGTCTCATCGTTCTACCTCAGAGTGGCTGGTGGGTTTGAACTGCCCATCAGAGCTCCTTAACTTATTACAAAGTAGGTCATAAATACATCAGTGTACAAAGTCAACTAATGGTGAGTGGCAAAGCTCAGTTTACACTCGAACCTCTCTGAATTGGAAACCTGGCATCAACCACCAGGACTACTGGTGACTTTGTTGGTCTGGGTCAGACCCAGAGCAGTCCTGAACCTCAGGAGTCATGACAAAAGGATGTGAATTAGCACCTTCTCCCTGAACTGTTGCGGGCAGCTCTTAGGAGACCCAAAGAGGTGGAATGGCAGCCCCGCCCCCTACTTAGTGACCCCTAGCTCCAGGCCTCCACAACAGCATGACAGCGGAAGCTCTAACCCTCAGAGATAGGAACCTTGGGCTCAGCTGGCCAGGCTGGGAGGAAGACTTAGCCCTCAGTTTCCCCATATATCTACTGATGATGTGGTAGATGCTGGGCCTGGGGAAAAACATAAAATTCCTGGCTCAGAGATTCTAAATTTGGGACTAGGGTCCATGGATTAGATTTATGGCAGTGCCACAGTCCCTGATATTATAGGCAAAGTTCCTTTTTTTGGAAATATTTCTGAGAAAAGGGTCCAGAACAGCACTGTCCAATTAAAACATAGGATGAAACCAGATATGTCATATTAAATTTTTCAGTAGCCACACTTAAAAAGTCAACTATAAGTGAAACATATTTTAGTGCTTATTTGATTATTATATTCCATAACAATATATACTTATAAAATTAAGTAATGTATCTTATTTAATTGCATACAGTCAAGATTTTATCAATCAATATAAATGTATTGATATATTTTAATACTGTCTTCAAATTTACTGTGTGTTTTATGTTCACAATACATCTCAGTTCAGATGAGCTATAGTTCAAGTTCTCACTAGTCACATGTGGCTGTTGTTGTTAAGTGCTATTGAGTCAATTCCAACTCACAGCAGCCCAGTATAGGGTTTCCAAGGAGAGGCTGGGGTGTTTAGCAGTCCAGTGCTTATCCTACAGTGCCATACATGTGGCTAGTGGCTGCCATACTGGAGCAGGCAGGTCTCCCATTAGATTCTCCAAAAATTGTATAACTCTACAAAGATCAAAAACCACTGCTCAATTTGTCAATTTGGTTAATCTCAATATAGGAGGGCCACACGGTTCTGCCTGGCTAAGAGCAAATATTTAGGACCCTCCAACAGCAATTTCCCATGAATCATTTGCCAAGACTTAGGAATCTGCTTGGTTGAGACTCAAAGTGGGAAGGGGGAGGGAGAAGGAACAGAGAAACAAATTTGTTGTCCCTAGGCTAAAATAATGAGAATCTTTCCACCCTACCACACAAGAACTGTGATTCGGAGCACAGAAGGGAAAAAAGGTAGGCCACGAAAGATAAAGGTCAGATAGACAAAGCAGAAGAGAACAGAGGAGAGCTGCAGGTAGTCAGTCTGTAACAGGGTTGGGAAGCACAGCTGGGCATGGGTGAGGCCATAAGTTGTTCACCCAGGCTAACAGGATCCTCAGGGAAGGGGCATGCCTATAGGTCCTACCAGAGCAGGACTGACCCCAGCTGATGAGATGAAGGAGGCCTTGGGCACCTATATTTTCCATCCCTTCTACCTTGCTGGGTTCCCACTTACACTCTCCTCAAAAGTTGCTCTACATTCACTCTAGATGGACATCTATTCTTTTTACATTCAGCATTTATACCTCCTTTACTTTTCTTATGGTAAAAGCATTTCCCAGATTTCCTCTGGGAATCATTCCTTTCCCACTCCCCATTGCCACAGTTTAGGTGGTATTGATGCCACCCCACCTGCAAGAAGGCAGGTTCAGCATCTAACTAATTAGTGCATGGAATCCCTCTTTCAATATTCTTCTCCAGCCATAACTCAAATGCATCAATTTGTCTACAGTCCTCCTTATTCGTTGTCCAACTTTCACATGTAGATGAGGCAAATGAAAATACCATGGCTTGGTCAGGTGCATCTTAGTCCTCAGACTGACATCTTTGCTCTTGACCACTTTAAAGAGGTCTTGTGCAGCTGATTTGCACAATGCAATACATTGTTTGATTTCTTGACTGCTGCTTCCATAAGTGTTCATTGTGAATCTAAGCAAAATAAACTCTTTGACAACTTCAATCTTTTCTCCATTTATCATGAAGTTATTTATTGTTCCAGTGTGAGGGTTTTTGTCTTCTTTACATACTAAAGGCAGTAGTATTTAATCTTCATCAGTATTTTAAGTCCCCTTTGCTTTCAGCAAGCAAGGTTGTATCATTTGCATATCATAGGTGGTCTTTCTCCAATTCTGATGCCACATTCTTTTTCATATAATCAAGCTTCTTGGATTATTTGCTCAGCATACAGATTGAATAAGTGTAGTGAGAGAATACAACCCTGGCACACAACTTTCCTGATTTTAAACCATTCAGTATCCCTTTGATCTGTTTGAATGACTGCCTCTTGGTATATGTACGGGTGCCTCATTAATTAATTAAGTGCTCCTTGGTATATGTACAGGTTCCTCATTAATTAATTAAGTGTTCCAGGATATTCATTCTCCTCAATGTTACCCATTGCTTGTCATGATCCACACAGTCAAAAACGCTTTTGTATAGTCAATAAAGCACAGGCAAACATCTTTATTGCATTCTCTGCATTCAATAAAAATCCATCTGATGTCAGCAATGATATCCCTTGTTCCATGTCCTTATCTAAATCCGGCTTGAACCTCTGGCAGTTCCCGGTCAATGTACTATTGCAGTTACTTTTGAATTATCTTCAGCAAAATTTTCTTTGCATGTGATATTAATGCTATTGCCTGATAATTTCCACATTTGTTAGGTCACCTTTCTTTGGAATGGGCACAAATATGGATATCTTCCAATCAGTTGGCTATGTAACTGTCTTCCAAATTTCTTGGCATTGATGAGTGAGTACCTCCAGTGCTTAGTCAGTTTGCTGAAAGAATTCAATTTGCTTTCCATCAATTCCCAGAGCCTTGTTTTCTGCAATGCCTTCAGTGCACCTTCAACTTCTTCCTTCAGTACCATTGGCTCTAGATCTTATGCTATCTCTTGAAATGGTTGAGCATCAACCATTTCTTTTTGGTACACTGACTCTTTGAATTCCTTCATCTTCTTTAGATGCTTTCTGCATCATTCAACATTTTGCCCATAGAATCCTTCAGTATTTCAAGTTGAGGCTTGAGTTTTTCCCTCAGTTCTTGCAGCTTGAGGAATGCTGAGTTCTTCCCTTTCGGTTTTCTAACTCCAGGTCTCTGTGTATTTCATTATATACACACCTGCACACATGTACTCATTACCTTTTTTTTTTTTAAGCTTTTATTGTGAGTTGAGTGATAGTTTACGTGGGAGATTTACACTCATCCTATGGTATTTCGTTTCATTGCAACGATTACAATCCCCTCCATGCATCATTGTTCAACAGTATTTGCTTCTATTCACTCTGGGTTGTTTTTGTTTTTGTTTTGTTTTGTTTTTTGGAATGTACATAACAACACTGAGGAATATATTATCATTTAAACATCCAACCAAAGGACACATTCTGTATGCCTGCCTCCTGGCTGCCAACATACTATCTTTCTCTTTTCCTCATTACCTTTTAGACCCATTGTTTCCATGAAAAATTTTAAGCTACCTCATATATATATATATATTGTTGTTGTTAAGTGCTGTTGAGTCAGTTCCTACTCACAGTGACCCTACATAGGGTTTCTGAGGAGTGGCTTGAACCACCAACATTGCAGTTCAAACCGACCTTTCACACAGAGCCTCTGCATTAACACACAGAGCCACACAATATATATATATACTCATAATCCTCATTTTATATGGAATCCTGGTGTGGTGCTGTAGGATAAGCACTGGACTTCAAGTTCAGTTTGAAGCACACAGTGATTCAAACCCACCAGCTGTGCCTCGTAAATTCTATACAGGGTCACTATGAGTCAGAAACAACTCAATGGCACTTAACAACAACATCCTCATGTTACAAATGAGAAAAGTGAGATTACAGTGGGTTGAGGAACTGCCCCAGGTCACCCTGGGAATTAATCCCAGAGGTAGTGTTCTAAACCATGTATCCAATACCGTCTCTCTCCTGATGAAGTGTAGGCAAAAGGAAACATTAAGTCCCAGATCTAGCATTGCCTGACGGAAACAGAAAGTCTCATCTCTACTTCAACTCCAGGAAAAAATGGCTCTGTCTCTTCCCCCCTTTTTGCCTTCCCTCGAACAGCAGTCACTGAAGTTACTCAGTAACAGTGTCATAGGCAAGAGGAGGCAGCTGACAGGGGTGGAGGAAGACATGGTAACCAATGCCTCACTAAGTCTCAATTTCAGGAAAGAACCTTGAAGCAGGTGGTGGGACAGATGACAAGACGTATGGTGTGAGGCAGGGAAGAGAACACACTCATCAGCATTTCTCATTAATTACCAAGTCAAGATCAAGGCACAGACAAGTCTGTGCTCTTGCCTCACAGGAAGTAGTTATTCACTCTATTGACAAAAGAAAAAGGACCATTTCAGGCCAAGCCTGCTCAGGACCAAGCAGAAGAAAGACACCTAGCCTGTTGAAAAAGTGGAGGAGACTCTCTCTCAGCAAGGGATAGGTAACCTAGTCATTCATTCAACAAATATTTATTGAGCATCTACCATGTACCAGATAGAGAGATGTGTGAGTTACACCAGAACAGAGCCTCCCATCACCACCTCAGGAAGTTTCCATCCAGAGTACAACTGCCTTCCATGCCACATCTTCTGGCTAATAGCACATGCCAGCCAGTGCTTTAGAACTGCAGAACCCAGAGTGTTTGTATCTAACCCAGAACAGAGTTTCTGGAATTTTAAAGTAAAGCACCATGGAAGAGTTGTAAACAGGCATTACTCAGCTAATTAACTTGGTCAAGCAGCAGTGGTAGCAGGTACGTGAACTTCAGGGTAAGTTAAGAAATAGGAGCATGTCTCAAGAGCTACTGACGTACCTGGACCAACCTCCCCTTCGAAATTCCTCAGCCTCTCCCCATTGGGCCTTCACCATCACCAGGGGGCTTCCCTTATCCCCTCATTCTGCCCTATTAGTCTTTTCCTTTCTAACTCCGCTTTACATAAAGCTTCCCTACACTGGAAATGTATGTGTATTGTGTGTATTTGTGGTGCTGTGGGTTAATGTGCCAGACTGCAAAGTCTTTTGAACTGCAAGGTGGGCAGTTCAAGTTCACCAGCTGCTCCTCGGAAACCCTATACAGGGTCGCTATGGGTCGGAATCTACTTGACGGCACTTAACAACAACTTATAAATTTCAGATTCTGACTCATAATTTTAAAAGTTATATTGAGCCTTTTATCCAAAACACAAACTTAAGACTAAACTGTCTTGAGCATGCACAAGGCCCTTTAAGAATTTTTATTTTTGAATGGTTAATTGATCTCAATAGAAAAAAATGTTGTTTAAACTTTGGTACTTAGACTCCCCCCACTAGATTTGGCAAGAGAGCCCCCAACCCAGACCCCAAGTCCAGAGACTCAGACTACCTTATGTGTTGTCAGGAGCTCCCATAAAATTTCACCCTCCTCTCCCCACCTAGCATCGACTCATCTGAAATATGGGAGCTTTCTGTAAACACCCAACAAATCCACAGCTCCCAAGAGGGAGGACTATGAGGCAATAATTCACTTGTCCTGGATTCCTGAGTGGCGTGGGGCACATCTGTGTCACCTTCAGGTCCCTGAGCCCCAGGCGACTTGTCTCTTCCGGGGCCTGAGCACCCCCTCCCAGTTCTGAGGTGTTTTCCCCCTGCTGGGCAGGAAGGGCGTTACTTGGGATAAAGTTGGGTGCTAAGGGTCAAACACAGCCTCTCCTCATCATACCCTCAGCAACAGCTGCAACTGGTATCTTTTCTCATACAACAGGGTTTTAAATGTGTGTGTGTATATAAATACAGATACATTCTTACATATACATTCGTACACACACACACACATATATATATTATACATATGCTTTTAATGTTCTGATCCTTTTTGTTCATCTTCCCTCTCTGGCCAATGACACTCGTTGCCTTAGGGAGGATTGGAATTACTAAAGCTAAAGATGAGAGAGAAAAAACCAGTTGTGGTAGAGTCAGTTCTGAGTCAGAATAGAGCTGTGCGCCACATGCTTTCAAAGGCTGATTTTTCAGGAGTAGATCACCAGACCTTTCTACCAAAGCATCTCTGAGCAGATTCCAACCTCCAGACTTTCAGGTAGCACTTGGACTTGTGGACTGTTTGCACCACCCAGGAACTACGGGAAAGAGAAGGCAGTCCTTGTTCTGCTTCACGACTCATAGCCGACTGTCCAGCTTCCTAGTGAGACAACACATGAAGACAGAGCACTGTGAGGAAAGTAAAGGATTTCCTAAATTCCAAAATTCTCCTTATACATGTAATAAGCAAAGCTTTGAAATGTGAGCGCATGAGGAGACAGTCCTTAGGGGAAGCAGCAGCACCCACCCAACATAAGATGAAAAGAGTAAACCCTTCTATTCCAGGAAGGAGATTAGGGAGAAGGACAAGAGTTACTGTTCTTAGTTCTCTCCCCAGCCCCAAGGGTTTCCAAGGAGGGACTGCAGACCTTGTGGTTCAAACCAACTTTGCAGTCCAGTGCTTATCCTACAGCACCACACCAGGACTCCTACCCCAGGTAAAGAAGATAGCAAAGCTGAGAGTCAGAAGCTTGCTTGGCACCAACACAAAAAGGACTAAAGTGAGCCCAAATCTGTGAGGTGATCAGCCTGAGCCAAGGGATGGGCAGGGCCTGGAGGGAACTTGGGGAGAACAGGAGAGGAGCAGGGTAGCAGAGGCAGGCCAGATGGCTAGATGGAAGGGGCCACCTGAATTCTGCGGTCCCCATCCGCCAACCTGAAACCTGCTGACCCTGCAGAGGCTCTCAGTATTCGGTGGATCCAAGTGAGTGATGGAAATGGAAAATTGTAGGGGGAAAAAATGGAGAGACCTGCTCAGAACAAAAGATGTATCTGTGAAAGAGCCAGAATTCAGACAAGGCTTGCCCTCTCTGTCTCTGTGTCATACACACACACTGTGTAGCTTATAGGAACAATGAGTCCATTTTGCATGATTTGGCAGTTGTACATCTGGCCCAAGTTCAAAGAGGAAACATTGTGCTCTTCCACCAACTAACACTAGGCCCAGATAAGTCCATCACCCACATTGACTTTGGGAGGCAATTAGAATGGGCGTTAAGTTAAGATCAGGGAAGCTGAAGAGCAAACAGGCGCAGTATGGTCAACAGTCAATCAGAAAGCAGACCAGCAACTAAAAACAAAGAAACTGTGCTGACAGAAAGCTGAGTGGAAAAGACCAGACATAAAAGGAAACATACAGCATGATTCCATTTATGCCAAGTTCTACATCAGGCAATAAGAATCTTGGTGTTAGAAGTTAGAATTGTGGTTACATTTTGTTGTTGTTGTTAAGTGCCATCAAGTCAATCCGACCCATAGCGATCTTGTACAGGATTTCCAAGGAGCAGCTGGTGAGCTTGAACCACTGACCTTGCTGTTCAAATGACTTTGCAGTCTGACACATTAGCCCACAGCACCACACCAGGACTCCTGGTGTTGTTGTTAGGTGACCTGATTATCTGGGATGAGGCACAAAGAAATCTTCAGATGTGATGGAATGTTCTGCATCTTGATGGGGGTAGTGGTCATGCAGATGTACATATATGTAAATATTCAGCTGTACATCTATGATCCTAGACTTTATAACTATAAGTTGAACTTATGAGTATAAGTTATACTCAATGTAAAAGTTTATGCCATTCCAACAGTCTTCATATGTAGAAGAAAAAAGTTTAAAAACTAATTGGTGGTTTTGTGCCGTGGAGTCGGTTCTGACTCATAGCGACCCTATACAGGGTTTCCAAAGCTGTAAATCTTTACAGGAGCAGAAAGCCTCATCTTTCTCCCATGGAACAGCTGGTAGTTTCAAACTGCTGGCCCTGAGATTAGCAGCCCAACTTGTAACCACTACGCTACCAGAGCTCCTTTAAAAACTAATTAGAAGTAATGTAATTAGAGTTGGGGAAGGGTGCTAGTAAGTAAACTGATTAATGATTCAGATCCTTAGACAAACTGAGGCACTTCTGAAGGAAAAGATGTAGGTGACCCTAAAAATAGGAGGATTAGTTGGAAGTTGACAGAAGAATAATAGTCCCAAAAATAATCCACCCAACCCCTGCAGAAGTATCAAGATTTATTCTTTGGAGAGTATGAAGACTTAAAGAGAAAGGCACGGCTACAAAAAGGGAGGAGAGGGTGTCCATATGCAATGTGAGTCACTACCTCCAGGCTTCTTTCTCCACTCAGCCCTGAGGACACTGGCAGCCGGTCTTGCACCTCCCCTGCCACCACCATTGCCACCACCACCAGGCAAGAGACCAGAGAACTCCCTTCCAGGAAAATTGGCCAACACAAGGGGCAAATAAAAATAACTACCAATATTAACAGGTAAAAGCTGTACTACAATTTCCCTGCCTAGTCTACCTACAGTAAAGGTCCTACTCAACCAGGTCAGACTGTGTACATAGAGCATCTTGTTGCTGTTAGGTGCCATCAAGTCAGTTCCCACTCATAGCAATCCTATGCCCAACAGAACAAAACACTGGCCAGTTCTGCACCATCCTCACTATTGTCACCCTTGAGCCTAGTGCTGCTGCCCCTGTGCCAATCCATCTCATTGGGGGATCTTCCTCTTTTTCATTGACCCTCTACCTTACCAAGCATGATGTCTATCTCCAGGAACTGGTCCCTGATCAAATGTCTAAAGTATGAGAAATGAAGTCTCTCCATCCTGGCTCCTAAGGAGCATTCTGGCTGTATTTCTTCCAATACAGATTTGTTTGTTGTTTTAGCAATCCATGGAACTTTCAATATTCTTCTTGAACACCATAACTCAAATACATCAATTCTTCTATGATCCAAGTTTCACATGCATATGATGCTATTGAAAATACCCTGCCTCGGATCAGGCACACCTTAATCCTCAAACTGATAGCTTTGCTTTTGAACACTTTACAGATCTTGTGCAGTAGATTTGCCTAGTGCAATCCATCATTTGATTTCTTGATTGCTGCTTCCATGAGTGTTGATTGTGGATACAAACAAAATGAAATATTTGACAATACTACTCTTTTCTCCATTTTCTCCATCTATCATGATGTTATCTATTGGTCCAGTTGATTTTTGTTTTATTTAAATTGAGGTGTAATCCAGACTGAAGGCTGTGGTATTTGATCTTCATCAGTAAGTATTTTAAGTCCTCTTCTCTTTCAGCAAGCAAAGTTGTATCATCTTCATGCCTCAAGTTGCTAATGAGTCTTCTTCCAATCCTGAAGCTACGTTGTTCTTCATATAATCCAGCTTCTCATATTATTTGGTCAGCATGCAGTTTGAATACATAACGGTGAAAGTATACAGCCCTGGAATTCACCTTTCCTAGTTTTAAACCATTCAGGATCCCCCTGTTCTGGCCTCACAGCTGCCTCTTGCTCTATGTACAGATTCCTTGTGAGCACAATTAAGTGTTCTGAAATACCTGTTCTTCACATGTTATCCATACAGCTGAAAGCCTTTGCATAGTCAATAAACCACAAGTAAACATCTTTCTGATACACTCTGTTTCCAGCCAAGATCCACCTGACATCAGCAATGATATCCCTAGTTCCACATCCTCTTCTGAATACAGCTTGAATTTTTGGCAGCTCTCTATTTATGTACTGTTGCAGCATTTTTAAAATTTTCTTCAGCAAAATTTTACTTGCAAATGATATTAATGATAATGTTTGATGATTTGTGCATTCCGTGTGTCACCTTTCTTTGGAATGGACATAAATAGTTCCAATCAGTTGTCCAGGTTGCTGCTGTGTAAATTTCTTGGCATAGATGAATGAGTACTTCAGTGCTGCATTACTATGGAGTCCACCAATTCCTAGAGACGCGTTTTTCACCAATGCCTTCAGTGTAGCTTAGACTTCTTCCTTCAACACCATGGGAAATGGCTGAACATCGACCATTTCTTTTTGGTACAGCATCTTAGTGAGCATCCTTTGTTATTGTTGTTAAGTGCTGTCAAGTTGATTCCGACCCATAGCAACCCTGTATAGAGTTTCCAAGGAGCAGCTGGTGAGCTTGAACTGCTGACCTTGCAGTTTAAAACAACTTTGCAGTCCAGCTCATTAACCCATAGCGCCACACCAGGACTCCAGTAAGCATCCTAGTGCCTCATTACTAAACATGAATAAACAAGCATCACCAAACATTTGAAGTAATCTTCTAACATGATAACTGGATATCTAAAGTAGAATCCAAATAAAGACACTCAGAGGAAACAAACAAGGAAGGCAATAGGAGAAAAAAATGAACTATAACTAATATCTTTGGTAAGATCAAAAAGATGATTAATCTATGCACACCTAAAAAAAGGATGTCATGTAATGGAATATTCAGAGAACGTAAAGAACATTTGTACATTAAATATGATGGCAAACCATTTGCTATGAGACCAGAAAAACTGGATGGTGCCTGGCTTGCTATCACTACTGAAGATTTTGATCAAGGATTCTATGGAGATAGATTCTGTAGGGAAAATGTAGAACAGAATTTTACAACCTCATTAGCTCAAGATTTTCTGGAGTCATGGCAGATGGATGAACTCCTGAAACAATTGCCCTGAGATTATCTTTAAACCTTAAGCCAAATATATCACCTGAAGTCATCTCAAAACCAAACAATAGTTTATTTTAACAATTAAAGCATGCCTGCTTTGAACAGTGTGTTCTTTTTTTTTTTCTTGCTTTAAGTTTTATTGTGGATTGAGTGAAAGTTTATAGGGCAGATCATCAGTTCTACATTCAACAAGTCATACAACATATTTCATCATAATGATTACACTCCCCTCCATGAACCATCAGTTAACAGTATTTCTCTCTATTCATTTTAGCTTTAAAAAAAAAACACTCAGGGATATATAATAATTTAAGTCACCAAAGGGCACATTCTGCAAGTCTGCCTAATGGCCACCATCTCTTAGTTCCTCTCTTCCTATGAATCTAGAGTCCTCAGCCGCTCCCCCTCTCCATGTCCCCATCTCTGCCTCCATCTCTGGTGTTACTGCTTCTCTGGATAAGGTCCCACATTCCGCTTGTGCCCTTCTCCCTTGATGGTTCTAGGGTCCTTTGTTTCTGGACTGTAAGATTAACTGCTTCCCCATTTATGTTACAAAACTTCTACCTTTACAATTGTGATAGTTGCAATTAGTCATGATAACAATTACTCGCTATTGAATCATAAGAATCTTATTCCCATCTCTTTTAACCAGACCTATCTAGACAAGATGACAATTATTCGGTGGGGACTCTTTCTTCCCCCACACACTCTTAAATTAAACCCCCTCTTGAAATGTTGTAAGTCAGTCCCTTTGTGCCTTTATCACCCCTTCATTTTAGGTAGCCAGTGTCTAAAGTTGCCAGTCCCTATCTACCCTGTGTACAGAGTATGTTATGCCCAGAGTTCGGGGTCCCCAATGACCACCCAGGAGCCATCACCAATGTAAATACATAAGGGTTGTTTATTCAAGCTCGAGCCAAGTCTCTAACCACATCCAACGCAGCGGATTAGGGAAAGAGCCTAGAACGCTTTGTCTGCAGGGTTTTTATAGAGTTTTCAAACAGCTCAGGTTTCTCAGCTTTACAATCTTTGGATTGGTTAACAATTGGCAAACTATGAGATGTTACAGTTTAATTGGTCAGGACTGGTGGTCTTTG
>NW_006408522.1:33896703-33898427 GCF_000296735.1 Chrysochloris asiatica | reverse complement strand
GTTTCTGTTAAGAAATCTGAGCTTAATCTGATTTGCTTGCTTTTGTGTGTTATGTTAGAATAGACCCTAAAGGAAAAACATCAAGACATATAATAATCAAGCTCTCCAAACTCAAACTTAAGCACAGAAGTCAGGAAACAATAAGAAGTCAGGAAAGCGCTACAGGAACAATCAAATACGATAGATACAGAAAGAGATCCAAATGATTAATAATAGAATATTAGAAATTAACAATATACTGAAAGGGCAAAGGAGTAGAATTGAAGAGATGAAAGCCAGAACTAGTGAGCTGGAAGATAAATCTCTCAATATCAATAAGATAGAAAAACAAACAGAAAAAAGGGTTAAAAAATCTGAAGAAGGTCTAACATTCATGTTGGATAACATGAAGAGGAATAACTTAAGACTTATTGGCATTCTAGAACAGGAAGAATCACACAAGTTCACAGAAGAGATAGTTGAAGAACTTCTGGAAGAAAATTTCCATAACATCCTGAAAAGTGTAAAGATAAGTATCCAAGAAGCTCAATGAACCCCAGGAAGGATAGACCCACTGGCTGTAAGCCTTCCAGCTTTGTAAATATTCCTTTGTAAGTGGTTCAGAGTTCTGGGATTATCCCTTGAGTCTGCTTGGTCTACTATTCTGTGTTGTTGCTGACAGAGCTCCTCACTGCACTTCCACCCAATCCACCATCTTGTTTGTTCTCCCAGTGTGTTCTTTTAAGATCTTTCTATGTCATCAAGTAGACAACAACTCAAGGATTAAGCAAGTAACTTGTTGTCAAGTGCCATCTAGTTGTTTCTGAATCAGAGCAACTCTGTATCAGGAGTGGCTGTTGGGTCTGAATTACTGACATTGCAATTTATAGTTCAGTGCTTATCCTACAGTGCCACATCAGGACCCCTTAGAATGTGGTGAGTTTATGTTCATGGGGGAGGAACAACCTGGAACAGGCAGGTGAGAATGATTGTATAAGTTAAACAAATGTTGCTGAGTTGCACATGTTGAAATTGTTAAATTGGTGTATGTTCTTGTGCATATTCCCAACAGCAGCAACAAAAATAAAATACATTGTTTTTTAATTACCAGACATGCCAAAAAGCAGGCCCTTATAAAGAGACAAATACTCTATTCATCAAAATAAATCCAGAATTGGCAGAGATGTTAGAATTAGAAGACAAGGAGAACAAAAAAGTTATTTTTACTGCATTAAGTATGTTCAAGATGCTAAGTGTTGCTGCTCTTGTGTTGTGCTGTCAAGTCAGTTCTGACCCTATGTAATGTTCTAAGGGGGTAAATCTTTACAGGAGCAAAAAGCCTCATCAAACTGATAAATTTTAAGTTAGCAGCCCAACATGTAACCCACTACACTACCAGGAATCCTTCAAAATGTTCACAATAGACAAGGAAAATATGTTATTGTTGTTGTTATGTGATGTCGAGTTGGTTCCAACTCATAGCGACCCTGTATCCGAGGCTATAAATCTTTGCAGGAGCAGAAAGTCTCATCTCATCTGTCTTCTACAGAGGGCTGGTGGGCTTGAACCACCAACCTTGTGAGTAGTAGTCCAGTGCTTATCCATTTGTCAACTGAGTTCCAGATGATACTGCCATGCACGTCAATCTCTGGTTGTTGCCTGTTCTTGTTGGTTCTTAGTCCACAGAACTTCCTTTAGGATGTTTTTGTCACAGGGTTGGCTGTGGTAGATGTGATCAGGAGATG
>NW_006408522.1:33893595-33895788 GCF_000296735.1 Chrysochloris asiatica | reverse complement strand
TATATAAATTAGTTAGAAAGAGAATTAGGAGATAAGGTTGAGAAAATCTCTCTAAAAGCAAAACAAAAATATAAACAGATGAAACAGGAGATTTAAGATAAGAAAATTTAGAGGAGCATGTCAGGAAACCCAATACAATGTTTGCTTTTTAGGAGTTCCAGAAACAGATAATAGGAAAAATATAATTAAATTATAAAGAGAAAATTCATTTTAAAGTAATAAATGAAAATACTGAAGAACCAGAAGGCAAGAGCCTCCAGATTACGAAGGTTCATAGAGCCCATAGAACAATCAGCAAACAAATCAAAAAAAGACCCTCACTAACAAAGCACATTAGGAGCTCTGGTAGTGTAGTGATTACCAGTCGGGCTGCTCACCTCAAGGTCAGCAATTTGAGGCTTTCTGCTCCTGTAAAGATTAACAGCCTTGGTAAATCTATGCAGGGTCACTGTGAGTCGGAACTTCATGACACACCACTACCGCTACCACCAAAGCACATTATCATGAAATTTCAGGAAACTAGAAATTTAAAAAGAGGATCCTGAAAGTTCAGAGGAAACAAATAAGGTCACATACAAAGGACTGAAAGTCATAAGAGGATTGAGAAAATAATGGAAAAATGTCTCGAAAATTCTGATGGAAAATTATTTCCAACTTAAAATTGTATTTCTAGTTAAGCTATCAATCAAAAGTCAGAGTAAAATACGGGCATCTATGCAGTCCTGGTGTGGTGCTGTGAGTTAATGCGCTGGATTGCAAAGTCGGTTTGAACTGAAAGGTCGGCAGTTCAAGCTTACCAGCTGCTTCTTGGAAACCCTATACAGGATCACTATGGGTTGTAATCAACTCAACGGCACGTAACAACAACAAAGTAAAGTAAGGAGTCCTATTGTGGCACTGTAGGATAAGCACTGGCCTATAAAATTAGTTTGGACTACAAGGTCAATGGCTCAAGCTCACCAGCCACTCCTCGGAAACCCTACACAGGGTCGTTATGGGTCGGAACCGACTCGACGGCACTTAACAACAACAAAGGAAAGTGGAGGGTCAGAGGAAAAGAGAAAAATCCCTAACGAAATGGATTGGCACAGTGGCAGCAGCAGTGGACTCAAGTATAGCAAAGATTGTGAGATCGGTACAGGACCAGCCAGTGTTCCGTTCTGTTGTGCGTAGCTAGCTAAGTCGGTTCAACTTGATGGCACTGAACAGAAACAACAACAACAAAGAAATGCAAAGTCAAAATTATTTGCCTTTCTTACGAACAGCTGTGCTACTGTGCTGTTAAGGACTTCGAGTCAGTTCTGACTCATAGCAACCCTGTATAGAGTTTCCAAGGAGCAGCTGGTGGGTTTGAACTGCTGACTTTGTGGTTCTCAGTCCAGTAGACCAGTACTTTTTAAACCTTAAAGTGCACATGAATCACCTAGGGAAATTTTTAAAACGCAGGTTCTGATTCAATAGGTCCGAGGTGAGGCCTGAAAGTCAGCATTTCCAATAAGTTCTCAGTTTATTAGAAGTGTTGCTGGTACATAGATTTCACTTTGAGGAGTAAGGTACTAGAAGATGTGTCCCACCAAAATGAGAGAATAAACCAAGATAAAAGGATAGAACCCACGGAAACAGGATCCAACACAAAAGCAAGGCAAAGGGAATATCCAAAATAATGCTGATGGGAAAAACATTATCACCTAAAAGTCAGTTACTCCAAATTGGAACATAAAAAAAGTATCAAAAAGGGGAGAGAGGGAGAGGTTGAAGAGGAGAAAAGACTGAAACTGACGATTACGTGATATATTGAGAGATTTATACTCTGGTGGAAAGTTTGAGAGTAAATTAATAACAATTATATAGAAGCCTAAACAAATGAAAAACCAGGGCAATTATTAACTCCAAGGAAAACAAAAAGTTAATAATAAAAGGAATGTTATCAGATCATACTACATAGCCACAATAATGTCAACAATAAATACTGACCAAAAAATTATAGGAAAATATTGGGGAGTTGAAGGACGGTGAAATAAAAGAATGAAACTTTCATTTTGCGTAGTTGTTGTTGTTGTTGTTGTCAAGTGCTGTCAATTCGGTTCCAACCCATAGTGACCCTGTATAGGGTTTTCAAGGAGCTGCTGGTGAGCTTGAGCTGCTGACCTTGCAGTTCAAACTGACCTTGCAGTCCAGCGCATTAACTCGCAG
>NW_006408522.1:33880154-33893085 GCF_000296735.1 Chrysochloris asiatica | reverse complement strand
GAGGTGGTTCCAATTCATAGCAGCCCTGTATAGGGTTTCTGAGGAGTGACTAGTTTGTTTGAATCACTGACCTTATGGTTAGCAGCCCAGTGCTTATCCTACAGCACCACATCAAGACTCCACCCAATTGATGAGTTAGGATTTTCTCAGATACAGGTACCAAAAATCAAACTCTAACAATCTTGCACAGAAAAGAATTCATGTAGTCCCATAAAGCTCATAGGAACCCCTGGGAAAAACCTAGGTTCAAATCCTACCTTCAGTACTTAATTAACATTGTGTGACTTTGACAAGATACTTAAATTGCTTATAAAATGGAGACCATACTAGCATTGGGAGTAAGAAGAGAGTTAACATTATCAAGTATTTAGAATAGCAGCTGGTTAGCACTCCATATCTATCAGTTGTTTTTATTTTATAGAAATTATAATGAATCTAAAGGACATTAAAAAAAATTATACCTACATACATTGTGGAGTCTTGGTACTACATTGAAGGATAAGCACTGGACTACTGGCCACAGGATCGGCGGTTCAAATCCACCAGCTGCTCCCTGGAAACCTTACATGGGGTCGCTAAGAATAGGAATCAATTGGAAGGCCTGTAACAACAACAACAAGACCCATTGTATGCAGTGTAAGAGCAGAGAATCAAAGATAAAGACATACATAAAGAGCCCTCAGGAAAAAGAGATAAACTGCCTTCAAAGAAAGGACAACTAAATAGGACCAGGCTTCTCAACAGCAGTAAGAGAAGCCAGGTGAAAGTAAATTAGTATCTTTAAGGTGCTGAGAGAAAAAAACCTGACAACTGAGAATTATGCATCCAGCCAAGCTAGTATTTAAGATTAAGAATTAAATGAAGACTTGATCAGATCAACAAGGAAGAATGAAATGCAAGAAATATTGATGGAAAAATAAGTTGATAAACATATGGTGATCTTAAATCTGACTAGGTAAGTAATAGTCATGGTGATGGTTAATATGAGGGAAAAAAAAAAAAAGAAAGAAGACACCAAACAATGACAAGTGAACTAGGAGAAGCATGACTAAAGTTAAACATTCTAGGGACCTCGTATTGTTCTGAAAGAAGGTTAAAAAATAAATAAATAAAAATTAAAAATTAACATTAAATTTAAGGACACAGGTTAAATTATGGTATTTATTAAAAGGCAAGAAATGGAATATATATGTTCCAAAATAATAGACAGGGAGAAAAAACGAAAAAGAATCCAGGAATATTTTTAAGTACATTAGAAAAAACAAGGTGAACAGTAGATACAAAATAAGATAATTATAATGAATCCAAATACATCAATAATATGATAAATACTAATAGACTAAACTCATTCATTTAAGAACATGAATTTATTTTCCTGTATGAAAATTTTTACAATGAAAGGTGAAATAAAGGAGATCATCACTTTACAGCTTTAAAAAAATTATCTGCAAGAGTAAGCTGAAATTATAAGAACATAGAAGAAGTTGAACATAAGAGAGTAGAAAAAGACACACCCGGCAAATATTGATCATAAAAAACAGGTAACATATAGATAAAGAGACTTTAAGGCAAAAGTCATTAGGGACAAAGAGAACTGCTATGTTATGATAAAAAGAATAACCATCAAGAAGATATAACTGAAACATGTAAACTAAATAACAGTCGTAAATGCTCTAAGCAGAATGTGACAAAATTATAAGAAGAAACTGGCAAATCCACAATCACAATTCTCTCACTGAAAAGTAAATAAGACATATAAAATATTATTAAGACTATAGAATACAATGAACAAGCTTAATCTACTGGACATGTATAGACGACTACAGCCACAGCATTTGGAGACTATACCTTCTTCTCAAGTACAATGGGATACTTACAAATACTGATTATGAATGAGGCTTTACGGCATGTCTCAAGTATTTTAAAGAAGCAATGCCATACAAATTGCATTCTTTGACTATGTTGTGGATTGAATCGTGTCTCCCCAAAACATGTGCCAACTTGTCTAGGCCATGATTCTGAGTATTATGTAATCATGCTCTATTTTGTGAGCGGATGTAATTATCCTATGTGTTGTAAATCCTCACCTCTATGATGTTAACGGGAGTCCTGGTGTGGCACTGTGGGTTAATGCACTGGACTGCAAAGTCGGTTTGAACCGTAGGGTAAGTGGTTCAAGCTCACCAGCCATTCCTCAGAAGCCCTATACAGGGTCGCTATGGGTCAGAACTTGACTTGATGACACTTAACAACAACAACATGATGTTAGTAAGGCAGGATTAGAGGCAGTTATGATATTGAGACAGGGAACAATCTTTAGGACTGAGTTGTATCTTTTAAGATAGAAATAAAATAAATTTCTGTTTCGTAAAGTCATCCACTTGTGGTATTTCTTTTATAGCCACACTAGAAAACTAAGACATAAGAAGATGCAAATAAATTAAAAGTGAACAGGAAAAAAAATCTTGAAAAATTTATGATATAAAAACTATAAAATACATTTCTAAATGGAAACATAAAATAAAACTTACTTTCTGAAAAAAATTAAGCTTGTTTTTTAGAACAGTCTTGTTGTTGTTGTTAGGTGCCATTGAGTCGGTACTGACCCATAGTGACCTTATGCACAGCAGAATGAAACACTGCCCGATCCTGGGCCAATCTCACTACTGTTTCCATGCTTGAGTCCATTGATGCTGCCACTTAGCCAATCCATCTCGTTGGGGGTCTTCCTCTCTTTCTCTGACCCTCCACCTTACCAAACATGATGTCCTTCTCCAGTGACTCGTCCCTCATGACAATATGTCTGAAGTATGAGAGACGAAGTTCTTGGCCTCCAAGGAGCACTCTGGCTGTACTTCTTCCAAAACGGATCTATTGGTTCTTTCGGCAGCCCATGACACTTTCAATATTCTTCTCTAACACCATAACTCAAAGGCATCAATTCTTCTTCAGTCTTCCTTATTCACTCTATCCAGTTTTCACATGTATATGAGGTTATTGAAAATACCATGGCTTGAGTCAGGTGCACCTTAGTCCTCAAGCTGACATCTTTGCTCTTCAACACTTTAAAAAGGTCTTGTGCAACAGATTTGCCTCATGCAATACGTCATTTGATTTCTTGACTGCTGCTTCCGTGAGTTTTGATAGTTGATCCAAGAAGAATGAAGTCCTTGACAACTTCAATCTTTTCTCCATTGATAAGAATGTTGTTTATTGGTCCAGTGGTGAGGATTTTTGTTTTCTTTACATTTTATGGAAAATTTGTGAAGATAGTACTGAGAGTCCTCGTGCCCAAACCAAGCAATGAGACACATTTCTATCAAGTTAATTTGACTCATGGTGACCCAGTGTGTTACAGAGCAGAACTGCTTCATAGAGTTTTCTTGACTGCAGTCTTTACAGAAGCAGATAGCCAGGACTTTCTTTCATGGTGCCACTGGGTGGGTTTGATCTGCTAACCTTTCAGTTAGCACATCTTACATTAATATGGTACATTTTTTTTACAATTCATATTTGTAAATAATTATTAACTAAAGTTCATATTTTATTTTAATATCCTTAGTCTTTCCCTAATGTCCTTTTTCAGTTCCAAGGTTCCTTCCAGTATATAACATTACGTTTTGTACTCATTTCTCTTTAGATTCCTCTTAGCTGTGGCAGTTTTTCTGTTTTCTTTTTAGACCTCCACAGTGAGATACTCTTTCATACATATCAGATTTGCAAAAAATTCTCATGTCTGCCATCATTTCTTACTTTAAAATGATAGAGCAAATTTAGCATTTTTCCTTGCCTTCTTGGAAATTATTCAAAAGAAATAAGGAAAAAGTAGTAACAGAAACACAAACTGTACCTTAGATGGGACTAAAAGAAATTGGAATCCAAAACCACAAACTATTCGGAAGGACTGCCAAAAGCAATGCAGATCAAACAGGAGTGTGGAAGGTAGAGGAACGAGGATGCTGGCAACTGCAGGCTCAGAGACAGGTGCAGTTTGTACATACCTAGGTGAAGAACACACCCTGAATTGCAAAATTAAAACCTGAATGGGGAGTGTTGGCTTGTGGCAGGAACTGCCTGGCAATTGTTTCAATTCTGAGACATAAGAGGTGGGGCTGACTGACAAATCTGAGTAAGCCCCTTTAATAAGAAGCAGATCACACTGAGCAGACAGCAGATGCCCATTTCTTTTGGCTGAGTATTGTAAAGGCTAAAAGAGTTCATGTACACTACCCAGCTCTCTCCCTGAGGTGGTAGTGGTGGTTGTTGTTAGGTGCCATCGAGTTAGTTCCGACTCATAGCAATCCTATGCAGGACAGAATGAACCACTGCCTGGTCCTGCACCATCCTCACAATTGTGGTTATGCTTGAGCCCATTGCTGCTGCCACTGTGTAAATCCATCTCATTGGGGTCTTCCTCTTTTTCACTGACACTTCACCTTGCCAAGCATAACATCCTTCTCCAGGGTCTGGTCCCTCCTGATAACATGTCTGAAGGAGAAGAGACAATGTCTCATCATCCCTGCTTCTAAGAAGCATTCTGGCTGTAATTTTTTTCTTCCACAGAAAAGATTTTATGGTTTATTAATCTTCTGGGGAAAATCCACCCATTCATTGAAGATCAAGTCACAGCAGTGTTTAGAGCGGCTGAGCCTGTCCTCATTCACTCTGTTTTCCAGCAACAGTTAGACCAGGGGAACGAGGCCAGACAACAGGCAGAAGTCTCTAGATGGAGATGACCTTCAGCTCAGTTTGCTTATCTAGGCATCCTGTATTTCTGTTAACACTGCCATTCTAATCAGTGTTCCAGCTAGCTACTACAAGTTACATTTTTCTGATAAAGTTCCTTACTGCATGCTCAAACAGCTCAAGATGTTCCTGCACTCCTAACCCCTGCTTAAGCACCTCCCCTTGATATGTGTATAAATAAACTTGCTGCACTTGGTCTGGGTCGCAGTATCTCCATCAGAGTGCTGTGTCCCACCTGGTCTAACTTTTGCTTAATTCATTTGTGTCTTGTGTCTTTCTTTTCGTTCTAATCTCCCATTGCCCCTACTTGGGTTTACTCTTTCCATACCAGACACAGAGAATAGCCAAGGCCGGATGCAGCACAGCAGAATCTTTGTTCCTTCTTTTTGCCAGAATCAACATTGGCCTTTGCAGACCCCTTGACTTTTTTCATTCTCTTTTTGCATTTTTTGCACTGTTTTCTTTTTTCTTCTTCTTCTCATACAGGCCATGTCTCACAAGTCTGTGTTTGGGTTCTTTTTTATTTGCATAATCCATGGAATTGTAAATCATGCTGAAGCCAGTAATCTTGCCACCACCAAAATGGGTTCTTAATTAAAACACAAAGATGACATCTAATGTTGTCTTATACATTTTGGCAAGTTTTTTTTGTGAATTTCTGTTTTAGGTACTGTTGCCTTCCCAGGGTGAAGGACATCAATGACCATTTGTTTCCACTGAAGTAGTCAGTTGGTCATGAACTTTCTGGCCTGGATAGTCGCTGTGTCATACATGATGGCAGCAGACACTAGGGCAGCCGGGAAGGAAAAGAAAGAAGTGGCTGTACCTCTTCCAACACAAATTTCTTTGTTCGCTGGCAGTCCATGGTACTTTCAATATTTTTCCCAACATCATAACTGGAGTCTTAGTATGGTGCTGCAGGATAAGCGCTAGACTGCTAACCAAGGTCAGTGGTTAAAACACACCAACCCCTCCATGGAAACCCTACACAGGGTCACTTTGGGTGGGCACTTACCAAGAACAACAGCATAACTCAAATGCATCAATTCTTCTACAGACTTCTTTATTCATTGTCTAACTTTCACAATCTTTTCTCCATTTATCATGATGCTATTTTTTGGGCCGGTGGTGAGGATTTTTGTTTTCTTTACATTGACATGCAATCCATACTATAGTTGTGGCCTTTGATCTTCATCAATCCGTATTTTAAATCCTCTTCATTTTCAGCAAGCAAGGTTGTAACATCCGCATATCACAGGTTGTTAATGAGACTTCCTCCAATCCTGATGCTGTGCTTCTTCATGTAATCCAGTTTCTTAGATAATTTGCTCAACATACAGATTCAATAAGTATGGTGAAAGAATACAGCCCTGGCACATATTTTCCTGATTTTAAACCATCAGTATCCTCCTTGTTCTGTTCAAATGACTGCCTCTTAATTTATGTACAGGTTCCTCATGTGCACAATCAAGTGTTCTGGAATACCCATTCTGCACAATGTTATCCATAGCTTGTCATAATCCACAGTCAAAAGTCTTTGTATAGTCAATAAAGCACAGTAAACATCTTTCTGTCATTCTCTGCTTTCAGCCAAGACCCATCTGACATCAGCAATGATATATCTAGTTCCACATCCTCTTCTAAATCCAGCTTGAGTTTCTGGCAGTTCCCTGTCAATTTATTGTTGCAGCCATTTTTGAATCATCTTCAGCACAAGTTTATTTGTATGTGATATTAATGATATTATTAGAAGATTCCCACATTCCGTTGGATCACCTCTCTTTGGAATTGGCACAAATATGGATCTCTTCTAAATTTCTTGGCACAGATAAATAAGTACCACCAGCACTGCATCAGTTTGTTGAAAGATTTCGATTTGTATCCCTTCATTTCCTGTAGCATTGCTTTTTGCCTATACCATCAGTGAAGCTTGGACTTCTTCCTTCAGTGCCATCGGTTCTTGATAATATGCCGCCTCCTTAAATGGTTGAACATCAACCATTTCTTTTTGGTACAGTAACTGTGTATATCTCCCATCTTCTTTTGATGCTTTCTGTATCATTCAGTACTTTGCCTATAGAAAGTGTCAAGATTTCAAGTTGAGACTTGATTGTTTTTAAGTCCTTTCAGCTTGAGAAATGCGGAGCATGTCTTCCCTTTTGGTTTTCTAATTCCAGGTCTTTGCACATTTCATTATAATACTTGACTATGTCTTCTCTAGCTCATCTTTGAAATTTTCTGTTCATTTCTTTTACCTCCTCATTTCTTCCATTTGTTGTAGCATATCTATGTTGTGGTTAAGTTGTGGTTAAGTGTCATCAAGTCAGCTCTCAACCCATAGCAACCCAGTATAGGGTTTCCAAGGAGTGGCTGGTGAGTTTGAATCATTGACCTTGTGGTTCAAACTGACTTTGAGGTCCTGTGTTTATCCTGCAGTGCCATAACCAGGATTCCATATCTATGCTGGAAAGTAAATTTCAGAGTCTCTTCTGACATCCATTTTGGTCTTTTCTTTCATTCCTGTCTTTTTAACGACCTTTTGGTTTCTTCCTGTATGATATTCTTGATGTCATACCATAGCTCTTCTGGTCTTCAGTCATTAGTGTCTAATGCACCAAATCTGTTCTTGAGATGTTCTCTAAATTTAGGTGGGATGTGTTCAAGGTCATATTTTGGCTCTCATGGATTTAATTTTCTTCAGCTTCAGCCTGAACTTGCATATGAGCAATTGATGGTCTCTTCCACAGTCTGTCCCTGGCCTTGTTTTGGTTAGTGTCATGGAGTTTTTCTACCATCTCTTCCCACAGATATAGTCAATTTGATTTCTATGTATTCCATCTGGTGAGGTCCAGTGTGTATAATTTTGTTATTTTAAAAAGGTATTTGCAAAATTCTGTCATGTGATCTCCAGCATCATTTCTATCACCAAGCCTATATTTTCCAAATACTGATTCTTCCTCTTTTTTTCCAACCTTTGCATTCCAATCACCAGGAATTATCAAAACATCTTAATTGTATGTTTGATCAATTCCAGACTGAAGACGTTGGGTAGAATTCTTCAATTTCATCATTACTTGCTTTAGTGATTGGTGTGTAAATTTGAATAATAGCAGTATTCTTTGTAGGCATCTGGATATTATCCTTTTAGAGACAGCATTGTATTTCAGGATAGATCTTGAATTATTCTTTTTGATTATGAATGCAATTCCATTCTTCTTGAATTTGTCATTCCCAGCATAGTAAACCACATGATTGTCAGATTCAAAATGGCAAATACCAGTCTATTTCAGTTCACCAATGCCTAGAATATTGATTTTATGAGTTCTTTTTTTATTTTTAAGGAACTCTGGTAGCATAGAGGTTACAAATCGGGCTGCGAACCTCAGGGTCAGCAGTTCGAAACTACCAACTGTTCTGCAGGAGAAAGATGAGGCTTTCTGCTTCTGTAAAGATTTACAGCCTCGGAAACCCTGTACAGGGTTGCTCTGAGTCAGAACCCACTCTACGGCACATAACCACCACCACCACCATTTTTTTTTTTTTTTTTGTAACTTCCAATTTTCCTAAATTCATACTTCATACATTAAATGTTCTGATTATTAATGGATGTTTATAACTGTTTCTCCTCATTTTGGATTGTGTCCCCTCAGTAAATGAAGGTCTCAAAAGCTTTACTCCATTTGTATCAAAACAGTCAACTCTACTTTGAGGAGGCAGCTCTTTCCTAGTTGCATTTTGAGTGCCTTGCAATCTGAGGGGCTCATCTTCTGGCACTATATATGACAATGCTCCACTGCTATGCATAAGATTTTCAGTGGCTAAAGTGTAGCGGTTACAAATCGGGCTGCGAATCGCAAGGTCAGCAGTTCGAAACTGCTAGCTGTTCCACGGGAGAAAGATGAGGCATTCTGCTCTCATAAAGATTTACAGCCTTGGAAACCCTGTACAGGGTTGCTATGAGTCAGAACCGTCTCCATGGTACACAGCCGCCACCACCACCAAATATTCAGAAGTAATTTGTGTCTATTCCTTGTCTGTTTTAGTCTGGAAGCTCAGCTGAAACTTGTCCACCATTGTGACCCTGCTGATATTTAAAATACAGGTTTCATAGCTTCCAGCATCACAGCAACACACAAGCTATCACAGTAAGTAAGACAAACTGACAGACATGTGGAAGATTTTCTCTGATTGGTTGGGTTGGGTCAGGTTCATTTGTTTTGTAGAATTGCCCTCAAAAGACAGGGAATGAAGGGAAGCAGGACAGGAAAAGTATCTGAAGATACAAATAATATAACAGAATGCAAAGCCCATTCTTTGGAAACATTTTATATGATAAAAAGTGGAGCATTGTGATAAAAGTAGCACTGTAGATTAAAGCATGTGGTCTCAAGTTAAGTCTAGCTTCAACCAGATCCCATGGAGGGAACTCTGCAGCACAGATTAACTAGATTTGGTTCCACTTTGAAGCAAGGGACTGGCATTTTGAACTCCTGTCTCAGTCAGGAGCTGACTGAGAAGTGCCTCAGAGTTGGGAGTCTGAGTGAGGACATAGCTTCCCAGGTAGGGGACTTTCATTCAGCCAAGGAAAACTCTCTAGGAAATCTCTTGAGTCATTAGCATCCAACACATTAGCAGCTTGGCAAATGGAATCTGTGAAGGCACAGATAACATCCAGTACAGTCCACTCTCCCCATCACTCCAATCCACTTGCTTCTCACATGAAGTTCACTCAATCCAGACACAGTTTGTCCAGGATTTTGGTGGTCACAATTTCTGGAATACTGACCAGAAAAGAATGAGTAGGACCTGGCAATCCATCCCCTTCAAAAAATGGTCCGAATCACAGAATGAGCCTTGCATGCCTGTAGCCACTGACCCCCAGCTTTCTCCCCAACTTCCTGCATCTCTATCCCCACTCATGCTGAGCCCACCAGGAAGGAGTCTCCCAGTGACTTATCCACCAGCTCTGCTAGGACCACTCCTTAGGACTGAGATACAGCAGAGCCTCTAAGATGATTGTGACCTTGGGTTCTCAGGTTGCATAAAGAGCAACCCAAGCAGATCTCTGGTTGGTAAAATAGGACTTATTGTTAGTAAGGTGGTTTAGGGGAGAGGGCGCCCATTTCAGACAGTGCTGAGAACCTTGCACAGAGGGAAGTAGCTTCCTTCCTGAGCCAGACCACCAAACAAGCATGTTCCAAAACAGTCCTGGATGCCCACTCTGCTCCTTAGCTGCACTTTTGAACATTCAACTCATTCTTGTAGCCTTGAGCTCCTCTCAGCCCACAACAGGGCACTTCCACCTGCTGGTGGACCAACTTCTCTGGGGCAGCTAGAAACATCACCCAGCCTGACATAGGGTATGGCGACAAGTCCTTGGCCATATTGTCCCTCAATGAAAGGGAATTCCTAGTCCTGGGGCATCAAATTGCTTCACTCCCAGATTTCCTAAGGTCAGCTTGACCCCAAAGCAAGATTTATCTGAGAGCTCCAACTGGTGGTAGTTCTTGTCTGACCTCAAATCAGGCCTAGAATCCTGGGTCAAGATTCCAGAAGATGGACACGTTTTCTAGAAATAATAATAATGAAAGCCATTATTACAATTTCTAGAAAACAAATGATTAACAATAACTTCCTAAAGGAAAAATGCTTACTCTTCCCCAGATTATCCATGACCGTGACTGAGGTCAGATGATTCTTCCCCAGATGATCCATGACCTTGACTGAAGTCAGATGATTCTTCCCCAGATGATCCATGACTGTGACTGAGGTCAGATGCTGTGTTCATGCCACTACTGCCTTTACCTACCACCACGCTGCTCAAGGGACCTGCGTGGCACCCAGGGCTTCTGCTCTGCTGCTGGACTTGGATGCCGGCAGGAAGACTGCTACACAGGCTCTCCTGAACTTCTGTTGCTACCGAACTCAACATGCTACCAGGCTTTGGAGGCCCTCACGCTGCAATAATACTCAGGCCCCCACTGTTTATGATAGAAAACACGCAACCCCTTCATGAAGTCCACTCAGGTCTCTCTTGCCCTACACAGGCTAGTAGCTCTTTTTGCTCCATCAACAAGCGTCCAGCTTGTTGTCCCGGAACCTCTTGCTTCATGTCCCAGAAAGTCCACCTCCACCATCTCCCGCTGTCTCCAGTGGGTCTAGGGTCTAGGAGGTTCTCAGTGCATAGACCCTAGGTCCTTGGTCCAAAAGATGCATTTCACTCTAGACTCTTCTTAATGGTAGTGAAGTTCTCTAACTTCTCTAACTTTTATGCAATTGGCCCTATGGCCAGTTAACTATGTGCTGGTGAGTCAGTTCCAACTCACAGTGACCCTATGAGTATAAGATTTCTAAAATGGCAAAACTTTATAGGAGCAGAAAACGTTATCCTTTTCCTCAGGAGCACCTGATGGACTATAGAATTGCTGACCTGTGCTTAGCTGCCCAACACATAAACCACTAAGTCACAAGGGCCCTGTTGTTAGGTGCCATTAAGTAGGTTCCAACTCATAGAGACCTATGCACAACAGACTGAAACACTGCCCAGTCCTGCGCTATCCTCATAATTGTTGTTACACTTGAGCCCATTACTGCGGCCACAATGTCAATTCATCTTGTTGGAGGTCTTCCTCTTTTTCACTGACCCTGAAGAATGTTTGGTAAGGTGGAGGGTCAGAGAAAGAGAGGAAGACCCCCAACGAGATGGATTGGCCAAGTGGCAGCATTGATGGACTCAAGCGTGGCAATAGTAGTGAGGTTGGCCCAGGATTGGGCAGTGTTTCATTCTGCTGTGCATAAAGTTGCTATGTGTCGGTACTGACTCAATGGCACCTAACAACATCAACAACAACATACTTTACCAAGCATGATGTCCTACTCAAGGGACTAGTCCCTCCTGATAGCATGTCCCAAGTATGAGAGATGAAGTCTGATCATCCTGGTTTCTAAGTAGTGCCCTGGCTGTACTTCTTGCAAGACAGATCTGTTAGTCATTCTGGCAGTCCATGATACTTTCAATATTCTTCTCCATCACCACAATTCAAATGCACTGATTCTTCTATGTTCCTTATTTATTGTCCAACTTTCATGTGCATATGAGGCTATTGAAAATACCATGGCTTGAAAGAGTTGCACCTTAGTCCTTAAATAGACGTCTTTGCTCTTGAACAGTTTAAAGTGGTCTTGTACAGATTTGCCTAATTCAATACATTGTTTGATTTCTTGACTGCTGTTTCCATGAGTGTTGATTGTGTATCCAAGCAAAATGAAGTCTTTGATGGCTTCAATCTTTTCTCCATTTGTTGTTGTTAACTGCCATCGAGTTGGTTCTGACTCTGTATAGGGTTTTCACGGAGCAACTGGTGGGTTTTAGCTGCCGACCTTGTGGTTCACAATCCAGTGCTACTCCTACAGTGCCACACCAAGAATCCTTTATCCATTTATCATGATGTTATTTATTGGTCTAGTGGTGAAGATTTTTGTTTTCTTTACATTGAGGTGCAACCCATACTAAAGGCTGTGTGGTCTTTGATCTTCTTCAGTAAGTGTTTTAATTCCTCTTTGCTTTCAGCAAGCAAGGGCCTATTTCTTGACAATTTCAAGTCATAGCCCTCCCATCAGAACCACAAAATGATCGAAACCCTCGGGAGACCACAAATCACTCAACTTGCATAACAAACTGACCAATTCCCTCAGTGGACAATAAGTCATTCAATTTGCACAATCCCAGCCAATCATTCTGTGGGAGTTATACAACCATGGTTAGAAAGGTCATTTTAAAAGTGACTCGTTACACTGGGTGGGGAGTGATGAGGACTGAATCATTTAGGATCAGCAAAGAAGTCACTTATTGGCAGCTTTGGCAGCTAATAATACCCTGTACCATCCCTGGGTAGCACAAATGGTTAAGCATTCAGCTAATCAAAGATTGATGGTTCAAGTCCACACAGAAGTGCCTCAGAGAAAAGGCCTGGTGATCTATTGTTTAAAAATCAGGAGAACAAACAAGATGGTGGATCTGGTGGAAATGCAGTGAAGAGCCCCATCAGCAACAACACAGAATACAGGACCAAGCAGGCTCACAGGATGTTCCCAGAACTCTGAACCACATATAAAGGAATATTTAGAAGGTTGGAAGGCTCACAGCTGGGAGAATTTGTGGCAGAAGCAAGAAATCCATTGCTTT
>NW_006408522.1:33874854-33876224 GCF_000296735.1 Chrysochloris asiatica | reverse complement strand
GGGATTGTAACCATGGCAATGAAGCAATATATGATAGGATGAATATAAAACTAATGTTCTCCCATGTAAACTATCACATAATTCACAATAAAACATTTTTAAAAAAATCAGTCAGTGGGGAAAAAAAATGGTCAGTGAAAACTGTATGGATCCCATTGTGAGAAAAATGTGGTGGTGAGAATTTGGGTTGGGGTCAACTCAACTGCAGCTAACAATTTAAAATGATACTCACCGTGTACTGAGGACTCCCAGTCACTGTGCTCAGCATATTACATACACATGTTTCAGTCCATCCTCACAGCAACCTTGTGGACAGACCTCTGTTAGCCTGGGTTTAAATGTTTCCTCCTGTACTCACATTAAACTGGTCCATCAGAAGAGTGAGTATCAATTCTGATCAAAGTGTTTTGGGGATTAAAAAACAAATCAACAATAAAAAAAAAAATCTAGATACAGAATTGTTAATAGGATATAAATTTACAAAACAATAATACCAAAAATGTCTCCATTATTTAGGAAATGGGAGCTTAGTGGCTCCATATGATAAGCACTGGATTGTGAACCACAAGGTCTGAGGTTTGAGCCCACCAGTCACTCTGTGGGAGAAAGATGAGGTTTTCTGCTCCCTCGAAGATGTAAAGCCTCGGAAACCCTTTATTGGGTTGCTATGAGTGAGAACTGACTGGATGGCACTTAACATTTAATCGATATGTCTTAGTTTCTAAGTACTGTTATAACAAGTGAGTGGCTTTAACAACCAGTACAGGAGACTAGAAGTCCAAATTCAGAACCCCAGCTCCAGGGGAAGGCTCTCCCTGTCTGTTCCTGGGGGAAATCGTTGTCATTTCCAGATTCTCCTCATGATCTTCACGAAGCACCTATCTTTTCCCAATTGTGTTTCCTTGCTGCTAATCTGCTAATCTTGCCTAATCTGTTGCTTTTATATCTCTAAAATGATTAGTTTAAAACATTCCCTACATTGATATTGACTTATTAACATAAAAAAGAAAACCCTCTTCCCAAATGGGATTATGTTCACATGTTTAAGGGTTAGGATTTACAACACATATTTTGGGGGGGAACAATTCAATCATTAACATTGTGTGATAGTTCATTTAACCTATTTTATTTTGTAAGAAGACAAACTCAGAAAATTTGTCATTTAATTGAAAATAGTTATGTTTTTGCTTTATGTTGAGGAGAGATGTTAGCCTGTCCACTGTCTTCATCTAGAAATTGGAAATCCCACCTCCCCGTAATAGTTTACTACTGGGTGGTGTAAATGGTTAACATGCTCAACTGCTAACCAAAAATTTGGAGATTCGGTGAGTAGTATTTAATCTATCTAGGCGGGGTTGATGCAATGAAAT
>NW_006408522.1:33869010-33874289 GCF_000296735.1 Chrysochloris asiatica | reverse complement strand
ATGGGTGATGGTAAAATTTTATTTACTCCCCAACAACATCAAACAAATATTAATGATGGAAAGATACAAAAATATATTAATAAATTCATAACCAATGCTTCAAAACAAGAAAAGGAACTCTTTATGAGTCAGAAACCCTCCAGCAGCCCTAAACCAAGAAGGAAAGAAGGAAGCCTCAGCAGGATTGTCACTGCTGGGCCATGGTCCCAGCCAAGGAGGCTGCACCATGGCTGGGGGGTAGTCATGCTGCAGCAAAGCTTCAGTCTTCCCCCACACTGCCACCTACAGGCCCACACTGTAATTGCATATCAATAATGAAGTGGAGATCTTACATGTAATTTTTCAACTAACTGTATTTATCTTGGTCTATGGCCTTCACCAGCTTTTGGGGGTAACCCATTGACCCTGAATTTTTCAAGTATTTACTAAATACTAAACATTTGCCAGCTGCTGTAGCACATTGGGCTGTTGAAACTGTGGTTGCCTCAGCCAGGCCAAACCAAATGATTTCAAGGGAGTCCTGGTGTGGTGCTGTGGGATAATTCACTGCACCGCAAGGTCAGTTTGACCTACAAGGTTGGTGGTTCAAATTCACCAGCTGCTCCTCAGAAACCCTATACACAGTTGCTATCAGTGGAAACGGACTCGAAGGCACTTAACAACAACAACATTCTCCATCCCTGCTCTAGGTAAACAAGTCATTGATGGTGGATGGCCCAGCAGTGGTGATGACAGTGGCCAGAGCTCAGGGACCACCCTGCTATATCTCTTGGTGTCGGGCCAGAGGTAGCAGCGGTAAGGAGGCAGAAGAGGAAATCCAAGCCCCACCTCTAGCCCAAGCCACCAAAAACAGCCACAGCCCTCACTAGAGAATGTGAGTTCAAGGCTGGAAGTTAAATCAGGCTCTTTGTCCCAAAGTCAGGACAGGTGAGGCTTCCATCTGCTCAAAAGAGACATTGTGGCACTTTGGGTGTGGAGGGTGTGTGTGTATGTGTACATATGCACACACGTGTGTCTTTATCCCCTCATCTCAGTCATGGTCCTCTGACTCCAGCCCACATCAGCCCTCAGCCCTCTCCCCAGCCTGCTGCCGCCGGTGCAGAGCCAACAGGAGGGCCTGCCTCATGGTCTCCACATTGTTCAGAACATTGTATCGACTCAGGGCCACTAGTCGAGCAAACTCCTCGGACTCATAGGTGAAGTTGGTCATGCCATAGGGAGTGTCTGGCCCATTGAGGGCAAAATCCCCAAAGGCCTTCTCCTCATCTGTTTGCCTCTCCACGCCTATTGAGGAAGAGAGAGGAGAGTTAACCAAGCTGGGGCACTCTATGGAGCTGGCTGGGGTCTGACAGGCCAGAAGCCTCCCTTGCCTCTCAGGACACCTTACTGCTTCCCAGCTGGGCCCACACCTCAGCTCTCACAGCCATCAGCAGGGCATGGGGCCTAGTGTAAACACTGAGGTCCAGGCAGCCAAGGGCAGCAATGGCCACTGGGCTTCCTGAGACACAGGCTTTTGGGTCCTTTCTGAGCACGGCACCCATACCACCCCAGGGCTCCCCTTACCTGGGGCCAGGTGTGTGCGAAAGCTGTGGTTGACCAGGGGGAAGTGCAACACGATGGGTGAGTGGGGGTCCTCAGCCTTTGTAAACAAATAGCACTCGCGGGGTTCCTTCAAGTCCTCTGGGCTCAACTCAATCCTGGGGAAGGGGATCCCCCGGTCCTGGCAGTACTGCTCTGTCATTTGTAAGACCTGGGCCGGGAGGAAAGTTCTGATCGTGCCTGCCCTCCACCCCTGCCCTGACCCCCCACACCCACCCAGGACTTGGGGCAGGAAGGTACTAACACAGCCTTACTAGCTGACTGGCTTCAAGCAGGTGCCATTAACTGTCAGCATTTTCGCATTTGTAAAATAACCATGGGAATAATTATCTAGTAGGGTTGTAGTGAAGATGAACAGTAATCAAAGGTGATGTCTTTATCACCATCGGTCTCTGACATTTCTCTCCTTAATGCCCACTGTTTCCCTTCTCCAAGCCTCCCCGCCATCCCCCTTTAGGGCTGATTTTAATGTCACTAGGTTGATATTGAATGGTTACAGGATGTCAGTACTGGAAGTCACTCTTAATCATCCAATCCTGGCCCTCATTTGGCCCAGGAGGTGAAGACCAAAGAGAGAAGGGCTGGTCCAGCAATACAGCCAGAACCCCCATCAACATGGTGGAGTCTGTCCACCACCCTACAAGGGCTTGGAATTTGGGGATGTTTCTGTTGAGATTCCCTGAGGGAACCCTGATGGCTCTGTGACTAAGGGACAGCAGACCTGGGCCCAGGTCTGGATAGGAAATTCTGCAATGATGGGGTAGGGTCTTCTATTGATCAGGACAAAAAATTCCTCAGGACCTCATTCTTGAGCTGCTTCTTTGGTTCCCCTACCCTAACCTTAGCAATTCTCCTCCTCCAACTGATATGGTGCCACACAGATGAAAACCCAGGTCTTCCAAAGAGGGTTATTCCCAAGCACCCAGACTGCTCTTCCTCCTGCCCTTGTCCACTGATTTCAGAAGTCCCCCACCACACACCCACACAACACACCTCACCTCAAAAGGAGCTTCCAAGGAGTAATCAAAGGACAGGATGAGGTCCACTGCCCTCTGAGGCAGCAGAATGAGTGGGAATGGAGAGTTGATGGCAAAGCCACCATCCACCAGGTGCAAGTAGTCCCTCATGGGAGTGAGATGGTTAGGGAAGGCATCTGGGTGTGAATCTGTAAGGGGTATGTGTGGATAGATAGGGACAAATGTTTGCTTTCTGGCAACAACCTGCTGCTTTTCCCAATCTGAAAGCGTTCTGTTCAGATACCCTGTCCCCTGTCCCCCACCTCTTTCTCTTAGGGGGTCTTCCACCCAGCACCCCCGGCCCTGTCTTCTAGCACAACAATCAGAGTGCTTTCCAAAGCAAAGGCAACCCTGGCCCCCACTGATCCAGACCCTGGGCACCCATAACCCGCCTGCCCAGGACAGACTCACCTTTCCAGGCTACAAACTCCCGGCCGGCCACATAGTTCCTGTGCAGCCAGAGGCCTCGGGTGAAGTTAAAGTGCTTGGCAGAGGTAAAGCGAGATGTAAATATGTCCAGGAGAGCCTGGGAGAAAAGCCCCTGGGGGGTGAAGAGCCTCGTGCACAGCCTCGAGGGGTCCTGTAGCTGGAGCTTCTGGCACCCGTCTAGGATGGGGGTGCACCAGTCACACAGCACCTCCTGTGTCCAGGGACCCTCACACCACACACCAGCCAGCGTTCCCACCCCTAACCACTGCCTCATATTCTAACACAGAACCCTTTAAATGGTTTTTCCTGTCATGTGTCCCATGAGAGAAACATAAAAGCTGCCTGTGAAATGGAATTTGTTACTTAACACCTTTTGAAAGTAAAATTGTAATATTTAATGGCCAACCAGCAAGTCATCCATTAGACACTTTCTGAGCAGCTAGTGCGTGTCAGGCGTAGCACTTCACACCTATTCCTATTGTGGGAGAGTGGGATGGGAGGGGCCAGGGTGTCCACCCTCACCAGTGATGTTTACACTGCCTCTGTGTGAGTCCAGGAAACTGAGGCCCGAGCCCGAGGTCTTCAGGAAGATCTCATCCATGCTGGCTGCAAAGGCGCTGCCCCACACACCTAGGAAAACAGGTGGGGTCCAGACCTCACAACTCCTACCCTCTCACCCCACATCAAGCCAAGCTGAGCTCTGTCAGATCTCTGCTTTCCCCAGATGTTATGGTTTGAAATGTGTCCCCCCACCCCAAAATACAAGGGGGCTTCAAAGAGGTCATGAAAAATGAAATAGAAAGATAATGGGATTTGTCCACATTTTTTTTGAAACTCTTTCATAAGTATTTTAATTCCCAACCTCTATGCCTGTGGCTGGAGTCTTCATGTGGCACCACAGGATAATACATTGGACTTCAAGGTTGGTGGTTCAAACCCACCAACTGCTCCTCTGTGGTTTTGAACCCTGCTGTGAGTTGGAACTGAACACCAACATGCAGGTGGCTATGGTCCCATTTGGGAATGGGCTGTCTTTGTTATATTGATAAAACAGGATTAGTGCAGCATGTTCTTAAATCCATCTTTTTTGAGACAGAAAAGAGATGAAACAAGGAAGCAGAGAGGGAAGATGGTAGATAGCATGCCACATAAAGATCACCATCACCCAGAAGCCAGGGAATAAGGACCATCCCCCAGAGCCAAGAAAGACAAGGCCTTCTCCTGAAGCTGGCTCCTTGAATATGGTTTTCTTGCCTCCTAAACTGTGAGAAAATACATTTCTGTTTGTTAAAGCCAAACACTTATGGTCCTTGTGTTATAACAGCACTGGAGAACTAAGACACCAGGCCTCCAGCCCAGGCTCACCTTGCAGGTAGCAGATCCTGGGCTCTGGTCGGAACTTCATCAGCCGCCCCATGAAGAACTCGGAGCCGAAAAGCTCAGTGGGGACATAAGCCCCATACTTGGGGAAGCCGACCTCATAGGGGGTGAACTCGCACCACTCTAGAGACCCAGAATGAAGAGAAGGTCAGCAGGGATCCCTAGCCCTCATGCCTAAGCAGGAGCCTTTGCCTTGCCTGAGCAGGAGGCAACATCCCCACCATTCTCTGAGGCCCCTTTACTTGGTCTCCTTCCACTTGAACCGTGATAGCCTTGATCTATTACACCCTTCCTCACCTGCTCCCCACGTACCTGCAAAGTCTTCCCCACTGATGTTGGTGCGGACATTGACACTGGCGTAAATGGGGTAAGGGTTCTGACCCTGGCTGACTGCCTCCTGCTGGTCAGAAAGCTTGGCCGGGTTCTCCTGGGCAGCAAAGAAGGGTGGTAGCTTGGTCTTTTGGGAGTCCCTTTCCCCAGCACTCTGATCAGGCAGGGTGTGGTGTGCCCATAAGAGAGCTTCTGGGACACTAAGACCCAGAGCCCTGGAGCTTGCTGAGGGACACACTCTAGGCTGCAGCAGAGGCAAAGCTGGCCACTGTGGGCTTTATGCAGTCCCAGGGAGACTCTGGGAACTCTTGTTTTGTACCTTTCAAGAGAGCATGTCACTATATTTTTAAAATAATGAAAAAGAAAGAAAGTATGTTAGAACGCAAAGGAATCAGAGTGAACTTACTAAAGGATTAACTGAGTATCTAATCTAATGTATTTTAAAAGTAAATCTCTAGGAGAACAAACAAGATGGTGGATCAGGTGGATGTGTAGCAGAGAGCTCCGCCAACAACAACACAGAAT
>NW_006408522.1:33840959-33864492 GCF_000296735.1 Chrysochloris asiatica | reverse complement strand
CCTTTGGAGATGTAATTTATTATATATGCCTGAGTGGGTTTTTTTGTTTGTATGTTTTTTAAAAAAACCTAAAGTAGATAGAGAGAAATACTTTTAACTGATGGTATATGGAGGGGATTATAATCAATGTAATGAAAAAAGTTATATGAATTGTTGAATGTGAAACTGATGATGTGCCCTGTAAACTTTCACTCAATCCACAACAAAAACCTTAAATTAAAAAAAAAAAAAAAAAGTAAATCACTAGATAAGGGAGCTTGAGTATCTATTTATGGTGATGGGTGCACAACCAGACTGATGTAATTGGTGTGCCTGAAATGTACATGTGAAAAATGTTGAATTAGCAAATGTGTTATATACTCATATATTTTCACAAGAAAAATATTAAAACACTAGAAAACATGGATTCTTTCCTTAGGAATGAGGAAATATTTGTGATATACACTCATCACTGATAGCCTCCTACCAGGGATCAGACCCCCTCATTCTCCAGCAGATGCCTAGCCTGCAGTTCTAGGGAAAGTTGCCAGGTGGCATGAGTCACGGCAGCATGAACCAAAGGTGGTGACCTGTCTCAGCTGCATCTGGAATCACTTGGGACACTTTCAAAACATAACTATGCTAGATCCTACCCCAAACCAACTGAAATAAGTGATCTCTTGGTGTTTAAAAACACCAGACATGGGTGTTTTTAAAAATCTGTACAAATGATTCTAAAATACAGAGCTGAGAACTGCAGGCCATACTTCCCCTCACCTGGGAAAAATGAAATGGTGTCAGCCCATCCTGGAATGTCACCCCTTCCCCTAGAGGCGCTCAAACCTCAGGGCTAGCATGGAAAATCTCAGGGATTGACTTGGGGCCTAAAGCAGAAATAAGAGCTGGGGGAGCTGGGTGGAGAGGGCCCATGTCCACTTCCTGCTCTTCTTACCTCCTGGTACAGGAAATACTCAATGAGGAGGCCCCACAGGTCTATGAGGGAAATACTCTGGCCACTGCTTTCCTGAGCTTCCAGTTCCCGGATGTAATATTGTAGCCGCTCTGTGGACATCGCCCCGATCTTGCTGCTGCAGACTCTGGCCTGGACATGCTCAATGGATCCCTGCAAGGCCACCTGGGACCAGGCAGGGTCTTTGTAGAGTGAGGACATGCCCCTGGGGATGGAGGGTATGCCTGTGAGCTAGGGGCTGTGGGCACAGCAAAGGGAGAAGGATTGCAGGGTTTGTTAGCACCCCTTCCTCCCCATGACCTATATCCTCTGTTCTTCAGCACCCACTCAGAAGGACTCTTGAGCCTCAGCCCCTTAGAGTCTGTCCCTCCTAACATCTTTGTTTGCAGGCCCCGGCCATCAAGTTACCAGGTCATGACCCTCCTGCTTGAACACTCTCCTTTACGCTGTACCCACTCCCACCTTACTCACCAGGTGGACCCAGAGACACCACTCAGGTAGGTCACAGTGTCCAGAAGGCCCAGCTCCTGAAGCCCGGCCAAACTGCCATACAGGGAAGACATGGCTCGGGTTCCACCCCCAGAGCCCAGCACAGCCACCACAGGCACCTGGGACACAGGAAGAACAATGTGTCAACCCCTACCACTATCTCTAGATTGTCCATACGGGTCAGACAGTGTTCTACGTGCCTTCCATGTTAGCTTATGATCCTCACAGCAACCTGATGAGAGCCTCATTTTACAGATGAGGAAACTGAGCCGCAGGAAGGTGAGATGGTATGCTCAAGACCATGCCGCTAGAAAGTGATGAGCTAAGATTCAAAATCAGGGAGTCTGGCTCTATTACACAAGGAAAGGTGGCACGTCTGGGATGATTTACCTATACCAGCTAGAACAGGGGTCATCAACCTCAGCACTACAGATATGCTGGACCAGATAATTCTTTGTTGTAGGGGTTGCCCTGTGTGGTATAGGAGGTTTATTTAGCAGCTTCCCTGGCCTCGGTCAACTACATTCCAGTAATAGCTCCTTTCTCCCACTCCTGACAATAAAAAATGTATCCAGACATTACCAAATGTTCCCTTGGGGGCAAAAGGACTCCCAGTTGAGAACCACTAAGCAAAAGTAACAGAGTACCAAACAGCCTGGACACGTGAGGCATTAGTCAAGGATTAGAGGGGCTTGGTGGGATCAGACTAGAACCTTTTGGCCACTCAGCTTCTGCATAAAAAGGTAGCTCATTCTGCACCAGACTTTTGGTTCCTTTCCCGTCTGCTTTCTTCTCCTGTCTTAAAAAACCGCTCCGCGGCTGCTGTTCACAGAGGACTCTGCTCATCCCGAGTGCAGAATGAGACTGGGCTCCTGTGAGCTAGTTGTGCCTCCTTTACCTTCATTCTACACAGTGGAGTCTGTCAAGTCAATTCTAGCTGCTGGCGGTCCCAGGCGTGTCACAGGAGGACTGGGCTCCACAGGGTTTTCAGTGACTGATGTTTCCTGAAGTAGATTGCCAGGACTTTCTTTCGAATTGTTTCTTGGTTAGCAGCTCAGTACTGTTAGCTATTTGTACCACCCAGAGTGAAATTCAGACACAAACAGTAGGGGAAAATGGCCATGTGAATGAAGACGGAAGCAGAGATTCAAGTTATGCTGCCACAAGGCAAGAAATGCCTGAGGCCATCAGAAGTTGGAAGACAGAGAATTCTCCCCAGAACAGGGAGGATGGCCCTGCTAACACTTTGACTTGGAACTTCCAGTTTCCAGAACTACAAGAGAACAGATTTCTCTGACCATCAATTTGTAGCACTTTGTTGTTTTAAACCACCTGGTTTGTGGTACTTTGTAATGGCAGTCACAAGAAACAAACACAATTCCATACCTGGTCACTGTCAGGAGCCACACTCAATCCCAGCACCTGCTGTAGGCCCTTGGACACGACCTGCTTCCTCCTGTCCAGAAACTCCTGCTCCCCATCACAGAGGTCAAAGCCAAGGCGCAGGTCAAGGTCCCTGGAGCTGCTCAGGATGGGGAGGAAGGCTGAGTGACTGCTCTGTGGAGGAGACTCAACCACGTTGTCCGGTTGTCACAGGAGCAGACACATACTCTGTGGAACCCCCTCAGAAAGATCCCAAGGGCTTCCCGCCTGAGTCAAGTATTAGGAGTGAAAGATGGCCCCCACAGCCTGAGCCAGGTGAACAAGAGAGCAGAACATATCAGGACATGTCCCTACCACTTGCAGCCAAGCCCCAAGAGGCCGTCTTCCTGAAGCTCCCTCCTCACCTCATTTCTGCCTTCACACTCAGAGCCACCTCCTGGCCCTAAAAGACACAACCCCATCCCAATTAAACTGTTCTCCGCCAGGCCAGCCCCTGTTGCTCCAGTAAGTCCGGCCCAACTATGGATACCACAACTGAGCTCCAGGCTGGCCTGACTCTGAGCCTCCTAGGGTCTTCCCCACCCCCCCACACCCCCACACCCCGGTCTCTCTTGGTGGGCACAGAGTAGGCAGGGGTCCCTCCAGCACTTGGCAATTGCTTACCTCCCCCAGGGATATGAAGCACTGTTTCTCCTGGTCTAGGGGCAAAGAGGAGAGCAGGATGTTCCCCTCACCCAGCTTGCTGGCCTGGGTCTCCAGCTCAGCACTCGGGTCACTCTGCAAACAAGAAAACACTCAAGGGAGCTCTCCAGAACAGGGGAAAATGGGCCTCCCTGGTGCCCTGAAATGCAAGTCCAGCCTGGACCAGTTCTTTTCCACAGGATGGGGTCCTAGCTCTCACTGGGGCCACGTGCTCATTTACCTGCAGGACTGTGAGCTTCTCTCCCAGCTCCACCTCTAGCCTGGGGCTCAGCACAGGGTTCATGTGGAAAGTAAAGGTGGGTGGGAAGCCAGGCTCCACAGGAGTCTGAAGGGGCAACAGCTGTGGCTTCTCATAGGCACCAGGCACTGCCAGTCGGATCTGCCGATGGCCTGAGATCAGAGCAACCAGGTGAGTGCCCAGGTGAGGGTTAAAAGCAGGTATGTGTGTGGCTCACAGTGGTAGCACCCCAGACTCTTATCCTGGCCACTCTCGGACATTGGGACCCCTGGTAAAGGCATCAGGAAGGACTCTTGGGCTTCCGTTATCTGCTTTGATCAGATTGGAGAAACACTAGTACCTGGGAAGGTACACAATCAGGGAAGGTAGACCACAGCCATGAGGGGGTGGGGGTAGGGGTGGGGAGGAGCCTCTGCCCTCTAGTATATGTGGTTGGTGATTTTGAGATTATAAAACAGAGAAGAACTGCTCCTTCCAGTTTCCAAACCTGTAAATCTTTATGGGAGCACACAGTCTCATCTTTCTCCTGAGGAATGACTGGTGGGTTTGAACCACCAACCTTGTAGCTAGTAGCCCAAAGTTTAACCGACTGTGCCACCAAGGCTCTTTTATATAGTTAATTTGTTGTTGTTAAGTGCTGTCGAGTCGGTTCCAACACAGTGACCCTGTTTAGAGTTTCTGAGGAGTGGCTGGTGAGGTTGAACTGCTGACCTTGCGGTTCTAACCAACTTTGCAGTCCAGTGCATTAAACCACAGCACCACTCTTTTCTTACATTTTGCTGTAAACAAAGATCAGCATAGTGTGCTTACAAAGATGCCTCACTAGGGGTGGGTGGTGTTGGTAAACAAATGCAGAAGGTTATTTGCATTATTGATACTGTATATATAATGTTGTTGTTGTTAAGTGTCATCGAGTCGGTTCTGACTTAAGTAACCCTGTATGGTGTTTCCCAGGAGTAGCAAGTGAGTTTGAACCACTGATCTTGCTTTAAGCAGTTTAGTGCTTATCCTACAGCACCACACCAAAGCTCCTGAATTTAGTTGTTGGTTATTAAGTGCTGCTGAGTCAGGTCCGACTCATAGCGATCCTGTAAAGTGTTTCCAAGGAGCAACTGGTGGGTTTGAACTGCCAACCTGGTGGTTCAAACCAACCTTGCAGACCAGTGCTTATACTACAGCGCCACACCAGGAGAGAGTAAATAATGGAGTCCTGCTGTGGCATTATCTGATAAGTACTGGACTGCTAACCACAAGGTGGGTAGTTCAAACCCACTCACCACTTCTCAGAAACTCTATACAGGATGTTATGCATCTGAACTGACTTGATGGCACTTCACAATAAAAACAATATAGTGCTACAGAAGGAAATCAAGTTGAAAAAAATTCTGATTGATTATTCATTAATACATTATTGTCAAAGACAGGATCTTTACAGTGATTGGGTTATCCAGAGTCTGTGGGCACTCTGGATTGGGGGGTTATAGTTTGTTTTAAGGTTTCCTGGAATGTGTTGTTTAAAGCTTCTTTAGAAACAAGCTAACAGCCTCCTATTTGGTGCTTAGTGTGGTAAGATAGTTACTACTTAGTGATATGGATGCCTTGTTGATTACCACTTAGTAACTACCACTTAGTGACCACAAGGGTTCACAAAGCAGTCACATTACACTGTTTCCTGGAAATGTACAAGTTATACTAAAGTTCCTTAGAAACAAAGAACAATAGAGTTCTTTGCAGGCAGAACCAGATCAGTTTTCTGGTTCTACAAGTTTTCTATACAAAATGGATTTCTAGACCTGGTCCCCACCTCAGCTCCTCCTTATTCCAGCTAAATAACTCATACAAGTTTTGAGGTCTCCATATCAACTCCAGCCACCAAACAGACAGTTGGCAGCCAACACTATGCTGGGACTCCCTTAAATTAAAAGGGGATCATTGTACTACCTTGTGGGGTGGTTGTTGTTGTTAGGTGCCAACGAGTCAGCACTGACTCATAGCAACCCTATGCACAGCAGAATGAAACAGTGCCCGATCCTGGGCCAACCTCACTACTGTTGCCACACTTGAGTCTATCGATGCTGCCACTTGGCCAATCCATCTCGTTGGGGGTCTTCCTCTTTTTCTCCGACCCTCTACCTTAACCAAACATAATATCCTTCTCCAGTGAATGGTCCCTCCTGACAATATGTCCGAAGTATGAGAGACAAAGTTTGGCCATCCTGGCCTCCAGGGAACACTCTGGCTGCACTTCTTCCAAAACAGATCTATTGGTTCTTTTGGCAGTCCATGGCACTTTTAGTATTCTCCTCCAATACCATAATTCAAAGGCATCAATTCTTCTATGATCTTCCTTATTCACTGTCCAGCTTTCACATCCATATGAGGTTATTGAAAATACCATGACTTGGGTCAGGCGCACCTTAGTCCTCTAGTTGACATCTTTGCTCTTCAACACTTTAAAAAGTTCCTGTGCAGCAGATTTGCCCAATGCATTATGTCGTCTGATCTCTTGACTGCTGCTTCTGGGCTGTGTGCTGATGACCAGGGAGGCAGGCTTGTAGGATATACCCTTTGGTTGGGTGATGATGCATGGAGGGGATTGTAACCATGGCAATGAAACAATATATGATAGGATGAATATAAAGCTAATGTTCTCCCATGTAAACTATCACATAATTCACAATAAAACATAAAAAAAAAAAAACCTATGCAATATGAAGAAGACCATAGCACCAAAATAGGAGGAAGACGTATTAATAATCTACATTATGCAGATGGCATGAGTGTCCTTGCTGAAATTTGAAAGACTTAAAGCACTTACTAATGAAGATCAAAGACCAGTGCTTTCAGTATGGATTATGCTTCAACATAAAGAAAGCAAAAAAATAAATAAGGAAATTGCTTCTTTTTGGTCTGTTTTGTATGTGTGTGTGGTGCTATAGGATAAGCACTGGACTAGTAACCTCAAGGTCAGCAGTTCAAACCCACCTGCTGCTCCTTGGAAGCCCTATATAGGGTAGCCATGATTAGAACCAATTGGAGGATGCTTAACAACAAGAAGAGAAACAATATATATGTATAGGACGAACCATTGGGAACTTTTCTGCAAATAAAAAAAAGGAAAAGAAAGAAGAGGGGGACAAAAGAAATGAGAGAGAAAGACAAGATTTGGAAATGGATAGTGGTGATGGGAATGGAACATGGGAAGTGTGGCTGGGTTATAAATCTAAAAATAGTTGAAATGGCTAATGTTTTGTTGCATGCCCATTGTTGTTGTTGTTGTTAAGTACTGTTGAGTCTGTTCCGACCCATAGCAGGCCTATGGCTACACGAAAAAAAGAACACATCCAGGTCAAAGATACATGGGACAAAGCCCTCAGCTAAGCCCAGCCCAGATCAGTCATGTGGTGTCAAATAAATGCTTGCTGTTGTACACCACTGAGATTTTGTGGTTACTTGTTGTAAGAACAGTCACTTGGCTACTACAGCCTCTGTGCTGGAACACTTTCAGGGACAAGAAATTCACTACTTCCAGAGGCAAGCCATTCCATCCTTGGTTAGCTTTGAGCAGTAACAATTTCCAGGAATTTCTCTCCCAGACCACCTCTCTGAACTTGGTACTCCCAGCCTTTGAGAGAGAAGGCAAACCCAAGGTCACTGACCAAACTCACCATACTCTCGATGTGGGGCTGTCTCATGTCCCCCAAGGGTGCCTTGGATTCTCAGACAGGGTTGAGCCTAAAGGAACAGAGGTCTGTAGGAGCCAACAGCACCAGAACCGGAGCCAAGATGGAAGGGAAGGGGGGCACTTGGAGTAGGGTCCACATAACAACCTTCCCAGGGCCTATTTCACACAGGCAGGGGTCTCTGTAGCTGGCCCAAAGGTCACTCAGTCAGTCTCTCCTCCAAAGACTCAGGGGAACCATGATGGTGACTGCTATGAAATCTGTCATCTACATCACCACAAGGCACGAAGGCTGGATTCTAGGGGTGAGGCAGCTGGACAGGCCTCCCTAGCACATCTCCCTCTGAGGAGAGGTGGAGTTTCCTTCAGAGATTAGAGACTCGGCACAACTGGGCTCAGTCATGGAAGCCTCACTGCCCCCCACCCATCCCTCGGCAGCCTGAGCTCCCCTTCACTACTCACCACCAGGACCCCATTGGTGATGACTTCAGAGGCAGGCACCTGGCTGCAAAGGATGAGACACTTATGGAACATGTGACCCTCTCAGTGGCTGCCACCTAATGGCTGCCACCTTACTGATGTGACCATAGCAGCCGGTCACACTTGAGGGTAGGATAAGCCTGTTGACCAACACTCAAATTAAATTCCAGACCAGGCCAGCTCCTCTCAGGCCAGGCCTGGAAGGCCAGCACAGGGCATGGTGGTGGGCAGCTGGGAACTGCTGAGACTCAGATCAAATGGGCATATGGGGGCTTCACGTGGACTCACCTTTCCTCCAGAACAAATTCCACTTGCAGCTCTTGTGAATCCTACATAGAAGGGCAGGATAGCACCAGTTTACAAAGGACTCTCCAAGTCTCAGGGACCGTCCCTCCCCTGAAGACCCCCACTCCTGAAGAGGAGACTGTTGGTGTGACTCCTCGTGGTCACAGGAAGGGCAGTGGCACCTCCACACAGAGCCTCGCTCTCTTATTCATTTATGTACCAGGCACTGTTCTGGATGCTGAGGGCTCAGCAGTGACTGAGACGCACAAAGCTCTGCCTTCACAGAGCTCACCCCCTGGCTTCACGCAGGGAAGAAGCATTGGAGGGAGTCTTTGTGGGTCAGTGCAACCAATGGAGGGGTGTCTGTCTTGGAGGTCAGGAGCCCCTCACCAGCACCTCAGTACTAGTCCTCCTCTTCTTGACTGTGGCACACCACCAGCACAGGGAGGGCAGAGAGACTCACCTGGTGGTTAAGTGGAAAGGTGTGCCTGTGGGGTTGGCCGGTCTTGAGGCTCCTCAAGTCAAACAGGAGCAGGGAGAGTCTGTCACTGTCTAGGACATCCTTGTCATAGAGGGTGAGCTCCAGAACGTTCTAGGAACAACACGGGTGGGAAGCTGGAGCCTGAACAGGGCAGGAGGGTAGGTATCCTGGAAGACCCCTCTCCCTCCACAGCCTCCACCCCTCACTCTCACTCTCACTCTCACTGACCTTAACAGCACCATGGACCCGGTAGTGGAAGGTCTCATTCCACTCAGGGTCACTGCAGTTGGCCACCACCTTTGTCTGGGCCAGGCTGGGAGATGCTGTGGGCAGCCACAATTGCACGTAGCAGTCAGCTTTGGACACTGCAGATAGACAGGGTAAGGGACTTGAGCCCCAAGTTCTTATTGCTGAAAGCATTTCCTGAAGAGGTTGGGGCAGGAGGGGGAGGAGCAGGAGCAGAGTGGGGAGAGGCACCTGCTGCATGGTGGAGTGTGGGGGAGAAACCAGAACTGTGGTGACCTGTAACTCCACCTTGACTGTTTACACCTCCCATTCAACTGAACAAAGCCAGAAATCCTGCAGTGGCCAGTTGAAAAGACCAGCATTGAGTAATTCCTGGAAACTGCCTGATTCAAGCAATGAAATCACTCCCTGGTCATTGACTGAAGAGCTTCTGAGAGGGCCTCACCCTCTCACCTGGCTCACTGTGCTTCACTTCTTGTATTTAGGGGGAGTGTAGGATCCATACAACTCCCCTCCAGCCTCAGCCACCCACCTGCCTAGAGGCTCGGCCTATGCTCTATACCCCAAATCAGGCCTGCCTCCACTGAGCTCAGGGGGCCCCAGGGCAGGCAGGAGAGTAGAGATGGGGTCACTCACGCAGATCTGTGCCTTGGATGTTTCTGGCCCTCAGCACCTTCACCTGGAGGTCGTAATATGGATGGGTTTCCAGCTGAAACAACAGAGCTCTGGGGCCTCAGCTCCTGGAAACCCATGCCACACGCAGTAGCCTGGCCCCGGCTCACAGATAAAGTTGTACTGGGTACATAGAGACCCTTGGCAGGGCCCAGGCATTGGGAGTTCACACTGGCGACAAGCCTGGCCCCTGGGATCAGTCAGACCTAGGCTCAAATCTCGACCCCACCACTGACTAGTTGAGTGGACCAGGGCAATAAGTTTTCTATGATTCAGTTTTCCTGTAGATAAAGTAGGGTTTATAATAATAATCTGAGTCATGGTGAGTTTTAAGTGAGAATGTATATGAAGTGCCCAAGTAAGTGCTTGAAATACGTAGCCATTCATACTCGTTATTACTGTTCACCACACGGTTACAACTCCACCAGACTACAAGGCACCCACTGTAGCTTGACAGCAGAAGTGAAAGCCGGAGCTCTATGTTTAAGGAGATTAAATACTGAAAGAGAAAGTTGTGATCCACCCCACTCCAGCAGGCAGTTGAAGGGAAACCAAGATCACCCAACGTGTCCCAGTCTGACTACTCAGTCACTAAGAGACTAAGGAGACTGCAGCTTGGGCTCTGGAGAGATGGCATTGATTAGAGCCTCCTCAGAGTAAAACTTTGTGTCACAGAAGAACTGTTTTCCACAGAACTTCCAAGGTTGGTGACCTTCTGGAAGCAGATTGCCAGGGTTGTCTTCCTAGGTACCTTTAGGTAGGTTTGAACCACCCACCTTAAGGCTAGTAGTGGAGCACTTAATCATTTGTGCCACTCTTTGGCTCCTCACAGTGAAACGGTCCCCTCGGAATCCCAGCAAGTTCCTCCCGGCTTCTTTCCCCAGTGGACCCCACAGCCAGGCTCTGTCTGGCTTCCTTGGCAAAAGCAACCAACCAATGCAAGTTTCAAGTGATTTCACTTGTCATTTCTTAATTGTATGAGCTGAGTCAAGGTCCTGGGCATGTCTCTAATTTAAGCTCTGCAAGGTTATTGGGAACAAATAGGGCCCACCCCAGATCAAAACCGTCTGAGGGCTGGGGTTAATATTTAATGTGGGTCCTGACAAGGGGCTGTGTCTCCCAGAACTTCTCCAGACCATATTTCCCAGGGAGATCTGTACTTTACCTGCCCATGACTCCAATGAAGTCTCCTCTTCTCTCTCTTCCGCAGCAGCACTGCCCCTAGGAGGGGCAGCCCCCGGCCTGCCAGGCATCCTGACCAGAGCGCCCAGAGCATGGCTGAGCAGTCCAGGCCTGGTAGGAAGCCCTGCCTCTCCTTCACTCCACTCTCCTCTGCTATACTCCCTCCAACTCAGGTCTAACAGGTAGCACTAGGGTGAAGAGGGTGGGGCTGAGCTGCAGAGTCAGGGCTGGGTGGCCCTCAAAAGCTGGAGGTGGGGTCTGAAGTGCACCAGGAAGTGACTGGGTCCTATTCCTCAAGCAGGAGTTAGTTCCAAGAGGATATACCCCTCTCCAAGAGGATAAGAAACTAGCATTGTGCTTCCCAAACCCAGCTGCCTTGTTATCAATTAGGCCTTTTGTGAAAAATAGGTTAACTAAGCTTCACCCCAGATGGTTTTGTACATGTGTTTCCAAGTGTTCCTATTTCCAACAAGTTCTCTATGGAGCAGCAGCTGGGATGTGCTGGGTTAGAGACAAGTTTAGCGGTATTGAGAAAGTCTAGGACTCCTGGTGTGGTGCTGTAGGATCAGCACTGGACTGTGATTCACAAGGTTGGCAGTTCAAACCCACCAACTGCTCCTCAGAAACTCTATACAGGGTTGCTCTGAGTCAGAACTGACTTGATGACATTTAACAACTCCAGCTGCCTTTCAAGTGCCACCTTCCCTACAGCCTGGCAGAAACATAGACTGTCTGGTTCCATGTTTTAGCTGGATTCAGAGGTATTTCTAATTGCTCATGGGCTCCCTTTATTTCCTTCCCAGTTACTGACTCTGTCATGTCTCAGATCATATTAGATCCAGGAATACAAAAGGTGAGGAAGGCCCTCCTCCTGGATAATGGGAACTCCTGCGTGGGCCAGATACAGAGGTGAGGGTCCGCTATGGTCATGCAGTATCAGTAAGGACAAGTGAAAAACAGGTCTGCCTGGTCTTGACCTACTAGAGATAAAGGCTTTTGAGTTTCCTCATCTAACCATCCTAAGTCTCAGGCTGCAGATGACATGCAAAACCCCCTCCTCTCTGGACCATGTGGCTGGGACAGGCAGTCTCCAGAAGAAAGGTTTCTGGGCATTTCTGTTCTCAACCAAGATCTAGTCATCTCTACATTCCTCCTCAAGGCCTACTTAGTTGGAGGCTAACAGAACAACATCCAAAGAGGTGATTCAACTCCAACATGAACCCACTGAGCAAGTTCAGACCAGACATTCCTGGAATAAAAGGGGATGTGTCTGCTGGTGGCTGGGTTCTAAGGGGAGCGCCTGTTTCTGCTTCGTTTGAAAAGTGAAGTCAAGTTCTGGGGCGGGATCTCAGAAATAGAGTTCAAGCCTCTTGGTAATCTCCATAAATATATGCAGTGAATCCTTGGGTCCAGAAAGAGAGCAGCCTGAGACACAGAGAAGGAGGAGTCACAGGCCTAGCCCGTAACTGATTCAAGTGATTGCTCAGTTACACAATCTCTCTTTCTTCTGGAACTCATTTGTTCCATGCCTTAATAGTAACGACTCTGTTCCAGCTGGTTTTTATTCTCAAAACCTCAAGATGGTCATAGCAGGTTCAAGAGGGAGATAATACATAAAGATCAAAGTGTCTTTTTAGGAATTGGCCAGGGTAGGCCAATACTTCTCCACTTCTGGAACATTTTCAGGTCCCTCACCCACACCAACTCCGTCCCCTTAACATGACCATTCTGGTTATCATGAGCTAGAAGAGGCAGTAGGCCCCACTTGGATTATCTAGGGTTCCAGTGCAGTCTAGAACCTTGAGATGTGGCTACTGCAATTAACACATGGAATTTTATTTCAACTTTAAATAGCTACTTGTGTCTAAAGGCTACCACACTTAACAGCACAGATCTAGACATAGTACATGACACATAACACAAGTGTTATACAGGTAGTCCCTGGTTTACCACGGGGGACTTTTCCTTTGTAAGATGTCTTTGACATACACTGAATACCTTTTTTTGTTTTAGTTTTCATTATTACCAGTATCTTTATACGGAATCCTGGCAGCATAGTGGATGGATTATGAGCTGGACTGCTAACCTCAAGTGTAGAGTTTGAATCCACCAGTTGTTTTGATGGGAGAAAGATAAGACTTTCTGCTTCCGTTCTTTTCAATGTCTTAATTCCTACCATGTGGTTGGGTGGGGCTGTGCAAATAAGGTCTACAGGGCTCTAAAGCTGGGATTAGTTAGCTTTGCCATCTAGCTAGGTTTAAACGGACAAGTCCTGAACCATCAAGGAAGAAGAGCACGAGTGGAGTGAGATTCCCGAACTAGAAAAGTAGGAATGGCAGAGGCCATGAAATGGAAACAGAGCAGCTGCAGGCTCTAAGCCCATGGACTGAGAATCCATAAGAGGCCACATGGCTGAGAATCAGAAGCCACAAGTGAAGCATGGCTGCAGTATGGCAGAGGTGTTCCTGACTGGAAAACTGCTGCTTCCTGAATTGTTGATCCTGAATTGTATGTACCCCATCCACTTCCCTAGTAAACCCTATAATCCTGAGTATTGTTATGAATTCTATGTGACCACTGCAACCGATTATCAGACCCAGATGTGAAGCAGAGTGTTGTGGGAGGGGTGGTTGGTGTCAGAACAGGTGGAAGCATGTCTGACCTCTGCTTCATAGGAATTGACCTTGGGCTGATTGAGTTTGATTCTCTTTCCCCCTTGTGAAGCCCAGGAAGTCTGACATGATCCCACATGGTTTTTCCAAGTTGGAGCCAACTCAACGGCACATAATCACCACCACCATCATCCTTATAAATATAATCTTTTTCTTTGGGAGCTGGCATGAGAATGGTATCAGCAAGTTATGTACTGCAACATTATACATATTACTAATGATAAGATGTACTCTCTACCCCAAACAAAAATTAAACAAGAATTAGTTGTAAATGCAGTTTATAACTTGAATATGTCATAAATCAGGGACTACCTGTACTGATTTTTTTTTTCCTGTCTCTGGTAGCGTAGTGGTTACGAATCGGGCTGTGAACCGCAAGGTTAGCAGTTCGAAACTACCAGCTGCTCCGCGGGAGAAAGATGAGGCTTTCTACTCTCGTAAAGATTTACACCCTCGGAAACCCTGTACAGGGTCGCTAAGAGTCGGTTCCAACTCCACGGCACATAACAACAACAACAACAAAAGTCTGTTAATTGGTATATTTATTCTCCATTTTTAAATTACTATCATTTCAATGCTGCTTTTATCAAACTCCAAGGGAGGGGTAAAAAAGAGACACAAATAGGCTTGGCTTTTTATACTTTTATTATTTTATGATGAGGAACAGTTAAGAGATCAAGCCTCATTCATTACAGAGCTTTCATCTCCACCCTCATCCGTACCCTCAGGGCAGACAGTCTCAGAAACAAACAGTGGTGTTCAGGAAAACAGAAACCACATTCTCTGTTCTATCTGCCACACAGTAAGGGTGAAGATGCACACGCAGCACGCCAGGAAGGCAGGGTCACGTGTAGGGCACGTTTCTGTTGTCGGGCTGAGGATGGTCTGTCGGCTACAGCGAAGGCAGTACAGTGCAGCTAGCGCAAACAGCCCATGGGTGGGTCTGGTCAGGTGGAGCTGTGGCTTTTCTTTCTCTACATGTCTCCTCTCCCATCTCCAATGTCTGAGAGCCTCCACAGAGGGTGCTCAGGGGAGCTGAGCCTACCATTAGCATCCCTAGCAGGCCTGCTCCAACACAGGGCACAGACAAGCACACAGCTGTGCTTTAAAAAGGATCGCAGCCTGTCAAATGCTAAAAGTGTCAACACTGGAGCACTGCTACCCACCCTCACTCTGGTTAAAGGTACTGGGGCAACAAGACTGTGGATCCGCAAGCACCCAGGGAGAACAGGATGCACGTGTCTCAGCCTCCGGGGCAAGAAACTCCACACTGTATCTCAAGAGCACTCTGACAGGCAGTTTCCTGCTCCTGCCCCCCAGGCTGAACAGATGTGGTGGTCTGTCAGTTTACAAGCCCATGTGCTGCTGGTCTCTGCTGTCTCTGAACACTTCCCAAGCACACAAGACATTATTGTAAGCTGCTCACATGATCCACCTACCTACAAAACCTTAGTGTGTTCCTCCAATCCCTTCAAAAGAAGTCATGTACCCAAGTCGGTGCTGGTTCAGCCCTAGGGAGCGGGGCAGAAAAGAATGCCCCTAAAATAGGACACAAAAGAACGTCCTTAAGTAGAGTGCAGTCTCCTAAGCTGCTCAGCATAGAGTGAGGGCGCAGTTCAGAGACGGTCTATTTACAATGAACATGACCATCCGTGTCAATGCACTCCTCAAAATGGAGATGGTTCCCTTGTTTAAATATTAGTTATTCCTGGAGTCAGGAAAGTGGGACAAAACTGGGGCAAGAGTGTAGAGATAAAGGACAAAAATAAATAGTGAGAAAGAGACTGAGAAACAAAGAGGCAGCGGGGGCTATTTGGGGTTCCAGAATTAGAGCTACCATGAAGTAACAAGTGCCATTTCATAGAAAACGAGCCGTTTGGTGTATGTAAGTGCTGTTCTCTCAAAGGACTCTCCAGTCAGCCATGCTGAGGGGCCCTTGTGAAGGCATGCACTTAGTAGAAAAACTACATAAACTATCCTTGGTTACAAACACTTGAGAAGTTTTCTTATTCAGGTGATCGGGATGCAAAGGCAAGATAGTACACTTCCCCCACCTTCTCCTGTCCAAGTGAGTAGTAAATAAATTATCTGGAATTGCCCGCAACATAATGGTATAAAGTGTAACGAATCCCTTTGTCTATTAAAAAGCTGGCAATGCCTGACCACAAGTCTGATAAATTCAGAGATGCTCCAGGGTGCAAGGTGTCCCGTAGTGTGCAAATGAGACACCCGAGGGTGGCAGCCCCCGATCCCTGAGGCCGGGCACTCCTTCATCCTCTGGGAGGGTGAGCTGTCCATCTGTGATCCTTAACATGCTGGGCTCAGGTGTCAGCCGGATTCACTTCTTTAGAACAGAAGTAATGCACGACCACTCCATTGGGGTATCTTGCAAATGCGCTGCAGGGAAAGAAAACAGCTTGGGAATAGGAGCTGCCCCTGAGAGAAGATACTTCAGCAACTGGAAAAGTCACCTTGCCCAGAACCACCCCACCACACAGAACAGATCACCACACAGAACAGCCTGTCCCTACAGACTGTGGATCCAGGTAGTCATCATCTCTGCCAAATGACCAAAAGAGGGTGAAGTGCCACACTGTGGGCATGTTGTTGTTGTTGTTAAGTGCCTTCAATTTGACTGGGGCAGGATTCTTAGTGGTTTGGCAGTTGAGATGTAGTTATTCTCATAATGAAATCTAATAGAATGTAATTAACTCTGTGATGAGGTCTGCTATGAGCAGCCAATGTTTCCTCAAGGCTATGGCCTGCTTCCAATATAATGGACGTTCAGGCAGCGACTGCTTGCTCTCTGCTGGGTCTGGAGCTTGTATCTGGCTCATCCAGACTGATTACTAAAAGAACAAGCAAGTTGCTTGCCCAGGAGACATCAAGGCAAGTGGTCGGGTCCTCTTAGGGCAAACCCACTTCCAAGACTAAGACTCAATGGGAACACAGGAGTAGACATGCACTCTGATTGGTGACCACGTACGTTCATCATCGATAAGGAGAAGTGAGGGAAAAACAGCAATGAAGCTGCGAGCTACGCCCTAGAATGTTCAATAGACTCCTGTGAACCTGAGTGGAGACCTGGTTGGCCAGGAGTGTGGCAAGACCTGGGGACTCTTGGGCCCAGAGTTAGTGACATACCCACAGAAAACTAGAGTGGACAGTGAAGTGTCCAGCTGATAAGAAGAGAGGGCATGTGCATAAGAACACCCACACTTGCAAATAATACCCACTGACTGATAACAATTATTTACTATTATACCACAAGAGACCTGGTTTCAATGACTGGATGATCAGAACTCAACTAGAAGAAAGAGGAAAAAAAAAGTAATCTGATACAATTTGATGAACTTGACCTACACCTATGGATGCAGTAGCTCAAAAGAGGGAACAAATCTTTACAGCAAGATCATTCCCACCCCCTCCATACACAGAGTAGACAGGGATGGGCAACTTGGACATTGGCTACCCAAAATAGGAGGGTTACAAAGGCAAGAAGTGACTAGCTTACAAGCTTTCAAGAGGGAGCCTAGATCCAGAGGGCACAGAGGGAGGTAGAACCTCCACTGAGTAGCATCCAATCTGTCTGGTGGGGCTGATGAAAGGAGATGCAGATAGGTCTCTTGTGGGACAATAGTGAATAATTGTTATCAGGACTGATTGTGAGGGTTGGGAATGTAAAGGTAGACATTTTGTAGCAAAAGGAGGGGAGCGATTGAATTTGCAGTCTAGGAGCGGAGGTCCCTGGGACCATCAAGGGAGAAGAGCAGAGTATGGGACCCTACCCAGAGACACAGTGACACCAGAGATGGAGGCAGAGACAATGGCATGGAGAGATGGAGCGGCTGGGGACTCTAGACCAAGGGAGGGAGAGGGGCTGTATGCTGATGACCAAGGGGCAGGCTTGTGGGGTATACCCTTTGGTTGGTTGATGATGCATGGAGGGGATTGTAACCATGGCAATGAAATGATACACGATAGGATGAATGTAAAGCTAATGTTCTCCTGTGTAAATTATCAAAAAAAAAGGACAAATCTATCCCCCTTGAATGACGGGGGATCAACTAGAGTATGTGTCTTAAAACAGAAGGATACTGGCTGAGGACAGTGCTCCAGTTGATCGACTGTAAGATCATTCTTTGATTCTAGAGCAGGGGTGGGGGACCTTTTTTTTTTGCCAAAAGTTCTATCAACTTTAAAAATTAGCCTGCTATATTTGGTCAAACATTTAATTAACTCACCCCTAATGTGATGGCTAAGGAGCTCTGGTAGCGCAGTGGTTACGAATCGGGCTATGAACTGCAAGGTCAGCATTCGAAACTACCAGCTGTTCCGTGGGAGAAAGATGAGGCTTTCTGCTCCCCTAAAGATTTACAGCCTCGGAAACCCTGTACAGGGTCGCTATGAGTGGGAACCAACTCCATGGCACATAACCAACCAACCAATGTGATGACTAAGGAGCTCTGGTAGCATTTGTGGTTACGAATTGGGCTGTTAACGTCACAGTCAGCAGTTTGAAACTACCAGCTCTTCCATGGGAGAAAGATAAGGCTTTCTACTTCTGTAAAGATTTACAGCCTCAGAAACCCTGTACATGTTCACTATGAGTCGGAACCAACTCCATGGCACATAACAACAACGTGATGGCTGGAACTGTGGGTGCCTTGGCAGGGCCAGACCAAATGATTTCATGGGCCTTATACGGCCCACTGGCTGGACGTTCATACCACACATCACTCCTACCAATCCAGTGGCCATAGAGTAATTTCTAGCTGCCAGAGGTGAAGGGCTTTCTGACAAGAGGTTGACAGCCTCAAGCCACACAGGTCTCTAAGTTCTCAAAACCCACCTCCAAGAGTTAAGACAGACTTGCTTTCTGGAGACTCAACTACTAAAAGGAGCAATACAAAGTTTCTTAAAGAACTAAAAGAAGCAAGGGTAGTGAGCAGCAGGCACTTGTGGTCTTTGATGAAAGGGCAGGAGTTCTGCCCGAGCAACGCTCACCCACGGTGGCAGCCGACTGTGCTTCACCTCCTGCCAGCCCTGAGGTTGGATGAGCTCAGATCAGAGGTGGGATGTGGAGGCTGGGGAGGAGACCCACCTGTTCCCTATCTTCTTCTTACACACCATGCACACCTTCTCCTCTGTGATGATGCACTTCACCTGCTGATGTAAAATCCGCTCTTCCTGGACCTAGAAGGCAAGAAGGGGGAGGAGCACCACAGTCCAGCACACAGAAAAAGGCAGTGACCAGCACTGTCTCAGAGTTCAGCCTTCAGAGACTACTCTAATTGAAGGATTAACAATCAAATGTCAAAACAGATGCTGGATCGATCAGCTTGAGCTTCAGAGTACAGCAACATGAAGCTCTGCCTCTGTGTGAATGGGACATGGGATCAGCAGCAAGCCTACATTACACAGGTGGGTAAGTGCTCAACCATCCAGCAGAAAGGCTGATTAGAATCCACTCAGAGGTCCGTCAGAAGAAAGGCCTGGTGATCTACTTCCAAAAGATCAGCCACTGAAAACCCTCAGAAGCAAATGCATCAGAATCAACTCAACCACAACTAGTTTGGTTTTTTGGTGGATTTTTTTCCCCCTGGTGTCTTACTGAAAGACAGAAAGAAGCCCCATCCTAGAGCTTTGAAAGTCCATACCCTCAGGAACTCAGCATGGAGAAGGTTCTTGAGTACTTGATTGAACCGCTTCTTTTGTGCATTTTCTTCTAAGACCTTTTCCAGAAAGATGCGTATATCATTAATCTGAGTGTTTGCTGGTAGAAGGTTGAGGGCCTAGAGACAGAAACACAGTTGGGAACAGAGTGAGGACCTGGCGTGAGACTGAGGATTCCCAGACCCTTTCTCCATCCCTCTTCTCAATTTATGTTTCCTGCAAACGCCCTCCACCTCCCTGGGGAAGAGCTGCTGACCTTGGTGGTATCCAGTTTGCTGTAGTGCAACTCAAGGACCTGCAAGGCGGCCTGGAGGTTGGCTTGTGGCTCCAGCAGCTCCAGCTTGATTGGCCCCAGGCAGTGAGCGCTGGGGGGTGACAGGTACATCCGCAGCAAGGACAGATACACCTGCCTCACGGATACAAGGCATGCAGGTCAGGGTTCTGGGGCCCGACCAGCAACTTTCCCAGAAACCCCCAGCACTGATCACACCTATTCAAGGGTTTCAGTCTAAAGCAGTAACTCTCATCAAGCATTAAAATTCATCACTTTTCACCTTTTAAAGATATTGGTAAAGTCAGTCAAACTGGCAACTGAAAATGTGAAAAATCAACCACAAGACATTCCTTCGCACTAGGATCTCTTCAGAATAAAGTTATGCTGAGACAAGTGTAAACCAGAACCATCCAAGCAAACTCGGGGCATATGGTACCCTGCCTCTCAGTACACAAACAAAATCAATTGGCCCAGAAGAACTGTGCTCTGTTTCACCTCAACAATTCACACCATTGTCACCTGTAGCTAAGCCAATGGGGTTAGGCACACAAAGAGGGGCAGTCAAATGCACAGCTGCTTCCCTGGGGCCAGAGTCGCTACTTACATCTTTGTTGCCATCTTTGTTTGGGTCATAGTGCTTGTGGCAGTACCTGCAGAGGAGAAAGAGGTGAGACAAGGCTGGAGGGTCAGAGGAGAGCAGTCTGAAGTCACCCCAGGAAAAACCAGGGGTGGGTCTCAGCCCTGCTGCAGAGCAGTGGGGAGATGGCTCTCTAGGTCTCTCACACAGCCCTCTCTTTAGGGCCTTCTTGCAGGCCACGGGGAGGTGAGATAACAGGTCAACTTACTCCTCAGCCATCCTGGTATCCTTCAAGACATGGACATAGATGAAGAGGGCTTGTTCATGTTTCCCCATGCGTCCCAAGAGGAGAGCTCGCTCTTCTAAGAGGCCTATGAGACAAAAGTAATTTAAGGAGCTGTCACCAGCATTATGCAAGCATGAGGTCAGGGACTAAATCGTTAAGAGGAAGGGATACGGAGGCAATACAAAATGGGAGAGAATATTATTTTTTTCTACTTGAGATTTGCTTCAAGGAAAAAAATCACTAAAATTTTAGAAAGCAAGAGGAAGCTATTGTGAGGAGGTATTTGAGCTCATGTGACAGGCACTTCAGTAAAGTAAGCAAACACTCTGCTGACATGGTGCTTACACATCACTCATTCAGATGAATTATTCTAAATTGCACAAAGTGCTAACCAGTGAGGCTGGCCTGCAGCAATCAGCAGGTCCCGGCCTGCTGTGCATCAGCATGCAGTTCACACCCAGTTCCGGGACAATAGGGAGTCTTCAGAGGGGACCAAATAGGAGTATAGGCCTGGAGACCTGGTTGTTCCCCAGCCCAAGCTTCAGGTGGGTTGGAGAACTGTAAAGAATGGTGTTTACATTACCTTCAGCTGAAGCGGCTTCTGGCCACAAACCAGACAGACACTCACCATCAAAAGGAAAATCACAAATGAGCCGGCCTGGATCATAGTAGCAGGAAATTTCCAAGAACATGAGCAGCTTCTGCCTGTATTCTCCCAGCTCTCCCTCTTCCTCTCCAGCAGGGACGGGAGTTTTGCCTTTAAGGAAACCAAGCTCCACATGAGAGAAGACCCTCATCAGGCAGCAACGTGGAAAGTGGCATAAAGCAGGAGAAGAGTTTGAGGATGTGAGCACAGCGACCATAGTCTTATGGTCCCCAACACTCAGCTTGAGGTAAAAACACATGCTGGATCTGGTAGGCAAACCTGTCTCTCATCAGCATAGCTGTCATCTAGCAGCCAGATCTGATCCTTCCCACATCTCCTAGGGCAACTCCCAAGATGCTTAGAGATGGCCAGATCCACACGTTCCAGGGCTCGGCTACCCAAACTCCTCTAAAGAACCTCCTGCCCAGCTGAGCCCACAGAAAAGGGTAAGATCTGCTTCCTGACACCACACATTGCACCTTCGGGTCTGTGCTCGCCTCTGAGACCTGAGGGCTCCTGGCTTTTGATGAGAACTGGTACCTGTGGGGAAGGACAGGAGATACTCCTTCATCAGAGCTTGCACCTTCTCACAGTACAGCTGGATCAAGCAGTTGTGGAACCGAGAGCCTGTCTCCTCCCAAACGTGGATGACGTGTTCCTGAGGGGAGATGTAGGTCTGCTGGTATCTTCCGTGCTCTGACCTGGTTCCTCACGTCTTCTAAGGCCTAACAAATCCCATTCCAATTATCCTTTAATTCAGTTGCAGCTATCACCACTGGGAAATATACCACAATGCCATGCAGCAACATCCAGAATTATTTGCCTGATTTCCTGTCTAAACTCCTTTGATTAATTTTTTTTAATGTTTTATTGTGAATTATATGATAGTTTACATGAGAGAACTTTAGTTTTACATTCATTCCATCGTATATCATTTCATTGCCATGGTTCCAATCCCCTTCATGCATCAACTGACCAAAGGGTATACCCTAGAAACCCACCCCCTACACTCCCCCCTCCCCCCCAGTCTTCAGCCCACAGTCCCTCTCCCTCTTTGGATCCAAAGTCCCCAGCCACTTCATCACTCCACGTCATTGTCTCTGTCTCTATCTCAGGCATCTCTGGTTCTCTGGGTAGGGTCCCGCTCTCGGCTCTTCTCCATTGATGTTGATGGTCCTAGAGACCTCCGCTCCTAAACTGGAGAATTAATCACTCCCTTCCTTGCTACAAAGCGTCTACCTTTGCATTTCCAACCCTCATAATCAATCCTGATAACCATTATTCACTACAGTATCACGAGTTACCCATCTGTATTTCATTTCATCAGCTCCGCCTAGACAGATTGGATAGTACTCACTGGAGATTCTGCCTTCCTCCATGCCCCCTAGCTCTAGGTTCCCTCTTGAAAGCTTGTAAGCCAGTCACTTCTTGCCTTTGTAGAACTCCCCTCCCCATTTGGGTATCCAATGTCCAAGTTGCCCATCTCTGTCTACTGTGTGGAGGGGGGTGGGGATGTTTCTTGCTGTAAGGATTTGATCCTTCTTTTGAGTCACTGCATCCATAGGTGTAGGTCAAGTTCATCAGATTGTATCAGCTCACTCTTTTTTTTCCTCTTCTTTCTTCTCCTGGTTGAGCTCTGATCATCCAGTCATCCGGCCCAGGTCACGTGGGTACCATCGGCAAGTGTGGGCATTCTTGTGCACATGCCCTCTCTTCCCATCAGCCGGTAGCTCCACTCTCTACTCGAGTCCTCCGTGGCCACGCCACTGACTCTGGGCCCAAGAGTCCCCAGGTCTCCTCACGCTGCTTGCCAACTAGGTCCCCAACTGGGTCCACAGAAGCCCACTGAACATTTTAAGGCTTAGCTTGCTGCTTCATTGCTGCTTTTACCCCACTTCCCCCTATCGGTGATGCATGTGGTCACCAATCAGTGCATGTATTTCCATTGAGTCTTAGTCTTGGAAGGGGGTTTGCATTGAGGGGACCCGACCACTTGCCTTGATGTTTCCTGGGGAAGCGATTTGTTTGTTCTTGTAGTAACAGTCTATCTGCCTCCATTTTTCCTGCAGGTCTTTCTTTCAAGAGGTATCTTTTATTCTTCTAGCTGCTCCAGGCTGGTCTGCTCGTCCTTTCAAGTGGAGATTTCTCATCTCTGGAGACCTAGATGTGGTTCAGGTTTCTACCTATAGTTTTATGTATTGCAAAGGCTACGCAGGAAGCCTAGTTCATTGGGTACGCTGTAGCCCCATTTCAGGTATTCCAATCAGTTATAGGCAGAAGACGGACTTACAAGCCTTCTAGTGTGATGTTTCTGACTATTCCTTTCTCTCCCCATCCAGTGTCTACTCTATATTATAAGGCAAGGAAAACCAAGATTCAAAAAACAGCCAAGCATCTTAACATGATTCCCCCCAATCCAACCATGACTCAATCCCTGTATCTCAGGGCCCTGCAGTTCCAAGGCTGTGCATATATCATCCTTTATCTCTGTCCCATTTAGCCCTTTCAAACATGCCCAATTGTTCTCCCATCTGCCCTGTTCTTCCACTTCCCCCTCCCTCCCTGTATATTGCCCCCCTCCCCAGCACCCAAGCTCTCCTGTGTCCAATCCCC
>NW_006408522.1:33789258-33840703 GCF_000296735.1 Chrysochloris asiatica | reverse complement strand
TTTGTTTATCCATTCTTCAGTTGATGGGCACTTTGGCTGTCTCCCATCTTTTTGCTATTGTAAATAGTGCTGCTATAAACATTGGTGTGCATATATCTTCTCAGGTTGTGGCTCACTTTTCTTGTGGGTAAATACCAAGTAGAGGAATTGCTGGATCATAAGGTATTTTCTATTTTCAACCTTCTGAGGAAACGCCATATTGCTTTCCAGTGAGGTTGGACCATTTTGCAGTCCCACCAGCAATGCAGGAATGTCCCAGTCTCTCCACACCCCCACCAGCATTTATTGTCTTCTCCATTTTTCATCTTTGCTGTTATTGTTGGTGTGAGATGATATCCTTTGATTAATTTTGTACCACAATCCTCCAAAACCTTACATCAATCAGTCCATGTAATTAAAATTAAGCACTTGCATTCTGGGACTTAAAACCTATTTGGTTGTCTCCTGTAGCCAGAGCTGAGTTTGACTATAGAAACGTGGCTCCGAAATATTTTCGCCACCATCCCTCTCTTTATCTAGAGTTAGAAGGCATTATCAAGAAGTCATATTTCTAGTTTGGTCCACTAGGATTTCTTCCTTGAGAGGCAGCTGTGATAACTCTTTCCAGCCAATCCTCAAGTGGCAAGTGACACAAACGCCAATAACCAAGTCATACAGTATGATCAAGGTTCCTAGGTTTGAAGCTTTTGCATTCAAACCAAAAAATATCTTACCAGATAAGGAATCGCCAGGCCTTTAAAATTCTCTGTTAAGAAGCCGAGCACTTGATCCCGCGGCAGAGACTCCACCTCTGGGAGATCTTCAGTAAATATCTGTCAACAAACCACAGCTGTAGCAGCAGGACCACCTGACTACAATACGCCACACGCACGCGCACATCGGCAGGAATCAGAGGAGGACAGACTTGGAGGGAAAAAGGTGTATTAGAAGGCATCCAGATGCAGGCCCTTGTTTTAACACACAGCTAGTTAGTATGTGACCTCTTAGATGCCAGCTCTCTGCACTTCTGTGAGGCTCCTTCCACTAGACCACACTGTCGTCACAAGTTCCCCACTCGACTCCTCCACTCCACCACCACAAGTGGAATCGGGACAAATAGAAATAACCAGATAAACCAGAAGGAGTCTCGTGACCTACCTTCAGGCCATCTTCTGGGAAGTCTCTCAGCACCCACACTGAGTAGGAAAAAATCAAATGCAGGTTTTCTGTGCCTACAGGGAGGAGTGAGACTCGTCAGTGGTTGCAGTCCCCCTGCCCACAGTTCTGAGAACGCAGGCAGGCAGGTCACCCCAGAACTGATTTTCCAGAGAAAACAGCTCAGTGCAAACACCAGTCATTCAGGGTTGTCTGATTCTCTTAGGCTGGCTTCACACCTAGGGTCTGTCACGCTTAGATCACCCCAACTGGGGGGGCAAGGTTGGACGACCGTAAGAGAAAGAGGAGACTGAGTGACCAGGGCCATTTGTCCCGGAGCCTCTCCCACTCCCCTTTCGGAAGCTGGACCTACCCAGATGTTGAAGGTACTGCACTGTCCTCTCGTGGCCTTTCAGAGGGGAGTTGGCTTTCTTGGACTGGTCCACCAGCACCTGCAGAGCTGGTCACAGGACCCAAGAATAAGGTCAGAAGGTACAGCCCCACAGGAGATTTAGCACACCTGAGCAGGCATCCCCTGTCAGCATCCACGAGCCCCTCCCAGGTCTAGGAGCTTCCTCCCCCACATACCTTTCTCGTGAAGGCCCTTCTTCTCGTACAGGATGATCAGTTCACTGTACTTGTGCGCCTTCTTCAGCACATGCTCGCTCTCTTCAATGTGACAGTGATTGTTCTCTAGGCGCAGCAAGGGGGCCACCAGGGCCACGTTTGTCTGCAGAGGAAGTGGGCTATCAGTGGAACCTGGGGAGCCCCACCGGGTCCAACATAGGCTCCTCTGGGCTGAAAGGCCAGAAATGTGACACAAGCCAGAGAAAACAAAAACACCCTCGTCTGGATGATCGAAGTAGTGGCTTTGACAGCATGTTTATGCTCTTTCTCAGAAGGTGGTCTACTTTTTTGAGGGGAGGAGGATATTTTCTTTGAGGAAACTTTCTCCTAGTTCACCTAGCAGCACTGACTCCAATCCTACCAGGAAGAACAACCCCCTGTGAGATTCTGGATCAATGTCTTGCCTTGTCTTCTTAATTCCAAGAAACCCCCAGGCATCAGTCAAGATCTAGGTGGTTTCCTTCATCAAAGATTGCACTCCTCGCCCTAAAAAATAGTGCTGTTTCCCAATGTTCCACAGTTTGAAGGAAATGGGGGATTCTGGGTACTCTGAGTGGACAGAGAACTTACGTGGAGGTAGCACTTGAGGAGGGTGGTGTCAATGATCTGCAACAGCTTCCTCTTGGACTTGATGGTGGGAGTCCCTTCCATGAGTGGGGAGGTGCTAGACTGGTGATCAGAGCCATTCAGCTTCTTTACCAGCTGGCTTCGCTTCTGCAAAGACCAACAATGAGGGCCAAGTGCTGGGCCACTGCAGATTGCGCCACATCATCTCACACCCTGATCTCACATTAGCATTACAATTTTTATCCAGGATCAGAATCGATGACTACGCAACTGCTTTAAAAACAATAATAACAATAACAGTCATTTTTCAAGTCTTGGTGTGGCACTGTAGGATAAGAATTGGACTGATAATCACAAGGTCAGCGGTTCAAATCCATCAGTCAGCTGTTCCCCAGAAACCCTATACTGGGTCGCTATGAATCAGAACCAACTCGACAGCACACAACAAGCACTTCATATACATTATACCATTTTAAACTAAAAACAAACACAGGGGTCATCACTGCATTTGAAAGGTGAAGAGCCCAGATGTACGATACCTCATGAGAAGTAGAGGCAGGTTTCAAACCAGCACCTTTAAAGTCAACTTTACTGAAGTTATAATGTACAGACAATAAAATGTACCCCTTTTAAGTGTATGTTACATGTATTCTGATAGCTGTATACATGCATGTAACCACCACCCTAGTCAAGTAACACAACATTTCTATCACGCTGATCTGTTTTCTATGACTATTAATTAGTTTTTGCCTATTCTAGAATCTCAGAGAAATCATCCAGTTTGTACCCTTCTGTCTCTGGCAAAGACCATGATCTTACATGCTCTGCAATCTTTCTGGCGCAATACCAGTGTTGGCTACCTGCATGTATTCAAATATCAAAGGAGAAGGCTAGGCAAGAGCATGTGCCTAGATTCCTAAAGCTAAGACACAGACCATTAAAGAGGACCTTCTATAAAGCTACAGACTTGGGCGACATTGTGCCCTAAGAACTTTACACTCAGCACATAGCCACACAGTGTACAATAAGGGCAAATCTGTGTGCTCAGCGTGCCCCTGGAGCCCAATGTCAGGCAGTGCCAAGGCTATGCATGCCTGAGCAGACCCGCTGGACACCCACTGACCCAGGAGCAGGTAGGAGGAAACCAGCATTACAATTTCCCCCAACTACTCAATGTCTACCCAGGGCACCTCTGATAAAGGTCTGCAGAACATTTGTAGAGAGAAAAATAAGTAGGTTCTTCAGTTCTGAATGGGTCTATAGGATATAAACAATAGCTTTCTATGACACAGATTAGAGACTAAGAGGCTTCTGTGGCGGTGTTAGTTTTAATTGACTTTAAAATGCCATTATCTGTTCATAATAGTAAATAGAAAAATATTTAAATCTAAACACACCAGCCCCCTCAAGGCATGCTGTAGAAGAATATCACTAACAGGAAAGAAGGGTTATAATATATGGTTACATTTAAGAAGTAAGCTATAAAACAGAATAGTTCAATACCTGTTTGTAATACATAGCTGAATAAAAACATAAAAACAAATTCATAAATACATATAAAAAGGTCTGGAAAGACAACACAAAAATGTTAGTTATCTCTATAACTAGGTGGAAAAGTTATAGCTGATTTGTATTTTCACTTTGTACTTTACTGTATTTTTTGGTTTTGGATAGGGTGGGTGTTTTGTTTCTGTTTTCTTAAGTATGTGGTTTTACAACAAACGTTTGCTTGAAAAACTTACTCTTTTCTAGCAACTAACATTTACCCTCTTTAGTTTTTAAAACAATTCAATAAGAATTCATTAGAAATCAGGTGTTTCCTAGTATCAGGATTGGATTAAAAACCAAACCAAAAAAACCCCTGCTCTGGCAGTACTGTTAAACTGGGAGAAGAAACAGAGATAAACAGTGCCCCACCTCAGTCTTCTAGAGCATTCACATATGGAAAACCTGTGGCATTATAGAAGGTCCTTACTTCCTGACAGAGAGACAACACAAGTAATGAAATTCTCAGGTAAACTCTACTATAAAGCTCTGTGTCATACCTACCTGTGTCAGGTAGTCAATCAGAGCTAAGTGAGCCTTCTCCAGTTCAGCCCCAGAGAGCATGGGCAATGGGTTAGGATACTGCAGCTGCTTCCTGTAGTCGGTGGGCAGAAGGTCTGGGTACAGGCCCATCACATGGGTGGGATCTACATGAAAGGCAAACATGATTCCTCTGGAAAGGAGCCCAGTACTTTAAGGATCAGATAAACGAAAACAAGACTGCTATAATAACAAAACAAGTGCCAGACTGATTTATTTAAAGGAATGACTCTAGGAAAGCTCTGTGAGCTTATGAGTGAATATCTTTTTGTGTGTATATTTTACTGATATGTCAAAAAAATGCTATGACTATATATTCCAAGACACAGACACAAACAGAATTCAAAGTACTGTTTAACTCTTAAAAGTGGAGGAGTAAAATTTTCTAAAGAAAATCTGATAGTTATCAGACTTAACAGCAAAAAATGTATGTACAATAAACAAAACAATACAAAAATCCAGATTAGGGAATATATTTGCAGCATATGTGGCAAGTGGGATAACATGTTTGTTATATAAAGCAAATTTCTACAAACTGGCTAACAAAATATGATTTCACTTGAGCAAAAGACATGACAACTGACAAGAGAACATAAATAAGTAGGAAAATGTTTCACTACATTAACAATCATATCGGTACATGTTTAAAATGTCAAAAAGGTAACATTTTTACACCCATTTCACTAGTGAAAATATCATTTTTCTATGATACTACCCAGTGCTTATGGGAGCGCGGTGGCTCTGTAGGGTATAAACTGGACTGCTAACCCTAAGGTTGGTGATTAGAGTCCACCAGCCGTTCCTCAGGAGAAAGATGAGGCTTTCAGCTCTCCCAAAGATGTGCAGCTTCAGAAACCCTGTACAGGGTTGCTATGAGTTGGAACTGACTTGACAACACTTAACAACAACAAACCCAGTGTTTATAATATTGTGAATCTAATCATAGCCTCACACTGCTAAGACAATAACCGAAGCTACTTCATTACTGAATATAGAAAATGCGTTGCTATTAAGAATGGGCATGAATGCTCGGTGCCTCACACTGATACATAGCTCCCATCCCTCCCTTGAATTAACTCAATTGGGGTATCAGTTGTCAGTGTACTGCCAGCTCTCTAGGAAGAAACTGGAATAGTGGAATTGCTGAAGTAACTTGACCCTTTTCCCATGTACCAACTTTCCCCATTTTTAGAAGTCTGATATCAGTTCTCTCTGTCCCTTCCCTCCTCCCTCCATTCCTACGGCCACACCCACTTGTTACCTGTTCCAAGCTTAGCAAACACCTCCATGGACTCATCAAAGCGCTTCTGACAGAAGAGGTTGAAGGCATATAAGTTCTTGATGTGATGGATCTGTTGCTGCTTTTCACTGTCAGAATCATCTTTCATTTCCTACTCAGAGAAAGAAAGGCAGGGACTTGTTCACTCAACGCACATTTATTCAGCCTTAGGTTAGGCAATAAGGCGCTCTGGTAGCGTAGTGGTTACGAATCGGGCTGCGAACCTTAAGGTCAGCAGTTCGAAACTACCAGCTACTCCGCGGGAGAAAGATCAGGCTTTCTACTCCCGTAAAGATTTACACCCTCGGAAACCCTGTACAGGGTCGCTATGGGTCGAAACCGACTCGACGGCACTTAACAACAACAACAACAGGTTAGGCAATAGGTTGCCAACAAGGTCTGCAGTTCAAACCCACCAGCTACTTGCAGGAGGAAGATGAGGCTGTTTGTTTCCGTAAAGAGGTACAATCTCAAAAACTCTGTATTTGGTTTGGTTATTATAACTGGCATGCATTCTACATTTGACAAACAAGCAAACTTAGAAAGTGAAATGATGGAGCGTCACATAGATACTTTATGGCAGATTCAGATCTTGATTATAAGTCCCCTGATTTTCAGCTCTGTACTGATATTCTTCTAGTCCAAAGTAAGTATGGACATCTAAACCTAGACCGCCTACTTCTGAAAGCCCTGGGAGAGACTCACACCCATACCTCAAGAACTAGACTTACTGCCAGCTGCAGAGCCAATTCAAACTGCTTGTCCTGGAGAAGCTGTTGGATTTGGGTTGCCATGGGGACAGGAATGAGTCTCCAAACAAAATGATTGCTGGCCACATAGATGATGTTTGATCTGCAGGCAGGAGTAAGAGCATTAGCAAATGAGCACAGGTTTTATGGTGACACTCAGGGGACTTCAATGCTTTGGTATAATAGAGCAGCGACAGTAAAGAAAAAACTCCTTACCCTCCCGAAGTAATGAAACGGGGCTTCTGCAATTCAGTGCTCTGTACCAGAAGCCTTGGCTCAAGTGTTCGGATCTCTACATATCGAGGCAACACTGCAATGATGTAGGGAGGCTGGTGCTCTGTGCAAGAAAGAACATATTGAGATGTAGTTCTGGTCTAAAGTTTTAGCTTGTTCATGGAGTGTTTCATATTTCCGTTGTCTGTTCAAAGCTACATTTTTAAATGTGACCCAAAAAAAGCCTGGATCCTACACTGATAAAAACAATTTTTTTTAAAGTTACTTTGCCTGAAGGATGCTAAGAAACTTCTCCTGCACAAAACGGATGCATACTGACCCACTCCTACTGCTTCTGCTAAAGAACTCAGTGTAAGCTTCACTTGCTTCTCTTTTACCTGGAGTAAAGCTACACCAGACAAAGGCCAGCTATAGCTGCCTCTGGCCACCCAACAGCGGGAGGACAAGTGTCCACCACCTCTGCTTGCATTCTCTTATAAAGAGCAAGAGGAAGGCAACTTCTTTTCCCTAAGACTATGCAAAGGGAAAGAGTTCCACAGTTTAGTCAACGTCATCCTGCTTGAGAATCTCACAGGGAAAGGATGCAAAATCCACTTGATGCTTGCTGGTTCCCTGGGCCCTGGTGGTGCCATGAGTTAAACGTCAGATTGCTAACCTAAGCCCAGCGGTTCAAACCCACCAAATGCTCTACGGGAGAAAGATGAGGCTGTCTGCTCCCACAAATATTGTCTCTACCCTAAGGAGTTCCACTGTGTCCTGTAGGATCGCTAGGTGTCAGAATTCACTTGAGGGCAGTGGGTTTGGGATCACAGAAAAGAGATCTGGATAAAATGCTCAGTGTAGCCATTTAGCCATGTCCCACTGGACACCTGCTATGAATCTTCTAGTTTCCTCTATCACATGCACCTAATCAACTATCCATGATTCAGATTTACCCTTATTGAGAAAAGATCCCATTTGAACTCTTGGTTAGACCCTTGCCCTCATTCATTCTTCCTCTAGCTTTTTGAAAGTAACATTAACCATGTCCACTCTTTCTTACTGTACTTTTTGACAGTCATGTTACAATTCAAAGTTTAGAATTCTAACCAAAGAAGAATACCAACACCAAAGTGCTAAAACAGAGCTGACTATTCCATAAAATCCTTCCAAGAAAAGTCTGTCTGTTTGAGAGGTTGTATGGTAAAGGAAAGGGGGCTTGCTGGGCAGTGGTTAAGTGCTTAGCTGCAAATGGAAAGAAAGGTCTGTTTCTAATCCACCAGCCATCTGGTGGGAGAAAAACGTGGCAGTCTGCTCCTACAAAGATTATAGCCTTGGCAAACCTATAGGGCAGCTTGATTCTGTAGCTTTGCTAAGAGATTTAACATAGAGGGAATTCAGAAAATAAGCATCACAAAACAAATCCTTTAAAATGTAAAAACTCTGAATGAAGATGACTTTGGAAACTGTACAATACATAAAATATGAATTCACCAGCTTGAGAACAATGCAAGTATTTTCCTTATCTACACTCCATAGTGATTACAAATCAAGTCGGAACCGACTCCATGGCACACCACCACCACCGCCACCACACTCCATATTACATCCAGAACTAGTCAAGAATGAACCACTAGATGGCAGAATTACCACACAGAAAGTTAATCTCAAAGCGTATGTTCATAAAGTTTCTTGTTGTTGTAAAGTGCCATCGAGTTGGTTCCAACCCATAGTGACCCCAAACAGGGTTTCCAAGGCTGTAAATCTTTACAGGAGCACAAAGCCTCATCTTTCTCCCGTAGAGCAGCTGGTAGTTTCGAACTGCTGACCTTGTAGTTCGCAGCCCGATTTGTAACTACTACGCTACCAGAGGTCCTTAGTGAAGTTAATTTGCTATGAAACTTTTTTCGTAATTATCTATTTTTCTAGTACAAAAGTTTTTCATATTTGCAGTTTACACTCTCAAAAAAATAGTGCAATAACATTTCAAAGCTAGAAAGAAACTGAAAAATCAGGAAGCAGAGGCCTAAGCAGTATTTCCACTCTTTGGGATGCTTTTACTGTTGTTAATTATGTCTTTCATATTATGAAAAAAATTTTTAAATTAAAAGCCTGCTTCATATTGGGATTTTTTTCTTTGGGCTGTCTCATTCTGAAAAGTTAGTATCATTTTCTTTAGTGTTAAATTGCTTAAATATGTAACATTTCTCTTTCAAGTTGGCCCACTTGAAAAAGGTCTAATTTAATTAAGAAGGTAATTTATAATTGTTGTTGTTAAATAGAACCCTCTTTTGACTGTCACATTGTCTCAAATGTCCAGGCTACGTGACTCTGACAATTGAGATGTTCTCTAAATCTCTTTGGCTTAGCAGAGATTTAGGAGTTGTTTAGGAGTTGTACAAGAAAGGTCTGATGGGGATCATAACTTATTTATTCAGCAACATTCTTCTTAATCATTTACTAGAAGGCTGTGATGGTTCATGTATGGCGGTATGTAATAAGAATTCAAAGCACAACAAGACATGCGCGTAGGCCTCAAGGAGCTCTTATGCAAGAGAAGAGACCAACAGTACAGTGCAATTTAGAGTGACAGTGTGGGTGATTGATACCCGAGAGCATTCTGGAGGCACAAAGGGGATGTAACTAATTCTGCCTGAGGGTCACAGACTTCACAGAGGAAGTGCCACTAGGCAGGGCCTTCTCACAGGAGTGGGATGTTAATGGTCAGAGAAGGGAGCAGAGGGCAGCAGCATGTTCAATGGCGGGGTTGGGAAAGCAAACCTGACTGGAGCCAGGGCCACACAGTAAAGGTGAGAGCAGAAAAGGCAATAAAATTACGATGTACACCATTCTAGTGTTAAGTCTTCTGCCTCTCAGATGGTGACTCCCCTCCATCCCCCAAACACACACCTAGAACATGTTCTCCCTCAGAATGTTAAGACACAGAAACATTTTAGAGAAAAAAACTGCTAAAGGTAACTGGGACACTAACAAAGGTTTTTAAACAGAAGGGAATTGTCATACTGAAGAATCAGAAACGTAGTTTAGGTGTGCTGTATGCGTCATTATCTATTCTACTAAAGCTCCTTTTCTGAAGAGACGGAAAACAAGGTCCTTCAAAACGTCATGAAGCCTCCCCTAAAGCTATTAGTCCCTCAAACCTGTTAAGATACAAATCTTGGAACATCCAAAGAATAACCATCCTGGAACACGATACTTTTATCAAGGCAGCCTAACAGAAATCTACAGGCTTCTCAGAGGTCTCCGTGGACCTCCTGACAGGCCTGTTTTGGTCCTCCATGATTCCCACCAGCTGCTTCAGCTAGGTCAGGCTTCTTAATGTCCTCTCAGGAAGCAGCATGTTTTCTGCATTTCCACTCACTGGAGAGCTGTTCTCTCTGCCTAGAATTTGTTGTTATGTGCCGTAGAGCTGGTTCCAGCTCATAGAGACCTTGTCCACGGTTTCCAAGGCTATAAATCTTCATGACAGCAGAACAGAAATCTTTCTCCCGCGGAACAGCTGGTAGTTTCGAACTGTTGACCTTAAGGTTGGCAGCCCGATTCGCAACCACTACACTAGCAGAGAATACGTGGGTGTTTTTCCTCAAGTTCCTCCTCAAAAATTCCTTGCCTGACCTAGTCTGATCTCCCATCCATTCTGAAGCTTCTCCGGACTCCTGAAACAAGGACCTTACCTAAATGGGAACTACTGGAGCTCAGCTTCATCCAATTAACACTAGCTTCTAGAAGTGCCCCGCAGGCACAGTAGGCTAAAGTTTGGACTGCTAACTGACTGACTGGTGGTTCCAATCAAAAGCCGCTCCACGGGAGAGCGGTGAGGCTTCCGTAGTGGTTTACAGCCTCAGAAACTCTTTGGAGCAGTTCTGTCCTACAGGGCTGCTATGAATGAGAGACGACTTGATGGCAGTGGTTTCAGTGGTTTCTTAGTTTGTCTCTTTATTCAATATGTAAACCTTGTCTCCCCAGCTAGAATCCTTAAAGACAGAAAGCATGTCTGTATTCCCAGCTTCACAGCAGTAACTCTCTTAACAATGCTCACTCTCGTGACTGAAAATAAATTACTTCCCGGGCGGTCACAGGTTTCAGGACACGCCGCTGCATAGATTAGGGAAGCTGAGGCGGACACAGGTAGAGAATCACTTTGTGCCTTGGAAGAGAGACTGACACTTGAGTGCAGCTTGCAACCACAACAACAGAAGCAACCATATCAAAACCCTTCATTCTGAGTTATGTGTAAACAGGGATAAACAGGGACTTCCCGCTAATTTCCAAGTGGAGTCCACTTGGCCCAGGACACAATAAAATCATTAAAAAGGTAGAAGAAAAATAAATTTTTAAGAAGTAAAAATATCAGTAAACAGCCACTTCCCAAAAGCAGAGACGACAGGTTTATTGTTGTTACATACCATAGAGTCGGTTCCGACTCATAGCAACCCTGTATAGGGTTCACAAGGAGCAGCTGTGGTTCAAACTGACCTTGCAGTCCAGTGCATTCTCCTGCAGTACCACACCAAGACTCTGCTGAGAGCTTTGTTGTTATGTGCCGTGGAGTCAGTTCGGACTCATAGTGACCCTGCACAAGGTTTCTGAGGCTGCAAATATTTATGGGAACAGAAAGCCTCATCTTTCTCCCACGGAACAGCTGGTAGTTTCGAACTGCTGACCTTAAGGTTCACAGCCCGATTCGTTACCACTACGCTATCAGAGCTCCTTCTGGTAAGTGGTTTAGGAGGCAGTAAATCTAAACCAATGGAGGTAGAACAATATGGGTAGAGACAGTGAGAATGGAGACACAGTGGCATCAATGACATCAGACTATGTAGCAGAAATTGTTAGATGGGTTCATGTTCTGCTGTGCAGGTTTTCACCAATAATAATCATAATAATTTCCTAAAATGGATCATTCTGTTTACATGTTTCCCCTTCTGGGGAAAAAAAAAATGGATTTTCCACAAAAGCCATAACATCCTGTCTACTTAGATAAAGGGGAACTGAGAGGGAATGGCACAACGCAACCCAAGTCTGCTAAGGCTAGTGAATGGGACCTGGTTCTACAAGGGCTCTCTTCAATCCCGACTCAAAGTGGGGAAGAGCAGCACTGCTGGTCCTCACCCATGGCAACTGGTATGTCTGTCCAGTTCAGGGCACATTTCTGGGTGCAAATCCCCTCCTCATCCAGCACCACGGTGAGATCATCTTGACCCACGGCTACTTTTCCATCTGCCACAGGTGCAACTAAGGGCTCCAGCTGTTTTCCTGTTGGAAAGAGTTCTTTGATGGACCCCCTTCCATCCACCTATAGGAAGATACAAAGTGAGTTACTTAGCAGTCCCTGGTCAGAAGCAGGAACACAGCTTGGAAAAAAAGCCAGACAAAACCCAAAACGTAGAGAAGTCAGTAATATTCTTTGTTTGGCACAAGAAAAGATCACAGAGTTTGTTATGACAAACTCTATTATCACAATGTAAAACTAGTTCTCTTTTTCTCTAACACAGAGGAAAACATCTAACCTGGTGATACCAAGTCCCAGCAAGGATGCAAAGCAACTGGAATTCTCAGATGCTGCTAGTGGGAATGCAAAAGGATCCAGCCATTTGCTTGGTGGTTGTTAGTTTCTTATAAAAGTCAAATTATGCAGCTAGCATATGACCCAGCAATAACATCCTTGTCATTTACTCAAGAGAAATTAAAATTTATGCTCACACAAAAACCTGTACATGAATGTTCATAATAACTTTGTTCATAATTGCTAAAAACTGGAAATAACTTTGTCCTTCAACTATGGAATGGATAACCTGTGGTACATCCATACCAGTGAATTCTACTCTATCGACACTCACAAGAACATCGATGAATCTCAGGTGCATTATACTAATGAAAGAAGTCAGACTTAAAAAGTCTACACACTGTTCCATGTAAACTATCACATAATTCACAATAAAACATTAAAAAAAAAGTCTACATACTGTACGATTCTATATAGGTGTCATAGAAAAAGGCAAAACAATAAGAGACAAATAACAGATCACTGGTTACCAGAGTTTGGAGTGTGTGTGTGTTGGGGGGGGGTATTGACCTCAAGGGGGCAGCAGAACAGAACTTTCTGGGTGATGGAACTGTTCTAAATCTTGATTGTGATTGTGCCTATCCAATTCTAGGCATCTGTCAAAACTCACAACTCTATGCCACAAAGAATGAATCTTACTGTAAATAAACTAATAAATAATTATTAAATGTTGTTAAGTACCGTGGTGTCGGTCCCGACTTAGAGACCCTGTACAGGGTAAGGCTGTAAATCTTTATGGGAGCAGAAAGCCTCATCTTTCTCCCACAGAATGGCTGGTAATTTAGAACTGCTGACCTTGAGGTTAGCAACCCGATTTGTTACCCCTACGCTACCAGAGCTCCTTAATTCTTGAATAGTCTGGCCCTAAATCAAGATTTCCTACCCTCAGAAGACTCCAATCTCAAAAAGGCGAAAATAGCATCCCTGGTAGTCAGAGGAGGGAGCCCTACTCCAACTTCTGGCTCAGTTCCCCTCAACCCCTGCCAACTTCTGTCAGCACCTATATGCTTATTTGCTATTCGATCAATCAGCTGTACAGCAGTAACTCCTTTAAGAGTCTAGAACTCCATTGCTGACAAAATTAAGATATTCTAAGAGCATAAACACAGGAAGAAATAGATTAGTTAGGCAAATAATGAAAAGCTTACCCACTCAGGCCAGGAGAATGGGGAGGTGAAAAGAAAGACTTCTAAAATTGCCAAGTCTAGACCGTGAGAAGTGTGATGCTAAGAGATTTAGATTCATCTATAAAATGAACAGTCTATTAAACTATCCTATATATGATACATACATATACATGTGTACATATATATCCTATATATGCATATAGAGTCCTGGTGTGACACTGTGGGCTAAAGCACTGGACTACAAGGCCAGTTTGAACCACTAGGTCGGCGATTCTAATTCACCAGCCATTCGTTGGAAACCCTATACAGGGTCACTGTGAGTTGAGACTAACTTGACAGCAGTTAACAACATACACATATGGAAGAAAAAATGTGCTCTAGTATGCAAATTGCAAAAAATAGCATAATGTCATGGAAAGATATTTACCACTTACATTAAGAAAAAAGCAGGTTATAAAACAATGAGCATTACATGATTTTGTTGTTAATAAGATAGAAGTTCAGATATCAAAAGGTTAACAGTGATTATCTCTGAGCGGGAGAATTATAGATAGTTTGAACTTTATTACCTTATCTCTGTGTGTTCTTAGTTTCTACAGTAAACATATGTAGCTTTTGAAATTTAAAAAAAAAGAAAAGAATTTTTAAAAGCCCACATACTTAATCAGTAGTAAAACTTGTCTATAATTCCTGAGCTCTGAACCTTCAGGCTATCAGTGAAAATTCTGTTCAACAAAACACCCAGTGCTAACTCTGTCCCGGGAATGAGATATACAATCTGAAGAATTCATTATGAAGAGAACTGAGAGTTGACTTTCTGCCTGGCTCAAGTTACACAGACATCTTCGTGGAGAAGCTACAAGAATTTAAAAATGGCTAAAAATACAAACAAACACAAACCCTGTTATGACAAAATCTCTACTTAAGGCAATTTCTTGACCTACAATTCAGAAGCATATAATCATCTCCCCTGAGATAAACTCATAATCGTCTTCCTCAAGGTAAACTGATGATAATGCGCACAATAATCACTTTACCCGTATTAGGTAGTAGTCTCTCTTGAAACCCACACAGATAGAATTTCCACACCATGCCATGGACTTGGGCACATCTGGTACACTAAAGTCCCCCTGAAGAAAGAGAGCAAGAGTTCAATTGAAAAGATACTAAAAGAAAAAAAAAAAATCATGACCATGCCTTTTATTCCACCTCCTTCTATAAAATATCATCCTTACCACAGCATAAGGCTAGACAAACCACCATTCATGAAGAAATAAGCAATATTTGGAAAACTTGAAGATTACTTTGAATTATGTGGCACTGTGGGTTAATGCACCAGACAGCAAAGCTGTTTGAACTGCAAGGTTGGTGGTTCAAGCTCACCAACTGCTCTCGGGAACCCTATGCAGGGTCGCTATGGGTCGGAATCAACTCTACAACACTTAACAACAATCTGGAAATTGTAGAATTGTCTTACTCTTGCCTCTGAGGACCAGAAGACTTAGATATGTGGACATGATGAGCATGCTCTCACATAGTTCCTGCTAGAGTATTATCCATCTGGGGAGGACTACAAGACTGGGCTACTGAACTCAACAGGAAGTCTCTCAAGCTATGGGCGAACGAGAGCAGTAGTTTCCACCCCAACCCATGGGCCAGGTACCTGCAATTCATGAAATTCTCTGTCCTTCCAAAAATAGAGTTGCAGCTTCTTTTTCACTGCCACACACATCCGTAACACCTCCTCACCAGTCTCTGTGTGCTAGAAAGAGACACCCAGAGCATATAATGACTCCACAATTGAATTAAAATTAGAGATGTTCTCCCTTTACATGGCGGCTGATCTGAAAAGTCTCTGCAAACGAAAGTCACACTGTCAGGAACACTGAGCAGAACACCATTCTCAAAGATGTACTTAGCAAGAACTGGCTGAGGACTTCCTCCCCAGGGCTGCCAACATGAGTACATGCTGTGAGCATTCATAATTCTCAGAGGGAAATCTCAGGGCAAGTCTTTACCTACAGAGCTGCATCCTCCTTTTTTTTTTTCTTAACTGTTTCTTGCTCTTGGCTATCAATACATGCTGGACCAGAGGTCAGCATGGGTCAGTGACAGCAGGCTGCTTTCACTCCCTTCAAAAATGCTTAGGTAGACAAGATCTTGATAAAAGAAACATGACGGTTAACCGCAAGGTGGGCGGTTCAAACCCACCAACCACTCCTCAGAAACCCTATACAGGGTCGCTATGAATCAGAACTGACTGGACAGCCCTTGCCAACTACACTTACCTGGAGGTCACAGGTGAACAGGGATGCCCCCTTTGCTTTTGACACCGTAGTGATTTGTTGAAATGTCAATAGGTCATGGACATAAATGTTATTTTCTGTTTGGGAGAAGGTAAATCATCACTATAACTTATCACAACACTCCAGCACAGCCACTTTTAATACACACATAAAATAATTGTAACATCTAGAAGAACTAAATGGCAAATGTTGACTGCAGATGTAACTTCAGTTTCACTAAGTTACTATTCTTTCTAATCTATTACCAGTACAAAAATTTTAAATGGTCACTCAGTTTTCTGAGCTTGAGTATTCTGTTCCTTAACAATGTGGGACAGCTAGAGTAAAACAGCTCTTTTACCTCCAAAGCACTCCTGTACCCCATCCTCTAGTCTGAAAAATTTGTGATGCAATATTTGCACAAAGAATGGCTTTTAAAGATATTCTCTTTAGAAGCCTCTAGTAAGAAAAAAATGGAGCTCTGGTAGCGTAGTGGTTACGAGTTGGGCTGCTAACCTCAAGGTCAGCAGTTCAAAACTACCAGTGGTTCCGCAGGGGAAAGTTTCCAAGGCTTTCTGCTCTCACAAAGATTTACAGCCTCAGAAACCCTATATGGGGTCACTATGCGTCGGAACTGACTCCACGGCACATAACTACCACCACCAGTAAGAAAAAGGAAATCACTGTTGATTTTGTACAAACCCATGGCAAGAATTCCTTTTCTAGTAAAATAAAATCATTTCAGTTAGGCTTCCTGTCTAATCATGAAGACTTAAGTTACTTTAAATGTTCATCTCTGGATCTAAGGAACTAAGTTTAGAAAGTTTCTATAATTTGGGTCTTGGATGGAACAGTACAAAGTATAAGGCAAGTTCCTAGCCCTCTGCTTATCAAGAAAAGGCCTAACTGGATGCCTTCTTGGAAACCATGGCTTTTCAAACAAGGGCCATAACAGCCTGGCCTGGCCTGCCTCTCGCCTGGTATCCCATCACCTCCAACATCTATCCTACATCTGACCATCTCAGAGAGCTTGCCATGCACTGCCAAATCTCAAGGCTTGGCTCAAGCTGTCTCTCTACCTACTTCGCTCTCTTCCTATAGATATTCTAATTATCCACTAAGCAATATGTTGTTATTAAGTGTCATTGAGACGGTTCTGATTCATAGCGACCTGTATAGGGTTTCCAAGGAGCAGCTGGTGGGTTTGAACAGTTAACCTTGTGGTTCACAATTCAGGGCTGATCCTACAGCGCCATGCCAGGAGTCCCTAAGCAATATATTGCTTCCCATTACTAAGATCTCACAATACTTTTTATAGATTTCCATAGTAACTTGATTACTTTTTGTCATTCCCATCTTCATAATCAGAACGTATGCTTCAAAGATAGAAGCCATGTCTCTCATTCAACTAGTATCCCCAGCTCCCAGTCCAGGCTTTGCACCATGTCTAATAAGTGTTTGATAGATTATTGTATGAGTTAGTGAATGAATTAATTCACTGAGACAGTAGATTCCAATGGGGACACTGTTGTCTTTATTACCTGTGTTCCCTGCTGTATCTGGTTTGAACCTAACAGTTCATTGTTAAATAACTATTATCAAATAAACTAGGAAAGGGTTAACTAGAACGCAACTCTTAGTTTTTGATACTAAAAATACAAATGCATCTCCTTTTCTTACCTAATAGGCTGACCAGAATCTTAAACTGGGAAACCACATGGATCTGGAAAATAGCAAATCATTATTCTCAATTAAGCATTTCTACAAAGTTTGACAAAAATTCACTTAACTGGAGTACTAAAAGGGACAAAGGAGTCTGAACCTGTCACAAAGACCTGTCTTATTGTTACATGTAATCACAATCTCTGCTTGTCAAAGAGGATCGATCTCAGGTACACAATTACAGACAGAGGTCCCTGATCAGAAATGGTAGGACAGAAGGCAGAGGACTAGCTTTGAGAGTCTCAGATGAATCAAATATTCTTATAGCAACCACCATCACTGCCTACCTGCTGGATCTTTTTGGAGAAATTCTTATTGGATTTCTCTAGTGTCACTTCAAACCTGTTGCAACCTATGGAAAAGAAATAAACATCGACGGTTCCATGCATATACATATGAAAAGGACAACAACAAAATTGCTACTCTACGTTACACTCCTACATGAATCTGAAAGATTCCTACAGACTAGACGGCAGAGTTCTAAAACAGCCAGCTATCTTGACTAAGAGTACTAAGCATTGTAGCTGTTTTCAACCCTAGTTTGAAAAAAGGGTTTCATGCGCCTTCACTTGGCATCAGCAAAAAAGATCACACCACAGAAGTTAACTGAAGCTGCAAGGTACTTGGGAGTTTAAAGATCTTATCCTTAAAAAAAAAGAAAAAGAAGTACCTTGGCAAAAGTCTCACAAGGAAGAGCGTGAAAAGTAATAATCAGGTGTAAGAACCCAAGCAATGAACCCCAGCCCAAAGCATCCTTAGACGGAGACCAATCAAATCCCAGCAGCTACCCTATTGAGTTGGGAAAGAGCAAACACTCAACACCATCCCCAGAGCTGAAGCAATTTAATGCATCTACACTTACTGCCACTTTCGGGTGATGCTACATCTGCTGGCACTGTTGCAAAAAAGGGTAAAGACGTTATATACCATAAAAACGTGAATCCAGCCTTGTTGGGGCTCACAAAAACAGTCAGCCTCAAAAGGCACCAAGGAGTAAAAAACAGAATCATTTTCTTAACTGTAACAGCCAATATCGCTGTTGTTGTTGTGGTTGTTAAGTGCTATTGAGTCAGTCATGACTCACAGTGGCCCTGTATTGGATTTCTGAGGAGTGTCTGCTGAGTTTGAACTGCCAACCTTGCAGTTCAAACAGCTCTTGTGGTCCAGTGCTTATCCCACAGCGCCACAATGACTAGGTGCCAGGCTCTGGATTAAAAAACGTGTCTGTATTTTTCTGTAACTTTCACAACTACTCTAAGGAATAGATAAATTCCAATTCCATGTTTCTTTGGAAGTACAGGCTTATCTTGTTCATTTTTGAGAAACCAAAACCAAAAAAAAACTCAGTGCCGTGAAGTCAACGACCGTACGGGACAGAGTAGAGCTGGTCCATACAGTGCCAAGGCTATAAATCTTAACGAAGTAGCCTGCCCCATGAAGTGGGCTGGTGGGTTCAAACCACAGACCTGCTGGGTAACAGCTCAGTGCTTAACCACTGCACCACCAGGACTCCTCTTCTTGAGAAAACATATGCCAAATACCCATCTTAAAAAAAACGTAATTTGTCAGTCATTCTTTCAAGTAAAAATGATGTTCCATGAAAACAGTGGCAAGTTCAGCTCATAACATAAGCTGCACAAGTGATGACCACAGTACTTCCTCCCTTTGTACAGAAGTGTTTTATGTGTACTTCCCCTTTATGGGAGATAGTGCAGATCAGAATCCGTGGCCCTAGATTCCAGCTTCCCATATTCTCTTATGCCCATCTCCCCTTCCTCAGGACAATTGAGCTGTATTTTTATCTAGGCTTGGAATATCTCCAGCTTAGAAAGTGAAATGGTTCTAAAGCTGAATCATGGAGGCCCTGGTCTATTTCTAGTCCATAGGAGGCCATGGCTGGTCCAGAGCTGAGCTGTTCTCTAAAGATACAGGAAGGAGTGAAGTTTCTTGAAGTGAGGTTTTAAATCAAACTCAGGGACTGCTATTGTCTACAGTAAAAGCTAGTTCTATTATTTCAATTACCTGTGGGGAAACTGAAGCCCAGAGAGATTAACTTTTGAGAAGTCACAGGATGAACTGACCACAGGGAAACAAAGAGTCACCACCAGTGTTCCAAGCAGATTAACACTAACATTAACAGTTTGAGTCTATATTGTGTTAAAAGACTTCTTTTTATAACTTAGTTTTCAATTCCATACCACTTGCGTGTTATTAACTAGCGTCACTGAGTTGGTTCTGACTCTTAGCGAACCTGTATAGGGTTTCTGAGGCATGGCTGGTGGATCGGAACTGCCAACCTTGCAGTTCAAACCGACCTTGTGGTCCAGTGCTTATCCTATGGCACCACACCAGGACCCCACCACATATATAGAAATAATATAATTAACAAGTCATTCAACTTGTATACTTAGTATGTGATAGAGAATTGATTTTCTATTATTGTTGTATGCCATCGAGTCTGTTCCGACTCACAGTGACCTGCATAGGGTTTCTGAGGAGAGGCTGGTGAGCTGGAACCACCGACCTTGCAGTTCAAACCAACCTTGAAGTTGAGTGCTTATTCTACAGGGCCAAACCAGGACTCCATTATTAAGAGCAAAGAATACAGAATATTACAATCTCTTATCTCCTTGTCCTACACAGTTTCTGAGTCTACAACAGACAGTCAAAAGAGAGTTGAATGCTGAATAAAATGTAAGCTGAGCTTAATTTTTATAGTTTGGGTAGATGTCATAGAATGCAAATATTCTGGGTCTCAGAACTAAAAATTTAAAGTTGGGATTGGCAAGCTACTGCCCATAGGCCAGATCATGCCCTCTGCCAGGTTTCATAAATAAAGTTTTATTAGAACACAGCAAACCCACTCATTTATAGAATGGCTGCTTTCAAACTACAAGGGCAGAGTTTAGTAGCTACAACAAAGATTTGATGGCCCTCAAAGCCTAAAATATTATTTGACTCTTTCCAGAACAAGTTTATGGACCCCTGATTTGAAGGAAAATTTAAACAGAAATAAAATACGGCCTGTTTTGTTCTCTGATTTCTCTTTCCCATCACTATCACTTGACGATGGTATTTTTCCCTACTTCTCCTTTCCCCAAAGTTACCCTTCAATTAATCTCCTCAGGCATTATTAACAAAGGATTGCTAAGGATTCTTGGGCTCTAAGGCCTAACACTCAAACATCAATTTGCTATAAAAAGAGCAAAGAGAGAAAATGAGGTAAAGAGTGTGAGGTTCTTTTAATCTTCCACATAGGATGCGCTTTAATAAAGAGAATACATTTAAAATCCACACTGTATTATTCTACATTACGAGTGATAAAGTTACATTTGACTGGAGCATTAGTTTTTGAAATCCTTTCAGGACTATTATTGCATGTGACCCTTACAACTTTGTGAGACAGACAAGACAGTTTATAGAAGAGGAAACTGACGCTGGGAAGGACCTGCTCACAGTCACATGGCACAGAGGAAGTAAAGCTGGGACACAAGCCCAGGCTCTCTCACTCACAGTCTAGCTCTCTACGTTAACAAGGTCTTTACAGCTTTTCCCACCATTACGCCATTTTCACAGGGATTGTCATCCCATCAGTACTGTTACTTATTATTGGTAGCGATGAGGAAAGGGATGTGCAGTCCCACCTCACAGACAGGGGTAGAAAATGCAGCTTGGGAAAAAGAATCCTTGAGATTCCCACACGTTTCTCCCCAGCTTCCTACTGCTATTCCCACCACAACCACCACCACCACCAATCACTCGTTTAATACTCCAGAAATCACTGACTTCACTCATAGCTGTGTACCAAAACTTTTAAAAGCATGAACAGTAAGCCACTGCCTCCTCAGGTTTGGAAAGTTTGTCACTTACCAACATCCTTTCGAATCCTATAGAGAAGAAGATGTCCTTGCTTGGTTCCCACAAGAAGCCACTCCTCTGGAAAAGAAAATAGCAGTGAGAAAGGCCAATCTGTCCCAACAGAATCTGCTTTCTTTAGCTGGGGCCTGTACTCAGAAATCAATACTTAGGTAGTGCGTAAAGCTGAAAAACATATATATGTTCAAGAAATGTTTGAGAATCAACCTGTCCAAAAAACAGTGTACTGAACAACTAAAAGGCTTCATTTTTTCAAAATTAATTGACTAAAAGATATAAAGACATCTTCACTGTTTACTTCCTATTATTGTTGCTATTATTCTGAAAAGGCAGAAGCTAAAAAGAAAGCCAATGTTGTTGTTGTTACTGTCATTGGTGGTGGTGGTTATATGCCGTGGAGTCGGTTCCATCTCACAGCGACCCGTAAAGGGTTTCCCAGGCTGTAAATCTTTAAGGAAGCAGAAAACCTCATCTTTCTCCTGTGAAACAGTTGGTAGTTTCAAACTTCTGACCCTGAGATTAGCAACCTGATTTGTAACCACTACGCTACTAGAGCTCCTTACCATCACTAGTAGTTGCCATCAATCAATTCCGACTTACGGCAACCAGATGTGTGCAGAGCAGAGCTGTTCCACAAGATTTTCGAGGCTGTGACCTTTCAGAAGCAGACTGCCAGACCTGTCTTCCAAGGCACATCTGGATGGGTTTGAATCACTAATTATTCAGCTATTAGTTGAGTGCTTAACCATTTACATCAGTCCTCATAAAACGAACGGATAGTATAAACATAAAACTAGGTATCAAACCTCAGAAAAAGTAGCTAAAAGGCATGTTGTGAAGATTTAAAGATTTAACTTTAAGGAAAAGAAATGCTGTAACATATTAAGCTTACAGAATTCACTATCTCAAAAGATGGTCAAACAGATAATAACAAATGTTGATAAGAATGTGGAGAAACTGGAACCCGCATACATGGCTGGTAGAAATACAAAACAGTGTAGCCACTTCAGTAAACTTCCTCAAAATGTTAAATAATAAAGTATCACATTAAGTGCACATCAAGTCAGCTTTAACTGATAGTGACCTTATATAGAACAAAACAGAACATTGCCCAGTCCTACACCATCCTCACAATCATTGCTAAGTATGAGCCTCCTGTGTCTTATCCATTTCATTGAGTGTCTCCCTCTTTTTGCTGGCCCTCTACGTTAGCAAGCATGATGTCTTTTCTCAGCAATTGGTCCCTCCTGATGATGTGGCCTAAGACTGCGCCACCCCCAAATGAAGTCAAACGCCTAAGCATCACATTCCATTTTTTGAAAATGTTTACTTGCCAATAACTTTATCAAAAGAGAATCATAACAATTCATTTCACTGAAACTTTTTCTAAAAATGTTTTTAATTGAGAATTTATTTGATCCTCCTTAAACTGTCATTCGGAGGTGCTGAGAAAAATACATTCATTATGTGTAAAAATTATTTGTAATTATTTCTTTTAAAGACTAAAGGAACTACACACATACTTATCTTCAACCCAATCCTCAAACATCTCGGGAAATCCAGTGCATCGTCCAGATGTACTGATGACTCAGAGCCCTGAAGAGGCGGGGTTTGGTTACAGTCAGTGGAGGTTCAGGTGGCCAGAGGACCTGACTCAGGTTGGGCCCTGCATTCTCTATGACATGTCATCATGTACCACAGCTGTGCATACACAACACACAGGATGGCAAGCCTGCACCTCAGGCACAGCACAGGGTGGACTGCCCCCTTCTTGGAGTCAGTATTGCATACCAGAATGCGAAGCACACATAAACACACCAAAGTCAACCCTAAAAAATGCCTGGTGGCCTAACCCTGAGCCATATGGTTGGACTTGATCCCTCAAGGAAAATAAGGCTGGGCCCTTTCGCATAACTACCCTAATGAAGCTCTATCCAAGAGTGCAACACCCTCACATAATAACAGTTACATTCCTGGTCCTATGCCGGCCACTGCAAGCAGTACACAAGTGAATAAAGTACTAGTCACTCTCCTTCTCGGGGTCATAAGGCAAAAAGTGTTTCTCAAGAGACAAACTCCTGATTAGCTGCATCAGAATCACCCGAGTTTATTAAAAAACACATATTCCTGAGGCCTGCTCCAGAGATTCAGATTCACAGTGGTGTGGTGCCCTGAAATCGACATTTCAAATTTGAAATATTTTTCAATTCTGTGAAACATTTATATCATTCCAAGCTAAAACCATGAGAAGTCTCAGTTCCATTCCTTGTTACTCCACCCTGCTACAGGTAATCATTTTAGTGATGATTGGTTTGCCCTTCTTTATGTATAATGGTGCACTGGTAGCGTAGTGGTTACGAATCGGGCTGCGAACCTTAAGGCCAGCAGTTCGAAACTACCAGCCACTCCGCGGAAGAAAGATGAGGCGTTCTGCTCCCGTAAAGATTTACAGCCTCGGAAACCCTGGACAGGGTCGCTATGGGTCGGAACCGACTCGACGACACTTAACAACAACAACATATATAAGGGAGTCCTGGTGTAGCGTTATGGGTTAAGATGCTGGACTACAAAGTCGGTTTGAACCGTAAAGTCAGTAGTTCAAGTGCACCAGCCACTCCTAGGAAATGCTATGCAGGGTCACTATGGGTTGAAACCAACTCGACAGTACTTAACAGCAACTATATATATATAAAGGAGCTCTGGTAGCGTAGTGGTTATGAATTGGGCTGCAAGCCGCAAGGTCAGCAGTTTGAAACTACCAGCTGTTCCGCAGAAAGATGAGGCTTTCTGCTGCTGTAAAGATTTACAGCTTTGAAAACCCCATGTAGGGTCGCTGGGTGTCAAAACTGACTGACTCCACAGGACATAACCAGCACAAGTAAATATGTGTCTATACACACACAGGCTCTGATGTACATTAAAGCTTGGGAACCAGATATGATTTTTGGAATATGTGACTTAGAAAGGTTATCTAAATTCTTTAAGCTACAGGTTCTTCCTCTGTAAAATGGCATGAATGGAATGATTAAGACATTAAAACCCTTAGCACATGGTCAAATACAGACTGGTGCTCAATTAATGAAAGCTATTACTATTAGTAAGGAGCTCTGGTAGTGTAGTGGTCATGAATTGGGCTGCTAGTCTCAGGATCAGCAGTTTGAAATTAGCAGCTGTTCCGCGGGAAAAAGATGAGGCTTTTTATAGCCTCGGAAACCCTGTACAGGGTCACTATGAGTCAGAACCGACTCCTTGGCACGCAACAACAATTACTATTAGCATCATCTTGATTCATTAATTCATTTGTATTCATCAAATAAATATTCAAGAACTATTTGAAACAGTGCAGAAAGAGCAATGTACAAAACAAATTTAGAACTTACACTCTAAGGTGGAGTGAGAGAGACAACTATATAACATAACATCAGGTGGCAATCTGACAAGATAGGACTGGGTAAAGAAATAGAGCACTGGTTGTTGTTGTCATCAAGTTGTCATCAAGTCGTCATCAAGTTGATTCCAACCCATAGCGATCCAGTATAGGGTTTCCAAGGAGCAGATGGTGAGCTTGAACTGCTGACCTTGCAGTTCAAACGGCTTTACAGTCTAGCGTATTAACCCACAGCGCCACACCAGGACTCCAGAGCACTGGTAGATATTGTCTTTTATACAAGGTATGAGTCGGAACCAACTCAGTGGCATTGAACAACAGGGAAGGCCTCACTGATTTAGGTGACATTTCAGCAGAGACCTGAATGAAATGAAGCATAAGCCATGTGTTATCTAGAGCAAGAGCACTCTAGGCAAATGACTCAATGATACAGCAAGTGCACAGGACCTGAGGTAGGCCTGGGCTTCGTGTGTTCATGGAACAACAGGAAAAATGTGTGACTAGTACAAGGGACACAAGTGTAAGAGATAAAGTGAGGACATGACCAGGAGCCAGAACATGCCAAATGCTGTTAGCCATGGCCCAGTCTTTGGAATATATTCTAGTTGTGATGTGAAGCTACTCGAGGGTTTTGAGCAGAAAAGAGATGTGAACACAATGAGGTTTTTCAAAGGATCATTCTATCTCTGGGTAGATAATACAAAAACTGAAAATGGCACAAAAGCTAAGGCAATAGGAGAACGCTACTATACCAGTTCAGATGAGGGTGATCACGGTGCCTTTGTCAAGAGTAATAATAGCGGAGTTGCAAGGGAGTGAGAGATTGGATTCGAGATTTATTCTAGAAGTGGAGCAGATAGCATTTGTTGATGAATTGGTTGTGATGTTTAAGAGAATAAGAAAAATCAAGTGTGATTCTAAGGTTTTTCACCTGAATCCAGTAGTAAATAGGAAAGTTGGGATATAGGGTGCCATAGGACAAGGCAGGTTTGGGGTGCGATCAAGAATTTTGCTTTGGCCATGAAAAGGCAGCTGGATAAACAAGTCTGGACTTCCAAGGGGAATCATCATTATCATCATCACTGTCTGCCTCATTTCCATTTTCCAGAAGATGGTTGATTTGTGATATCTCTAACATGCCTTCCATTTCAAATACTGACTAACCCGGCCTCATTTGGTTTTTGGAGATTCCTGGGTGAACTTGTCACTTAAGGGCACCGTGTAGATAAAACGGGTGAAGACGAGAAATAGAAATATTTAGACAAGAATAAAATAAAAGAGAAATATTTACTGCTGATAAAGACTCAAAATAAAAGTTTCAAGGCTGTTGTTGGGTGCTGCTGAGTCCACTGTGACTCATAAGGACCCCATGTGAAAGCGGAGAACTGTCCCAGAGGGTTTTGTCTGGTGTAATCTTTACAGACGCAGATCACCAGATCAACAAAACAACGCTTGCAGAGCCACTGACTGAGTCCAAACCACCAACTCTTTTGGTTAGCAAACATTAACCATTGTACCATCAGGGCTATGACGTTGTTGTTGTTGTTATGTGCCACTGAGTAGGATCCAACCCATAACAACCCTGTAGAGGGTTTCCTGAGGATCAGCTGGTGAGCTTGAACCACCAACCTTGCAGTTCAAACAGCTTTGCAGTCTGGTGCATTAGCCCACAGCGCCACACCAGGGCTGTGAGGTGTTGTTATTGTTGTTGTTAAGTGCCACTGAGTCGGTTCCTACCCATAGCAACCCTGTATAGGGTTTCCAAGGAGCAGCTAGTGAGCTTGAACCACTGATGTTGCAGTTCAAATGACTTTGCAGTCTGACGCATGTGAGGTAGGAAGCAATAAATGATCTCTTGTAGGCAAAGGGCATGTCTCCTGTTTGGTGGAGAATCAAGGGAAGCTAAAAACTGGCATTTCAAAACTGTCTTCCTGAAAAGCAGATAGATATACAGTTAGTCTTTACTGTGATAAACCAGAACTGCTAAAAAAGGCTCAGAAATATCTACACTAAAGGGCATCAGAATCAAGGTAGTGAGTACGGTAGCAAATCCTCACTAAGTATTTCCTATATACGAGGAGTCTTCATGGAAAAATGGAATTACAAGATACTGGAATTTTTACAAGCTAATTGTGTCTTAAGCAATTACATCAATTATTTTCAGAAGCATGTTATTCTAGGCCCTGGGTTTCCATATGCTCTTGTTGCTTACCGTTGAGTTGATTTTGACTTATTAGGGACCCCATAAGGTTTCCTAGACTTTTTCTCTGTTACTTAGTTTTAAATTTTACTAAGAACATTTAATGATAAAAAAGGGAGATTTTCTTGAGGTGCCTAGATTAAGTAGGAGTCTCTACTTAACCAAAGACTCAAACAACTTTCTGTGGAATGCTGATTTTGAAGAGGTTCAAGGGTACTCAGGAGTCAAAGTGTGATGCTACCAGAAAATCAGCATATTGCTAACCATAAGGGTGGCAGTTAAAACCCACCAGCCGCTCCTAGGAAATAACTCAATGGAACTGAACAACAACAAGGCTGCTGAAGGCAGGAGGGGCAACATTAGCACCAAGACTTACTGAGAAGGAGCCTGATGAAGAGGCCATGAAAAAATTCACAAGAATGAGTGGGTGGGCACAGTCAATACATGATACATAAAATGGCAGCCACTGCCAACATTCCACAAGGACCACGGTGGGTTCCTAGCTCAGTATAAGATCCATTAAGGGTTCTGAGCCTGCTTTTTTAGGGTTGCTGATTTCTGGGCATTAACAAGAAAGACTGAAATGATTTGTTTGGTCTTTGGTGGCTGATTTCAGACATAACCACTCAAAGAGCCCAGTGTTCATAGTTAAGAGTCAAGGTTTGGAGTCTCTGAAACTTTCATTTGTATTCCAGAGCACACAGAAATGTCTGAGTCTGCTTTCTGCACTGGCCAATACCAAAAGGATTATGTAAGCTTTTTTTTATTGGTTAGGTCTCATGACAGTCTGGAATGATGCTCTGAGTTGGGTTACTTGGGAACTTTGAATATGAATGATCAACCACTTGGTAAGTTAGGAGTTTACAGTAAGAGAGTTATCTTACAAGAATCAAAAGTGAACAATGAGCGACCAGTAAGCAGGAAAAAATAAAAGCATTTGATGTTAATTTGCTCAGTGAATAAAAAGGGCCAGTTTTGTGTTTCACCTAGAAAACAACAAACAGTCATCTGGACAAGCCAAAGCGTCCCTGCAGCTTAGAACTTCCCAATGCACTTGTGTCCCTTCAACACTGCACGGAGCGCTGGTGACACGTTCCTAAAATGTCTGGAGCACTGGAGAGTGCCCTAACAATCCCACAGCCCTCGCTGGATACAGCTGGCGGTCCCATCCAGACCTCCCGAATTCCTGGCCCTTTTCACACAACATCCGATCGGAGCCCATATAGCCAGACGCCTGTCCACTTCCCCAACCTTCACGAAAGATCTGGGCCGCTCCCGCGCAGACCCTGCCTCGGCTCCGCGGGCCCCCGCTCACCCCAGGCAGCAAGACAGTCGATCTGCAGAGGCAGCTTTTCTAGAATAGGCACAGGCTCGAAGGCGTCGTGCATGGCGGCGAGGAGAGTCAGCGTCACCGTCGTCTCACCCGAGGGGCGGGCCGAGCCCAGACCCTGGCAAAAGCAGACCCAGATCCGGCCACGGAACCACTTAGCTACAAGACCATCGGCAATAGAGCCATCATCAATCCCGGACTTCCTGCTGGTCTAAACCCGCCCCTTCCGCAGTTAAAGTCCCGCCCCTTCCGCCCTGGCAGTGCTTTCTCGTGTTCAAGGGTGGTGGGTTCTGTCTGTGCTCTAGACCCAGAGTTTTTCCCTCATGGGACCCAGTAGACGTGAACTCAACAAGGAAAGTGACCTTCATCTTAGAACTGCCTTAGACAGCAGAGCATGTGGTTTAAGAATTCGTGCTTTGGCATCAGTCAGGTGTGGGATATAGATCCGTCCTTTAGGAAGTTAGCCCTTTTAAGAAATGTAATCTACCTGCATTGCAAATGAGGGATCCCTAGTGTGGCCATGTCGGATAAGCACTGGACCGCAAGGTCGCTTTGAAGCGCAAAGTCGGGGGTTCAGGCTCACCAGCCACGCCGTGTAAATCCTATACAGAGTCACTATGAGTGGGAACCAACTCCATGGAACCAAAACAACAAAGTACCTAAGATTCAGCAATGCCTGGCACACTTTGAGCTGTTGGCATTGCTACTGTTACCTTAAATACAATGTTCTAGGTGAAATGGTTTACATAGTGAGGTCCTCAGACCATCAGCATCACCTGGGAACTACTTAGAACTGTAATCCTCACTCCAGTCCTAATTAACCAAACTCAGGAGTTAGGATCCAGCAATTTGCTTTAATAAGCCACCACCACCCACCCACCCACCCCACCCCCCAAGCTTGAGAACCACTGTTCTAGGCTGCACTGTTAACATTTGCTGTGGCAGTGTTGAAGTGCCAGAATTGGCTTGAACACATAATGACCCTGTATAAGGGCTTCCCATCTTGTAAATCTTTGCAGGAGCAGAAAGCCTCTTTCTCTGGTAGAGCAGCTGATGGGCTCGAACCTCAGACCTTGTGTTCTGCAGTTCAGTGTTTACCCTACAGTCACTTCTTGACACTCATTGTTTTGTTCGGACTCAGTAACCCTGTATAGGGTTTCTGAGGAGCCACTGGTGAATTTGAAACGCAGACCTTGTGGTTCAAACTGACCTTGTGGTTCAGTGCATTAGCCCACACACTATGAAGAAATTGTTTGGTGAGGTCTGTTCTGCGCATTGTGGGAGTTTTAGCAGCATCCCTGGCCTTGACCCACTAGGATAGAGTGGTACCCTCCAGGAGTTTTGACATCCATCTCTTGATATCAGCAAATTTACCATGGGATGTGTGTGGGGGGGGGAGGGCAAAGTTGAGAACCACTTCTAGGCCAACACTTCTCATACTTTAAAAGTGTACACAAATCACCTGCAGATCTTGTTTTAAAAGCAGACTCTAATTTAGTAGGGCCCTCAATTGAGCATTTCTAATAAGCTGTCAGGTCCCTGGACCATATTTTTAATAGCAAGGGTCTATGTAGCAAGTTATTTAACAATTCTTGGAAGTCAGTAAAATAAACCACCAATTTAACTCTCTCAAATAGTGTCTTCCAACCTTCATATTCCTTTTAGGAAGGTAAGACTTTCCTCCTATTGATCCTGCACTGTCTGAGGTTACCTTAGTATTCTCTGTGGAGACTTGAAAACAAAAATTAATCTGCAAGAATAAACTGTATCTGGTCATTCCCCTGCTCTTCCACACACAAGAAGACATCAGACATGTCTGTTAACAAAGTATGTTTCTGAAAATCAATTGATAAGGTATTTTAAAGGTATTTTTAAGTAGTCTGAAATACAAAAATGCTAAGCAAATCTTGTATTAGGATTAATTTTCACCATATAAACTGATCACCTTCTTGAAAAACTTAAACTACAAGTTGCTGTGCTGGAAGGCGGCCTATTTTTAGTTCCAGTCCAAAGGGCCAAGACCAAAATAAACAATGTATAAACTCCAAGGTCAATGTGAAACTATAAATTCCTTCTGAACCTGTGCCAAGATCCCATCCCAGTTGAACAGAAAGCCCTAAGAGACAGCAGCAAGAATTATCAGACCCCAGCCTACAGAATTTACACTATACATTCCTGTTTAATTAAGGTTTACTTGCTTGTTTTCCCTGGTCTGAAGTCAACATCTAGGCATCCACTAAAATATTTGAACCAGCTATCCTGCAGCAATGTAACTGTAACTCACCTGGTTAGTTTTAGTATTCAAGAACAGAAGTACACATGACAATAACAACCCATGCTAATTGAATAACATTCAAATAGTTCCTCATATTGCTGTGTAGGCGTTTTGTTTTTGTTGTTTTAATCAGCGTTAACAGAGAGCTATAGGAAAATGCTCCATAAATGTTCACACATATTCACTATAGATTAGTGATGATTATGGTCCTTGGATTCCACAGAATACAGGATAGCTAGAATAAATGTCATAGAAGAAAAATTCCGTCAAGGGAGAGTTTGGGAAGGAAAAGAGGTTAAGAGAATAACGTTTAAACAAAATGAGAAGAACATTAATTTTGTTAAAATTTTTTATATTAAAAAAAGTGGCATGAACTTTTTATGTAGAACAAAAATCTTGGGAAGGCAAAATTGGGTAAAACCATTAAAACAGAAATATAGTGCTTCAAATGAATCCCATCACCTTGTGATGCCTCTTATAAAACAGTCTCTAAACCAACACCAGATACAAAAACAGTCAATCCTAACGAATAAGCAGCAGTCCAGGGCCTCCACACCACATCATGCAGGAATAACTGTTTACATTAAACCAGAAGGATCTGTTTCCTATGTAATAAGCTCCCTTGTCTGAAGCATTATAGTTCCTCTGGGTGGAGGCGCATTCACAAGCACTTAATGGAATGTCTCTCTGTATCTAGTGCAACATCCAGTGAATGGCATGAAGGCAAACCAAGCATTGCCTAGAACTCCACAATGCAGCCTGGGGAGGCTTACAAAACAGTAGTTAAAAGTTCCAGAGTGTGCACCACATTGCCAGCAATGGGATGTGTCACAATAGCAGATGTCAAAGAGTTAAGCTAATATTTCTCTCTAAGTTACATCTGAAATAGAAAAATCTTTAATATATACCATTTGTAAACAAAATTGCACTTGATTTTGCTTTTTTAAATGATCAGAATCACACTGTAAGTTTCTCTCTCTCTTTGTTGTTGTTCTTTTAATCACTGATAGAACCATGGCTCTTTAACTCAATAGGGCCCTTTTATTTTCAAAACTATCTCTACAAGATGTAACCTTGACTTCCCAGGAAACTGAAAGATAATTAACAATTTCCCCCCTCACCTATGTAACTCCTTAAATAAATAAAAAGCACAGGCAGTTGTTCCTGGAGATTACATATCATGACCTTGATGTCATAGTCTTTTAGAAGATGTTAAATTTTTTAGTTTGACAGATTAAACAACTGAAACATTACAAAAGGTTCAGGAACAACACATATAAGTTGTATAAACATCCGTGTCAGGGTGTGGGAGGGGAAGGGGCATCAATGTTGAAAATTAGAAACTTGTAGATTTTTCACATCCAATAACTTGTTTTCAGCAAGATTCTCCTTGTTCTGACACCTCTTGCCAGCTCCAATGCACCAAGATCAAGGAACAGATCAGGAAGTTGTTGCATCCTTTAGCCCCACAGAGCAGGAGTAGAAGACTGGCCCAGAAGCTGATCTCTTCCCTGATACTCTCAAACTTCAACTGCAGTTCTTCCTATTCTTTATTCCATCTTGGACCTTTCGAAGTGTGTAATCATTCGCTCCTAGTAGGGGGAAATGTTTCATTTTAAATGAGCTGCAATTTCAAGTTATCGTGTACATCCACTGTCCATACACACATTTTCCACAAGTACTGGTTTATACTAATTAAATACTCGAGGCAAATGATTCCTAAACATCCATAAAGGTTTTGAAACATAAGATCAATGGGATTCCAAACATTAAACCACAAATTAAAAGAAATGGTATATCTTAAGACAATTAAAATGAATAAATATATATCTAATTAAGATAAAGCTTCTTAAAAAATGCTATCTCTTCTAATTCAGGAATTTAACTGAAATAATCAATGATATGGTCAGACATTTAACTACAATTATGTCCACTAAAACACTTAGTATTACAGCAAAGTATTACAAAGAAATAAATGTCCAAAATATAGAGACGAATAAGCTATATTGTTGTGTGTCATCAAGTCAGTTACAACCCTGTATAGAGTTTCTGAGAGCAGCTGGTGGATATGAACTGCTGAACTTGCAAGTTGCCAGTCCCACAGCACCACATTAGGGCTCAAACAAACTACAGTGTATCTTTATAATGAAAGTGGTCCTTTAAATTAATACGTGGAGTCCTGTGGGTTAATGTGCTGGACTGCAAGTTCAGTTTAACCTCAAGGTCAGCAGTTGAAGCTCACCAGCTGCGCTTCCTGGAAACCCTACATAGGGTTGCTATGAGTCGGAACTGATTTACTGGCAATTAACAACAAGAAAACAACTTTGGGCAAGTAGGACATGTACAGATAGACATAAGGAAAGAAAGCGTTCTTGCATTTTAGTATTTCCATTCTTACCCTTCTTCGGCAATACAAATTAGAGGTTTTGGGGACCATTACTGAGTCAAATAAATATAGTCTCTTTGACCAGAGGACTCATAATTTCATATCACCACATCCATAGAGTTTATGCCCACAATTTGATTACTGACCTCATCTGAATCCAGAAGGGCTGGAAGTGCTCTGAAAAGAAATAAAAATGCCAAGTTGAACAATGTACAGTAAAGCAATGTAAAATGGTTCAAAAATGACATTGAGATAATGAATGCAATTTATAACTGTTTTGTAAATAGCTATGATTTACATCTTATCAACTGCACTTGGCAGGGGGAACGGGAGAAGCAAATATAAAAAACAAGAATCAGAGTTACTGGAATTATAGAGAAAAGACAAAACATGGTCTACATTCTAATAGGATTCACGTTTCATTAAAATTATAGCCCTGGAAAAGAACTAAAAAAATCTTAAAAGAATTATCGCATTGGTTTTTGGAAGGTAGCTAAATATTTATATGCAAAAATCCAAATTATTTCTAGTCTTTTTTTGTTTTGTTTTTGTTTTGTATTTCTAGTCTTTTAATAGTTTATGTCTCTTCTACAGTTAATTATAAGTATTTTCACTAAAATAATAAAATTATACTAATTCAGTGAATTCATTTTACATAAAATAGTACTATGAAGGAAGATTCTTATGGTAAGGATTCAGTAACTTACACATCTGTTACAGAAGAAGGAACATTCTCTTCTACCCACTTCAAATCATCTTCCTGCTGGGAACATACACATGTCAGTTGTTATTAAAACGCACCAAATAATAGGTCTCACGAAAAGGATCTAGAGGTTTTTATATCTTTCAATTTACCCTGTTCACTATGATTAATGTAGTGCAATTGCATTGCCAATGAGGCTGCTAACAGATACACAAAATTATTTTAAAAACCATATAACAGAAATATAAAATGACATCCTACATTTTTTAATGTTCTCTTTCACAACAGTCTTTGTTCCTTACAGTGGCAATACATTTTAAAGCCCTTAATGGAAAGTGGATGCACATAATTCTTCAAAAACTGCTGCCTTCAAACCCTTTGTTGTTACTACAAAGCAGACTTTTGGTGATTAATGTGGCTATGACTTCATTGATGAAAACCACTAAAGAGAACCATCAGACTGATCTGGTACTTTTGTAGCACATAGCGGCAAACCACCTTGCTGCCTTAGACAAAACCACTGTTTTAAAAAATATAAAAGTAATGTATCTTAAAAGATTTCCAAATCAACCTAATTGTTTTACATATACACAAAAATCCTACGAGGCTGTTCATAAGTGTTGAATTCCACCAAGGTTAGGGAAAAGGGCAAAGACCAAAGAGAAAATGAAAAGTAGTCATATTTACTGCTTTATTCATTTTACTGTTTCCATTTGGTTCTTGTTTGGAACTTCTCATTTTCATTCCTTCTGTTGTTGTTGGTAAGTTCCATCAAAGAAGAAGAAGAAAAAATCAGATTGGTTAATTACATCAACAGATCATTACAGAATGCAAAATATGAATTCAGAATTTTATTTTACACTTTCTGACACTAGATCAAACAACAGATGTTTCTACATCTTTGAATTTATACTGGAAAGCTCAAAGTCAAATTTTCAGACTCTAGAAAATAAAATGGATCCTGCTTCGTGGTGGTGGTTACCTGCCTTAGAGTTGAGGGCCCCCAACTCAGTGAAACTCCATACATGATCAAACCACTGTCATGCATAGGGTTTACATTGGCTGAATTTTGAAGGGAGATCATCAGGCAATTCTGTGCAAGCTCTGCTGAAACCTGTAGCAGCATGCAAGTTACCACAGCAGGTAGCAGCTGTGCAGAAGGAGCGCTGGGAAACAAGCACTCATCTTCTGCATGGGAGGTAAGCGTCCCACCACTGAGCCATCACCATGCCCTCAACTGAACTGTAATGCGCATTTAGTACTGAACTTACCCTGCCATCATCAAGATTCACACCCTCAATCCCTCACCTAGCATTGGTGACGGTTATGTCGTGGGATCGGTTCAAACTCATAGTGACTCTGTAAATCTTTACGGGAGCACAAAGTCTCCATTTTCTCCCGCAGAACAGCTGGTAGTTTCAAACTGCTGAACTTGCGGTCTGCAGCCTGACTAGTAACCACTATGCTACCAGAGCTCCTTTCACCAAGCTTTACTAAGTTCCATATGTATGGTTATAAAAACTACAAAGATTCCAGATTTTGATCTACAAATTTTATACTTACTTTACTATATTTCTAAAAACCAAAAAGAAAATTTAAAGTAAAAATAGAAGGTAAATTTTATCACTACCAAAACTTTCTTTCAGCATAGGTTCCTTTTGTTCATCTTCTTCTTCTTCCTCAGACAATGGTGAAAAGGCAAACCTGACAAAGAAAAAATGAAAAATTATAAAAACTGTTCTACCCTTTGAATTTTACAGGAATAATTTCTGAAAACTGCAATTACAGTCATTCATAAAATCAGCTAACTGAATAATGAAAATTTCATCCCCTCTAGAAAGCTCTCAACTGCCTAATTTACAACACATCATGTTTATGAGTTCAAGCTTTGCCAAATATTACCTGTGACCTCACACAAGTTATTTAATCTCTCTGTGCCCCAGTTTCCCCATCTGTAAATGGGGATAATAAAAAGAACATTTCTAATATGTTTTATAAATATTAAGTTATTACAAATAAAGTGCATAGTAAACATTTAACAAACATTCACTTATAAAGATATGTATCACATAGATACAAATAAATTCTTACGTAAATTAAAATTTGTCTTCAAATAAAGAGTTAAGAAGATAGAGGTCTGATTTTGTGTTTTCTAGTAATTTAACCACTACTCGTCTGTCAGTATCTCATACTGTGGTGGCTTGTGAGTTGCTGTGATTCTGAAAGCTATGCCACTGGTATTTTATATATCAACAGGGTCATCCATGGTGGACAGGTTTCAGATCAGCTTCCAGATGAAGACAAACTAGAAAGAAAGAGTGATGACCTACTTCCGATCATTTAGTCACTGAAAACCTTATGAATGGCAGAGAAACACTGACAGATACAGTGCTGGAAAATGAGCCCCTCAGGTTGAAAGGCACTCAAAATGCAACTGGGGAAGAGCTGCCTCCTCAAATTAGAGTTGACCGTGATAATGTGAATGGAATAAAGCCTGCAGGACATTCATTGGCACAACTCAAATGAAGAGAAACAGCTGTAAATATCCACTGAAAAGTGGAACATGGAATGTACGAAGTATGAATCTGGGAAAACTGAAGTTGTCAAAAGTGAAATGGAATGAATAAACATCGATATGTAAAGTATTAGTGAGCTGAAATGGACTGGTATTGGCCACTTTGAATCTGATGACCACATGGTTTACTATACTGGAAATGAAAAGTAAAGAGGAATGAATGGTGTTGCATTCATTGTCAAAAAGAACATATCCAGAACATCGCTGCCTGTGATAGGATAATATTCATGCATCTACAGGGAAGGAGCTCTGGTAGTGTAGTGGTTACAAATCAGGCTGTGAACCGCAAGGTCAGCAGTTCCAAACTACCAGCTGCTCCATGGGAGAAAGAGGAGGCTTGCTGTTCCAGTAAAGATTTACAGCCTCGGAAACCCTTGATCAGGGTCGCTATGAGTTGGAACCGACTCGAAAGCACTTACAACAACAACAACAGGGAAGCCCAGTTAATACCACTATTATTCAAATTTACGAACCAACCACTAAAGCCAGTGAGGATAAAATAGAAGAATTCTACCAACTTCTTCAATCTGAAATTGATCAAACATGTAATCAGGATGTATTGATCATTACTGGTGATCAGAATGCAAAAGTTGGGAACAAAGAAGAAGGATCAGTAGTTGGAAAATATGGCCCTGGTGATAGAAATGATGCTGGAGAACGCATGATAGAATTCTGCAAAATCAATGACTTGGCCATTTCAAATACCTTCTTTAGACAGCATTAACAGACAACTATACACATGGAACTCACCAGATGGAATACATAGAAATCAAATTGACTACATCTGCAGAAAGAGATGATGAAAAAGCTCCATATCATCAGTCAAAACAAGGATAGGGGCAGACTGTGGAACAGACCATCAATTACTCATATGCAAATTCAAACTGAAGCTGAACAAAATGAAAACAAGTCCACGAGAGCCAAAATATGACCTTGAATATATCCCACCTGAATTTAGAGATCATCTGAAGAACAGATTTGATGCATTAAACACTAAAGACCGAAGACCAGAAGAGCTGTGGGATGACATCAAGAACATCATACATGAAGAAAGCAAAAAGTCATTGAGAAGACAAGAAAGAAGGAAAAGATCAAAATGAATGTCAGAAGATACTGAAACTTGCTCACCAGTGTAGAGATGCTAAAGCAAATGGAAGAAATGAGGTCCAAGAGCTGAAGAGAAAATTTCAAAGATCAGCTGGAGAAGATAAAGCCAAATATTACAAAAAAAAATGTGCAAAGATCTAGAATCAGAAAACCAAAAATGAGGAACACACTCAGCATTTCTCAAGCTGAGGGATCTGAAGAAAAAATTCAAGCCTCGACTTTTGTTATTGAAAGAATCTCTGGGCAAATTGTTGAATGATGCAGGAAGCCTCAAGAGAAGATGGAAGGAATACACAGAGTCACTGTACCAAAAGGAAATAGTTAATGTTCTGCCGTTGCAAGAGGTATGATCAAGAGCCAATGATACTGAAGGAGAAAGTCCAAGGTGCACTGAAGGAATTGGCAAAGAACAAGGCACCAAGAATTGATGGAATACAACTTGAAATCTTTCAATAAAGTGAGGCGGCAAAGGAGGCACTCACTTATCTCTGCCAAGAAATTTGGAAGACAACTATCTGGCCAACTGATTGGAAGAAATCTGTATTTGTGCCCATTCCAAAGAGAGGTGACCCAATGGAATGCAGAAACCACTGGACAAACTCTTTGATATCCCATGTGAGTAAAGTTTTACCAAAGGCAATACAGAAACGGCTGCAAGCATACACTGATAGAGAACTTCCAGAGGTTCAAGCAGGATTCAGAAGAGGTCGTGGAACGAGGGATATCATTGCGGATGTCCAATGGATGTTGGCTTAAAGCAGAAAATATCAGAAAGATGTTTACCTGTGCTTTACTGACTACGCAAAGACTTTCAATTGTGTGAATCATGACAAGCTATGGACAACATTGTGAAGTATGCGTATTCCGGAACAACCAAGAGGCAGTTGTTTGAACAGAGCATGGGAACACTGAATGGTTTAAAATTAAGCAAGGTGTGCGACAAGGTGGTATTCTTTCACCATACTTATTCAATCTGTATGCTGAGCAAATAATCCGAGAAGCTGGGTTATATGAAGAAAAATGTGGCATCAGGATTGGAGGAAGACTCATTAACAACCTGCGATATGCAGATGATACAACCTTGCTTGCTGAAAGTGAAGAGGACTTAAAACACTTACTGATGAAGATCAAAGAGCACAGCTTTCAGTATGGATTGCATCTCAAAGTAAAGAAAACAAAAATCCTCACCACTGGACCAATAAACAACATTCTTGTCAACGGAGAAAAGAATGAGGTTGTCAAGATCTGCATTCTTCTTGGATCAACTATGAACACTCACAGAAGCAGCAGTCAAGAAATCAAATGGCATATTGCATTAGGCAAATCTGCTGCACAAGACCTTTTTAAAGTGTTGAAGAGCAAATATGTCAGCCTGAGGTCTAAGGTACGCCTGCCCCAAGCCATGGTATTTTCAATAACCTCATATGCATATGAAAGCTGGACACTGAATAAGGAAGACCATAGAAGAATTGATGCTTTTGAGTTATGGTGCTGGAGGAGAATATTGACAGTGTCATGGGCTACCAAAAGAACCAATAGATCTGGTTTGGAAGAAGTGCAGCCAGAGTGCTTCTTGGAGGCCAAGATAGCCAAACTTTGTGTCTCATACTTCGGACATATTGTTAGGATGGACCAGTCTCTGGAGAAGGACATCATGTTTGGTTAGGTGGAGAGTCAAGAGAAAAAGAGGAAGACCCCCAACAAGATGGATTGGCCAAGTGGCAGCATTGAAGGACTCAAGTTTGGCAACAGTAGTGAGGCTGGCCCAGGATTAGGCAGTGTTTCGCTCTGCTGTGCATAAGGTCGCCATGAGTCCGTACCAACTATAGTGACCCTGTATAGGGCTTCTGAGGCTGTAACTCTTTATTGGAGCAAAAAGCTTTCACGACGCACCAGGTAGATTCCAGCCGTTGACAAGCTAGGCTACTAACCTCAAAGTCAATGGCTGGAATCTACCCACTGCTCTGTGAGAGCTTTCTGCTCCAATAAAGATTTACAGCCTCGGGAGCCCTATACAGGGTCACTGTGAGTCAAAAGCATACAATCACCATCACCACCACAGTCCTAGTGTGGTCTTGTAGGGTAAGCACTGGACTACTAATCGCAAGGTCAGCAGTTCAAACTCACCAGCTGCTCCTCAGAAACCCTATAAAGGATCGCTTTGAGTCCAAACCAACTCAATGGCACTTAACAACAACATAATTTGACAAATCAAATTCATGTGTGGATTTTACATCCAAATTCTAAGAAAGTCATATAAGTTCTCATTTTATCATTACAAAATTAAACTGGGCTGCTAACTATAGAAACTGTTCTATTTATCCAGACACTAGACAGCAGAGACTTGTTACAAGTGAATCTATGGCCCTCCCTTATTTAACCACATGAATAACCTAATATTTTCCAAAGATGTAAAGCTGAAAGGGATCTCATATTAACTGGTCTAATTCCTTTGAATACATGAAAAGGAAACTAAGCCCCAGAGAGGTGAAAGAAGCAGCATGTCAAACATCACACAGCAAGTCAGTAGCAGGGCTGGGACAAGACCCCAATTCTCCTGACTTCAGACCCAGTGTTTCCTCCATTTTATGACATGATCCTGATACTGTCCTCCAACGTGCTACCATTTATTGATGGCATGGCCATCCAATGGTCAGCTGAGTAAAAAAGAAGAGTCTACGAACCTCTGGTTGTTTGCAGATGGTCGCCACAGAACCATGATGACAAAGAGGATCATGGAGAACAGTAACCGCCAGATGGCATCATCGACCCACAGTTCCCGCCAGTCCTATCAAAAGGGAAAAGCACACCATTTATATATAATTATCCTGATTCTATGGACACAAAGCCCTTGTCACAGCACATTAACACTTATTCATTTAGTGTATAGTCACTAAGATCCTGCTGTGTGCTAGATATGATACTAAGTGCCGGAGATATAAACTGAATAGTTTTTTCACTGTAGTGGTTACTGTTGCTAAAGAAAAGAGACACCAGTAGGACAGAGCACTTGCCAAAGCTTCATTATAGCTCCAAGAATCGTAGAGAAGGGTGTTTAGACAGTGCATGAGACAGTAACATTAGGTTGTTTACTTTTCATTTTATTTATTTTCATCCAAATAGAGTCTTAGCTGCCTCCAAAGAAATGCTATATTATCTTAACCTGACTGGTCAGTCTTTGTGCTTCCCCTCAGATTACCATTATTCATGTATATTTAATATTCGGTACTCTGGATTTCTTGTTTAAGAAATTTTAGTTTAGGGTAAATTTATGACAGACTATTGTCATCACTTAGAGAACTCTTGGTATACAAAGTCAGATTACAAAACAATGATTTTAACACCAAGACCAATGATGGGCTAGAGTACCTGAGATAGCACATAAGGAGGGAAGCTAACTTACAGAGTAGAGGCCCAGCCCGAATTTCTCGGAAGGCACATAGTTATAAGAACCTAACCATTGTTACTAAAATCATCTTCAGTGTATAAGATAGTTTACTACGCATAAATGCAAAAGCTTATAACTTACCGACTGGCAAGTCACTATCCTGAACTTCATGGTTGTCCAGATGATAAACACAATAGATGCTAATAGGAAATTTAAAAACTTGGTCAGAATATGAATGTTGATTCCCTTCCTCCCCACACCCAATTATATTCCCTAATTCTAGTTAGGTAGAAATCCACATACTCGCAACCCCCAATACATGAAAGACACTCTCATCATTTTAATAAATGTGTTCAATTGAACACCTCCCAAAAGCAAGGCTCCTGCTACATACTGAAATGTTAATTAAAAAAAAAAAAAAAAAAGGAATCAGCTGTGTTATTAAAACATATGCATTGGAAATATGTCTCTTTCCAGAATAATCAGTAATATAAAATGCAATGTTGTTGTTAAGTGCTGTCAAGTTAGTTTTGACTCATATAACCCTGCATAGCGTTTCCGAGGAGCAGCTGGCAGGTTTGAACCGCCAACCTTACAGTTAGCAGTCCAGTGCTTATCCTACAGTGCCACACCAGGACTCTTAAAATTCAATGACAATCTAAAAAAAAGACAGAAAATAAATACTTGAAAAGCTAAGGCTCTCTTGTTACGCATCCGTTGCTTTGGGTTTTTTCCTTCCTTTATCATATAGTTATGATCATTTATTTTTGGCTGGTTAAGAATAAGCAAATTGAAAAAATGCAATGCAAACAGAAGAGATGGTTCTAATCGTAGGCCAGGCTTTATTTTTCCTGGTACAAAGGTCAAGAGGCAGGCAAGTTAATCTAGTTTGGTACAGTCCATCCAATGTCTGTATGTCATTCATCTTTAGTGGCATATATAAAAACTACACAGTAGCAATGTACTCTTATCTTAAATTCTATGTTGTTGTTAAGTGTCGTCGAGTTGGATCTAACTCATAGCAACCCTGTATGGGATTTCTGAGGAGCAACTGTTGAGTTAGAACCACCGATCTTGCAGTTCAAACCAACCTTGCGGTCCAGTGCATTACCCTGCAGCACCACACCAGGACTACACATACTTAATAAAACCAAATAAGCAAGTGTTAATGACTTCTAGAAAAGATTCCAACTGCTATTTGACATTCAACTTGTCTCAAGAAAATAATGGAGCCAGGAAAGGGAGACACAAGAGTTGAAATTAGATGAGGTGAATTTTCAGTCACTGCAACTTCAAATAAGGAGTTCTGGTAGCGCAGTGGTTACGAATCAGGCTGTGAACCGCAAGGTCAGCAGTTCGAAACTACCAGCTGTTACGTGGGAGAAAGATGAAGCTTTCTGCTCCCATAAAGATTTACAGCCTCGGAAACCCTGTTCAGGGTCGCTGTGGGTCGGAACCGACTCGACGGCACTTAACAACAACAACAACTTCAAATAGTCCTAGTGTGTGGCAGTGTAGGATAAGCACTGGAATGCTAATTGCATGGTCAGCAGCTAAAACCCACCAGTCACTCCTCGGAAACCCTCTACAGAGTCACTATGAGTCAGAACCAACTCGATAGCACTTAACAACAACAAACTGCAAGTAAGTGGTTAATCTTTTTTTGAACCATAGGCCTCTTTGAGAATTTGACAAAAGCTAATGATCCTTTCACAGGTGAAATGCACAAAACTTAATATGCAATGTTGGAAGCCCACCCCTGGAGTCTTCTCATTTAAACAGAAGAAAGGTCTTGACTTACCTGCCACAGCCAAGATAAGCGTGTTGGTGAAATGTCGGTACAAAGAAAGTTTGACAATGTTCCTCCGAAGTTTTAACAGCTTCATTGTTTGAGTCAGGCTAATAAATATGTGTTTGCAGGTCAAGGAAATTAACATCCAGAGAAATAATAAGCAAGTGGATTAATCCTCAGCTCTTTTTGAGGATCTGGGTTCCTAAGGGATAGAACTAAGGATCCCAGAAGCTTTATAGCAGTCTTACTCTCACTTTATTTTACAAATGCCCCCATACCTCACCAAGATTAATAGGGAAGTTGCTATATTCAATGACACACTGACAAAAAGAAAATAAGAATGCAAAAAATAAGATAACAAATGAAAAATATTTTGTAAAGAAGAAAATACATAAAGACAAAACAAAAAAGATTTAAGAAAGGTGACATTAAAATGAGTAACCGACAAGGAACAATAAATTAACATCATCGTCTCTCTTCCTTTAAGGTGGATGGTTCTGTTCTCATCGGTCCCATCTAACCAAGTCTAATGCCATAATTAAGGAGCTCTGGTAGTGTAGTGCTTGCAAGTTGGGCTACTAATCTCAAGGTCAGTAGTCTGAAACTACCAGTGGTTCCATGGGAGAAAGATGAGGCTTTCTGCTCCCGTAAAGATTTACAGCCTCAGAAACCCTATACAGGGTTGCTATGACTAGGAACATACTCCCTGGCACATAACCAACCAAACCAATCAAAACCATAATTACATTCCTGCCTACAATCTCCAGAGTTCTATACTCAGTCCTCTAGTGCCATATAAGAAATATGCCACCAGCTGCCTATGCTATCATGAATTAAGAGAACAATACGCTCAGCTGTGGAGAGCTGGTGTGGTGCTGTAGGATAAAACACGTGACCGCAAGGTCGTGGTTCAAATCCATCGACTGTTTCTCAGAAACCCTATACAAGGTTGCTAAGAGTCAGAACCAACTCAACGGTACTTAACAACAACACACTCACCTGTGGTACTGTAGGATCAGGACTGGGTGACAAGGTCGGTTTGAACTGTAAGGTCAGTGGTTCAAACCCACCTGCGGCTCCTTGGAAACCCTACACAAGGTTGCTGTGAGTCAGAATAACTCAACTGCACTTAATAAAAACAACAACTCAGCTGAGAATCCCTGGTCATTAAGCTCCAAAGGCAACGACTCTACATTTTCTGAACATTATTCCCAAGGAGAAGTTGCCAGAGAAAGAGAAAAGGGGAGCTGAAAACAACGAAAGAGGATCTCTGTTCTCATGCCCAACTTTCAGGATGAAAAACAGATTTTCAGGATGAAAATAAGGGAGTTGACTTTTGCTGTGCCCTGGACAAAGCCTTGGCTGCTTCCTAGTCAATGGATTATCTTACTGAATGACCAGTCCCACATCCCTCTCTCCACTCCTTTCAAGATTCTCAGAGGTTCACAAAGCACACTATAAAAGATAATGACCTAGAAAGCTTTGGCCATTTGGACTCGTGATACTTCAATTTCAAACATTTTGATAAATGGCAATCCACTCAAATTCACAAAATTATACAATTTGGTTCATAGTCAGCTTTCTGGAACAATAATAGACTATCAAGACAGAAATACTGCACAATTTTACATAGGACCAAACAAATGCACAAAATCAAAACAAAGTCAAAATGATCTTTAGAAAGAGTAAGTTCAAACACTTTAATCTTTCACCTAACGGGCCAAATCCCTAATGAACAAAATTTTACTTTTAAGAAGCAGGAGAAAATTAATAAAATTTATTATCTGCTGGTTGACTTTGCAAATGAATCAATGTTTATTTCAAAAGATAGAAAGGTCTTCACATAATCTCCTATCAGCTTTTGAATGAAGAAATAAAACCCTCACTTATAGAAGGGTTAAAACCTGTTAAACCTAATAGACTTTTATTTAGAAGAGTTAAGCAATCTACCATAACTCCTGAATCCAACTTTAAAGAATCAAAACCTCTTCATAATTTTTACAGCATTTAATAATTGCTATGGTTACGAATCGAGCTGCTAGTCTCAAGGTCAGCAGTTCGAAACTACCAGCTGTTCTGCAGGAGGAAGATGAGGCTTTCTTCTCCTGTAAAGGTTTACAGCCTTGGAAACCCTGTACAGGGTTCGCTATGAGTTGGAACTGACTCCACGGCACATAACTAACAACACTGGCTGAAAGGAAGTCCTGGTGTGGTGCTAAGGGTTAATGAGCTGAACTGTAAAGTCGTTTGAACCTCAGTGTCAGCGGTTCTAGTTCACTAGCTGCTCTTTGGAAACCCAATACAGAGTTGCTATGGATCAGAACCAACTCTTTGGCACTTAACAACAACAATGGCTGAAAAAGGAGCCATCCTTTTGTTGTGGTGCGATGGTTAAGGGCTCAACTATTAACTGAAAGGTCAGTGGTTTGAGCCCACCAAACACTATGGTAGAGAGACGTGGCAGTCAGCTTCCAGAAAGATTACAGTCTCGACGGAACCCTGTGAGGCAGTTCTAGACTGTCCCATAGAGTCACTATGAATTGCGGTCAACTCAAGGGCAGGAGGTTAGGATTTGGGTTTAGTGGCAGAATCACAGCAGCCAGAACACAAGTCAAAAGTCACAGTGAAATGTTCATTTAAAAAAGGAGAGCCAGTAGCTTTTGAGCTTAGTCCACAGTCATCAACTTGTGATATGATTTTAAAAATTAGAAGAAAAAAAACACCTGCTTACCTGATCCCTGAGGTTGTTAGATCTAAAATACCCTATTCCCCAGATTGAATAATCAACGGAATTGGTTAAAAACCCTTCGCAGAAAGATCAATGGAAACCCATCTCCAATGTGAAAAAATGAACTGCCATCAACAAGCCAACGAGAAGGATATCCACCAGCACAGGGCAGTGTCTAGGAAAGCCAAGGGGATAAAGGCCAAGGAAGCAAGATCAGTCTGGGCCTGCAGACAAAGAAAAAGAGGTGGTGAAAAAGAGAGGCTGACAGAGCACAGAGCAGAAACCAGCATACAATTCTGCATTTATATAATCATCTGGATTGGTTTTGCATTTGACTGAAAGAAAACAAAAGGACCAACATTGGCACTGACAGCATTCTTCCCACCTGGAAAACCAACACTTAGAATATATAGCTATAAACATTTCACACAAATCTCAATACAATTAAGCATGCTGCTAGCCAATATAAAGCAACTACCATAAAACTCCTAGGGAACTAAGTAAGATCCATAAGAAGAGCCGGCCACACCAAAACCTGTCAATAATCAAAACCCCATCCCAAGAATAGTTTCCCATCAGTGAAATTTTGGGAACTAGTCTAAAAAAGACTCTTATGTATATGTGTGTGTATATATATATAAAATATATTTTTCTTTTAAGAACAAATTATGACATCATTGACACATGAAAAAAATTTTTCCCAAAATTATATGATAAAATTTTTCAAATAAAAGTTCACCCCAACATAAAATATACGGCAATTTATCTGTTCCCCAAACTATGCCGTTTGTTTTCACAAGGGTAGCTAGAAGATGGTATTATATCACCAGTGACCAAGTGACCAGGGCATTATGAAAGGATATCCATAAAATAATACAGGCATCAATTGCTGAGAGGGCCAGGCTTACTATCAGAGCCAAAAGATAAGCAAAGTACTATAGCAGACGAGGAAGGAAAACAAAATTGACAGAAGGTTAAATGCTAGCTAAAAGTTCACAGAAATTACTAATAGAGGACACTGAGATTTGAAATAAATTTCTATCTAATTGAATGTTTCACTTAAGAGGCAATTTATTGTAAAACTTTTTGAGCCCAGTTTTCTTGAAAACAAAACCAAGTTTACAGCATTTACTACCTTGGATCTAATGGCCTGTTCCAGTGTCTAATTACAAAACAATTAAGAGAAAAATTGGACCAGGAGAGGAAAACCTAACTTCTAGCTCCAACAAATTCTTTGTTCTTGGGAAAGGGAATAATTATGTAATTCATGTGAAACTTTAATTATTGCATTTTAACAAAAGCTTTGAAACCCAAGTGCTGATTAAGCAAAGATTAAAACAAAATTTGTATTTTAAAACAAAAATTAGATTTAACAAGTACATGATTCCAATATTTGTCACTCATACAAGAATGAGAGTCCAGAGCCTGAAAAAAGGAACTAAATAATTATCAATTATGAGATAGGTGGGAAGCATTGATTCCCCAGTCACACATTAAATTTTAAAGCTCTAACGGAGAGATTAAAAAGGAAAAACTAATCATACCTACATTTTAAAAATCAGCTCAAAAGATGAAATTAGAGGAAACAGCAAAGAAGCTGACAGAGCCTTCCAACCCACCCTCTTAAAACAAAAACAATATATTTGAACTGAACACAAAAATTCAGATTAAGCAGTACTGACCCCGGTAACTCTGAGGACCCCTTCCATGCCAGAGAACAAAAGATAGAGGGCTCCTGCTACCACAACCTTGTGAAGAGTAACTCCAAGACGAGGCCTGAAGAGAAAGCAAAGCGATAGTTGAGTACAAATGAGACAAGACTAGCTAAGAAACAGGAACTCATGTTAATTTATACAGATGAGCAATTTACAGAGATAAAGACACAGTTGATTCACCTGGGTGGAGGGAAGAACTTATAAAAGCTTAGGGTCTTGAGCAAGATAATAAATTCTATTTAATCTGGTCCCATGTCACTACCTTTTAAAACAAATTGTTTATTATGGAGAATTCTGAACTAAAATTACTATTGCTGTTGCTAAGTGCCATCGAGCTGGTTCCAACTCACAGCGACCCTGTACAGGGTTTCCAAGGAGCAGCTGGTGGGTTAGACTTGCCAACCTTGTGGTTCACAGTCCAATGCTGATGCTGCTGTGCCACACCATACTACACTACTATAAATTACTATTACTATTAACAAAATACCAAAAAATATATGTAATGAATCTCCATATACCCATCATTCAGACCTAACAATCATCAACCTATTGCCAATTCTATTTCTTACCCTTCCATATTATCTTGAAGCAGACCCCAAAGATAACCATATTGTTCTTGGATCAGACTTCGTAGTGAGTGACCCTTATGTATAACAGAAGGAAACAGTTCCTGGTCCAGTACCATCCTCACAATAGATGCTACGTTTGACTCTACTGTTGCCACCACTGGGACAATCCATTTCATTGGAGGTCTTCTTTTTACTGACCTTTCTACTTTACCAGGTATGATGTTCTTCTCCTGGGACTGAATGGTCCCTGCTGATAACATGTCCAAAGCACTTGAGAAAAAAAACTCACTTTCATCACTTCTAAGGAACATTCTGGAGGTACTTCTTCTCAAACAGCTTTGTTCTTCTGAGAGACCAGGGTATATTTGATATTCTTCACCATAATTCAAAGGCATTAGTTCTTCAGGCTTCCTTATTCATTGTCCAGCTTTCAAATATGTATGAGTTGACTGAAAATACCATAGCTTGGTCAGGTGTACCTTAGTTTCAAAGTGGCATCTTTGCTTTTTAACCTTTAAAGAGGTCTTTTACAGCACATATACCCAATGTAAAACATCATTTGACTTCCTGACTGCTGCTTCCATGGGCATTGGTTATGGCATTGGTTGTGAACTTCAATCTTCTCTCCAGTTATGTTACTTACTGATCCAACTGGGAAGATTTTTGTTTTCTTTAGCTGAGGTGTAATCCATACTAAATGCTGTATTCTTTGATCTTCAGCAGTACGTGCTTCAAGTCCTCTGATTTCAGAAAGCAAAGTTGTCACATGCATATTGCAGGATGTTAATGAGTTTTCCTCCAATCCAGATGCCATTCCAATATCAAATATAAGACTTTTCATAATAATTCCTTAATATTATTCAAACATCCTACTGCATTTTATTAATAGTACATATGAAAGCTCAAGCCCACTGGTGGTGCAACAGTTAAGTACTTGACTACTGAAAGGTTAAAGGATCAAATCCATCCAGAGGCACACATCAGAAGACAAGACTGGCAATCTGCCTCTAAAAGGTTATAGTTCTGAAAACCCTCTGATGTACAGTTCTAGGTCTACTCTGTAAACACAGGGAGGCCATGAGTTAGAATCAAAACAAGTCAACTGGTTTTTCGTTTATACAAACTTAAAATCCAACAAACTATGAAGTCTTTGTTTAACTTCCATTTGAAGGAGAAAAAAGTCTTAGATCTTTCTTGATAAAATTTTATGGAGTCAGAATCTATAACAATATCCTCCATTAGTATATTATAGTTTGATAAGAACATGTCTATCTAAGCTTTAGCAATATTTGTTCTTATTTTCTTTGCTATAAAATATACTAGAAAAGTTCCATGGTGCAGGCAGGGATCCCTCCCCCTCCCATGTATTCTAGATACCTAGGAGACTCCTGACTCATATGAGGCACAAGTATGTGTCGAATGAAGGAACAAATTCAAAAATTAATACCTATAAACACATCTCAGTTTTCTAAAGCCTTTGACTCTACTACTCATACTTTGGACATATTGTCAGGAGGAACCAGTCACTGGAAAAGGATATCATGTTTGGTAAGGTGGAGGGTCAGAGAAAAAGAGGAAGACCCCCAATGAGATGAAATGGCCAAGTGGCAGCATCAATGGACTCAGGCGTGTCAACAACAATGAGGCTGGCCCAGTATCAGGCACTGTTTCATTCTGCTGTGCTTAGGGTCGCTATGAGTCGGTACCGACTCGATGGTACCTAACAACAACAACAACTTCACTAAGACTATTCTTGTTAAAGTCGTTAGTCTTCCATGTAGTTACATTTACATGTATTTAAATCATTTGGAAGAAGTGAAGTCAGAATGCTCCTTAGAAGCAAGGGTGGTGAGATTTCATCTCACATACTTTGGACATGTGATCAGGAGAGACCAATCCCTAGAGGACATCATACTTGGTAAAGTATAGGGTCAACAGAAAAGAGGAAGTCATTCAACAAGGTGGGATGACACAGTGGCTGTAGCAATGGGCTCAAACAAAGCAATGATTATGAGGATGGCACAGAGCCATAGACAACATTTTGTTCTGTTGTATCTAGGGTTGCTATGAGTCTGAACTGACTTGACAATAACAGCTAAATCCAGAGGTCAATTATCAATCTTCATCTTACATGACCTATGAAAGTGCATTACTCCCACCTTGAAACATATTATTCAGGTTTGCATCCTGCTTTACTGGTCTGTCCTGAATTACCTTTGCTGTAATTCGAGTTCATTTCACTGACTTCTATCTATCTAACAGAAAATGTTCAAAGACTCAGTCCTTGGATCTTGCCTCTATCTTTATTCAAGTCCTTGGTGATCACATAGTCCCATGGCTTTAAATAACATCTGCTGACTCCCAGATTTAGAACTCCAATATCTTCCCCTCAATTCTTGGCTCATATCCATTTGGATGTCTAACTGAACTAATCTTATCCTTGCTCCAAACCTATTTCGCATAAAGTATTCCTGAACTTGCTGTTGCTGTTAAGTGCCGTCGAGTCGGTTCCGACCCATAACGACCCTGTACAGGGTTTCCGAAGCTGTAAATCTTTACGGGAGCAGAACGCCTCATCTTTCTCCCGCAAAGCAGCTGGTAGTTTCGAACTGCTGGCCTTAAGGTTCACAGCCCGATTCGTAACCACTACGCTACCAGAGCTCCTTCCATTCTTCCACTTTTATCAGACCAAAACAGCTGGCAGCATCTTTAATTCTACCTTTCACATCACACATCACATCTGGTCCATCCGTAGATTCCATTCTCTTCAACATATACACAAAACTGTATCTTTTCCTTCAGATGTACATGAGGAGGAGGCTTCAGAAAGTTCACAGAAATGGAATTTTCCCACAAACTTCTTAAAACCCCATCATATAGCTCCCTTACTTCTAAGATCTTTGCTTCCAATGTCACCAACTAAGGCCTTCTCTCCCCATCCTTTTAAAAATTGCATTCTCCACCTCCTAACTAGCACACCCTAACCTTTTCCATTTTATTTGCTCCACTGCACTTAGCACTGACAGATATTTTACTTACTTATTTGATTTTTGTCTGATTTCTCCCTCCATAAGTGTACGCTCCAAGTCTTTTACTTGCTGAATGCCTAGAGCCTAGAATAATACCTCATATATAGAAGACAGGGTATGGTGCTATAGGATAGGCAATGGACTGCTAACTACAAAGTCAGCAGTTCAAACCTACCAGCCACTCCTCAAAAAACACATACAGAGTTGCTATGAGTTTTAACTGACTTGATGGACGCTTAACAACAACAATAATATAGAAGATATTCAATACAAAATGTTGAATGAAAACAAAATTATTTTTGGACTGTTTCAGCAGGAATACTCTTCCATAAAAATTTTTTTTATATCTGATTTGCAAGAATATTTTGAAAGAGACCCCAACATTTTGAAATGTGAATGTTACTCAGTACACCCTGCAAATGATCCTTGAGCACTAAGTAAAATGAAACATCACCAAGTTCCCAATTTGTACAAACCTATGAAATTTCAAATATCTTTTCTTTTTTCGGACTTTTTTTTTTTTTTTTTAAATGTTTTATTGTGAATTATGTGATAGTTTACATGGGAGAACATTAGTTTTATATTCATCCTATCGTGTAGCATTTTCATTGCCATGGTTACAATCCCCTCCATGCATCATCAACCAACCAAAGGGTATATCCTACAAGCCTGCCCCTCCCCCACCTCACACCTCACCCCCGTTGTCAGCACACAGCACCTCTCTCTCTCTGGGTCTAAAGTCCCCAGCTGCTCCATCGCTCCATGTCATCGACTCTGCCTCCATCTCAGGCATCACTGCTTCTCTGGGTAAGGTCCTGCTCTCCACTGTTCCCCTTCATGGTGCCAGGGACCTCCGCTCCTAGACTGCAAAGTTAATCACTCCCCTCCTTGCTACAAAACATCCACCTTTACATTTCTAACCCTCACAATTAGTCCTGATAACAATTATTCACTACTGTATCACAAGAGACCAGACTGGATACTACTCAGTGGAGATTCTACCTTCCTC
>NW_006408522.1:33780769-33788683 GCF_000296735.1 Chrysochloris asiatica | reverse complement strand
CTGAGGGGACCTGACCACTTGCCTTGATATCTCCTGGGCAAGCAACTTGCTCGTTCTTTTAGTAATCAGTCGGTCTGCCTATATTGTTTTGTATTTTTCCTGTCGATCTTTCTTTCAAGAAGTATCTTCTGTTCTTCTAGCCACTCCAGGCTGATCTGCCCGTCCTTTCAACAGGAAATTTCCTACCTCAGAACTATTTCTTAGATTAACTGTCAGAACTACTACATTGGGAACCTGCAATAATATTGCTTCAATTTAATCAGAATTTTCATACGCTTTTCCAGATACGAAGTTAATACTTACTTGACTATGCCATAGCCCAGGCTGACTATGATGACCAGGGTTCGAGCCAGTGAGCGTTTTACAGCTGAAAGCAATTCTGCAAGGATCAAGGCACCTTGAACTATCAGAAAAAAGAGAGAGAACACTGTAATCTAGACTTAGTAAAAGGTACAATTTTAGTATGGGAGTGTATATCAATAGCACTCTTCAGAATAAGCACTAGTTTTAGTTCTATTTTTAAAAGAACACTTCTGCAATTTTTAAAAATACTCAAGTAGATACCAGGTAAGATGGTGCAACCTGTGTATAATACTAATCTGGGTGTGCTCAATCCACTTCCCTCACACCCCATTAAAACCCTGGCAGAATATCTTACCTCATATGGGCCATCGATATCATCTTAGAGAATTTTTTGAAATATATATATATGAAAGAAAAGCATCCCAAACACACACACAGTTTTTAACTCAATTTCCACTTCTATTATTTGAGCCAAACCAAACTCATTACCACCAAGTCAATTCTGACTCATAGTAACCTTGTATAGTGTTCTGAGGCTGTAAATCTTTTCTGGAGCAGAAAGCCTCACCTTTTTCCTGTGGAGCTGCTACTGGATTTGAACAACCAACCTTGTGGTTAACATTCCCCTGCTTATCCTACAGTACCAAAGGACACCTTCTATTTTTCTAACGCCCTTTCAAAGACCAAGGAAAGATTTAATCAGTATATCTTTGACAATAAGTATTACTAATCAAATGGTATAAAGAGAGAAAACTGAAGATAGCAAAAAGCTTCAGTATCACACGATTTCTGTCATTATCAAGCTACCTTACTAAACCGTAAGCATCCCTCAATTTTCTTGTTACTCTGTATTTTATAATTTATTAGATGCACTAATCCCTTACATTTTAACATGTCTGACATCAGGTTGTGTCTTACAAGTAATTACATCTTGCAAATAAATAAACCAAACCTAAACCCATTTCCCTCCAGTCGATTCCAACTTAGTGATCCTGAAGGACACAAGGGGACATAGTAGTAGTCCCAAAAGGTTTCTAAGGCTGTAAATCTGTAGAAGCAGACTGCCACATCTTTCTTTCATGGAGCGACTGGCAAGTTTGAACACTAACAAACTTTCTGTGAACAGCTGAGCACTGAGTCATTGTGCTACCAGAGCAAATTCAAAATTAAATTGTTGTGGTGATTGTTAAGCGCTGTTGAGTCGATTTTGACACACAGTGATACTGTATATGGTTTGTTGTTGTTAAGTACTGTGGAGTCAGTTCCAACTCACAGTGACCCTATACAAGGTTTCCGAGGCTGTAAATCTTTATGGGAGCTTAACGCCTCATCTTTCCCCCACGGAACCGCCGGTAGTTTTGAACTGCTGACCTTGAGGTTGGCAGCCTGACTTGTAACCACTATGCTACCAGAGCTCCTATATAGTTTTTGTTGTTGTTAGGTGCCATCGAGTTGGTACCAACTCATAGAGACCTTATGCACAGCAGAATGAAACAGTGTCTGATCCTGGGCCAACCTCACTACTGTTGCCATGCTTGAGTCCATCGATGCTGCCACTTGGCCAATCCATCTCGTTGGGGGTTGGTCTTCCTCTTTTTCTCTGACTCTCCACCTTATCAAACATGATGTCCTTCTCCAACAACTGCTCCCACCTGACAATATGTCCCAAGTATGAGAGATGAAGCTTGGCCGTATTGGCCTCCAAGGAGCACTCTGGCTGCACTTCTTCCAAAATGGATCTGTTGGTTCTTTTAGCAGCCCATGGCACTTTCAATATTCTCCTCCTACACTATAACTCAAAGGCATCAATACTTCTATGGTTTTCCTTATTCACTGTCCAGCTTTTGCATGCATATGACGTTACTGAAAATACCATGGCTTGGGTCAGGCGCACCTTAGTCCTCAAGCTGACATCTTTGCTCTTCAAAACTTTCAAAAGGTCTTGTGCAGATTTCCCTAATGCAATATATCGCTTGATTTCTTGACTGCTGCTTCTGTGTGTTGATAGTTGATCCAAGAAAAGTGAAGTCCTTGACAACTTCAAACTTTTCTCCATTGATTAGAATGTTGTTTATTGGTCCATTGGTGAGGATTTTTGTTTTCTTTACATTGGGATGTAATCCATACCGAAGGCTGTGGTCTTTGATCTTCATCTGCAAACATTTTAAGCCCTCTTCACTTTCAGCAAGCAAGATTTACAAGACTATAAATCTTTACGGGAATACTTTCTTCCTTAGATGTACAAAACAATAAAACCTTACAAATCAATGTGGACTAAGAGTAGAGGACAGTAAGAATCTTTCCCAAAATGGCCACTGATATTTAAAATAACTTTATGAATATATTTCCATAACATTATTCTTATATCGGAGTCCTGCTGTGTCGCTGTAGAATAAGCACTCGATCACAAGGTCAGTGGTTCAATCTAGCAACCAGTCCTCAGAAACCCTATGGTGGTGGTGATTGTGTGTCGTGGAGCCAGTTCTGATTTACAGCGATCCTGTAAGGGTTTCTGAGGCTGTAAATCTTTATGGGAGCAGACAGCCTCATCTCCCATAGAACCGTTCGTTGGTAGTTTTGAACTGCTGACCTTGAGATTAGCAGCCCAACTCATAACCACTATGTTACCAGAGTGCCTTTGGAAACCCTATCCAGGGTTATTATGAGTCAGAACCGACTCGATAGCACTTCAAATCAGTAATTCTTATATCACGAACCCAAAAATTATGAGATTAAAAACAGTCAAAACCACAGTGATTCTGCTTATGTTAATAATTATGTAACTGAAAAGCTAGATCTATTTTATGACTGCTGAACTCAGAAAAATTTTCACATATTTTCTTTGTCGGACAGGAGCCCTGGTAGTGTAGGGGGTTATGAGTGGGCTGCTAACCTCAAGGTCAACAGCTTAAATCTACCAGCTGCTCTGCAGAAGATGAGGCTTTCTGCTCCCATGAAGATTTACAGCCTCAGAAATCCTATACAGGGTCGCCATGAATCAGAACTAACAACTCCATGGCACACAGCCACCACTACCATGACCTGTCAATCACTCACAAAAACAGCAAATTCTCTTTGGCTACATACCAGATTCTCCTTTATATCGGATGTTCTGAAATTCCGCATAGAAGACAGCTTTTTCCAGCATTCCCAGGAAGATGACAGCACCAATCCAAAACTGAATTCTCAGGAGATCTCTCCAATAGCAGGCAGACCATGCCAGCCAGAGAACACCAAACAGGACATATACAATGCACATCACCATGAAAAACTATCATCCGGTGGAGAAGAGATAAAAAAGAAAATTAGGGACAAGAGCCAAGTATCTATCTAGACTCTGTTTCAATATATCATCTTATTAACAAACCACTAAAAAAAAGTAAAAAACAAAACCTTCTATTAAAATAACTCCTTTACATTTCAATAGTAATACAAAACAACTGTCTTCTCTTGAGCAGAGGGACACATTAAGACTTATCGTCAAGTGACTGCCCTCTCCTGTACTGAAAGAGCTTTTTCAATTCACGATCTATAACTGTGTAAGAGAAGACGACACGGAGAAAGAAGAAAAGGTATGGCAGGAGTCGTAGGAAACGTTTGGAGAAAGTGAAACATGACAAAATGGGAAAACCATAAAAGGGTAAAGAGGAAGAAAGTAAAAATCATTCATGAACAAAGGAAATCAGAAAATAAATTATTCTCATAAACACAACAATGAAAATATTCTTAAACACAACAATGAAAAACAAACAATGAAGATCTGTTACTAGTTAACTTTAGGTGGGATTAGGAACTACAGGGCCCTAGAAAGCATGAGCTGACCTCTGAGGTGCTTTCCAGTGCTTAAAGTTCACAAGTCATCAACCCCTTCATTATAATGAGGAGAAAATGAGCCACAGAGAAATTCAATGAACCCTCCAAAGGTCTTATTCTAGTAAGAAGTTCAAAACTAGAAGCAACATTTACTGAAATGCTCCTAACAATTCTTGAAAATTGAATACTGCCACAACACTTAGGCAATTTTTCAAGTGAAGTTAATTCATCTTGAGGTTTAAAAATATAAACTCACAATCATCAGTGGATATTCTTCTAGTGTGAGGTATTCATAGGGACCCTTCACTTCAACAGTCACTGTAAAACACAATCCTCAGAATAAATTTAATGAAGCCAGAAATGGAGACCATTGTCTTTTATTAGATCATTTAGTTTGAACAATTTAAATCCTGGAAAATACTATAATACATGCCAACAGCACTTTGCATTTCATCAAGTGTTTTCACAGTTCAAACCATGTCCTGCACAGCCCCGCCTCTGCCCCAAACATTATCTGAAGTGGAAAAGGCCTTTTGTTCTCATGAAAATATCCTTTAAGGCCTAGATTAAACGCTATTTCCTCTACAATGCCTTCTCTAACCTTCCCAGCTAGTCTCCACCTCTTCTAAACTACAAACGTGCTTCATATGTTCTTTTTTTCACATCACTAATATACTTTGAAAAGTACAGAACCTCTTTTCTTCATTCAGGGCCAGAAAGAGCAGGGGAAGCCCAAAACACTTAATAGTTGTGGTGCCCCCTCCTCTGCTTACTCACACATTCAAATGGGATCTGAGTTATGTGTGTGTGTCTTAGCTACCCAAGAGGTAACTTCTTTTTAAACAGTACCAATCAGTTAAAAGAAAGTCAGTCTGATGGGAAATGGAAAGTAAAAGACATTTATATCATTTTTTATAATTATATATTTAATTTTGTTCCTCAAGGAACTGTTCAATTCCCTTACACAAGCTTATGTAATGTTCTGATAACCATACTGTAGTGTTCTTGGCAGACATATTTTGCATCTTCTTAACCTGCCCAGTACTTTATTTTGCATACGTAACAGCAATACCAAGCACTGCACCCTGTACAATCAAGAACAACTTACTTGATACATAAATTAAAACTTTTGTGCCAGACAAATATTAATATTTTCATTATTTTTTTAAATGTTTGCTATGTTAGTATTAGGAGTCCTGGTGTGGTGCTGCAAGATAACGTACTCAACCATAAGGTCAGTTTGAACTACAAAGTCAAGCGGTTCAAACCCACCAGCTGCTCATCAAAAATCCTATATAGGATTGCTATGGCTTGGAAATGACTCGCTGGTACTTAAAGAAAATGATGATGTTAGTATTAGGAGTTCTGGTGTGGCCCTGTACGATAAGCCTTGGACCGCAAGGTCGGTTTGAACTGCAAAGTTGGCAGTTCAAACTCACCAGGTGTTCCCTAGAAACCCTATACAGGGTCATTGTGAGTTGGAACTGACTCAACAGCACTAAACAATGTTAGTATTAAATTATTACCCATGTTGATACTATAGTAAATGCATGCTAAACTGTGTGTATGCCACACATATTTTTAAATTAACGTTATAAATATTACTGTTTATAAAATTTAGGATATAACTGTATATAAATGCTACAGGTAAAAAGCAATTTGACTGAATTCATTACAATGATCGACTTATTTGAATTCCCTCGCTTTTGTGCACCACTTTTTATGCTGTTTTTTTTTTGGAGGGAGAGGTGAGCTCAATCTTTCCCTGGGTCTAGGAGGTTCTCAGCACAGGGACCCCAGGTCAACAGGACTCACTGTTCTCGGCTGTTTTTCTTGGTGGTGGTTGTTGTTAAGTGCTTCGAGTTGATTCCAACCCACTGCGACCATGTATAGGGTTTCCAAGAAGCAGCTGGTGAGCTTGAACCACCAACCTAGAAGTTCAAATGACTTTGCAGTCTGACGCATTAGCCCACAGAACCAGTGGGTCTTTTTCTGTTTGATTCTGTCTTTGATCTTTTATAAGATAAATGTGATGCAGGCCACACCTTAGGGAAAGTCTCCTTACCTTCAATCAGAGCTGGGACCCAACCTAACCCCTTACTATAGCTGCAAAACTACTTACTATACTGCAAAAACAAAAATCATGGCCCAGCCAAGTGGACACATATTTTGGGAGGACACAATTCAATCATGACACTAGGCAGATAAAGAATATTTGAATATCATACTTACTTAATGGAGATTGTACCAGTATTGCCAAGTCAGGAACAAGATAAAGAAGGTCGCCATCATTGTTTCTATATATTACGTGTTATGGATTGAATTGATCCCCTCAAAAGTAAGTGTGGTAAATCCTAACTTCTATGACCTGATTATAATTTCATTTGAGAATGGGTTGTCTTATTACTAAAGTAGAATTAGTATAGAAGGTTATTTGACTCATTCTTTTTTTTTTGACTTTAGAAACAGAAATTTAGTTTCTCACACTTTAAGAGTTTAAAAGTCCAAATTCAGAGTGCTGGTTCTACCAGAAGAAAGCTTTCTTTCTTTGACTGCTCTGAAGGAAGGTCTTCATCTCTTCATCTTCTGCTTCTGGGTTCACTGGAGATCTCCACGTGTCTTTGCCATCTGACAAGCTAGCAAAGACACGAGACAGGAGGAGTATGCAAAGCACATGAAGACTGCCCAGGAGTAGAAGCTCTGAAGAGACAAGATCTTCCTCCAGACCGTACAGAGAGACAAAGTCTTCCACAAAAGCTAGCACCACAAATTCAGACTTAGCGCCTCTGACTGGTGAGAAAGTTCATTTCTGTTTGCTCAAGCCATCCACTTGTGGTTTTCTGTTATAGTAGCACTAGATAAGCAAGACAGTGAGGCTTGACAAAACAGACGCGGTAAAGAAATTGCAAAGCAGAAGGAAGGGAAAAAAAAAAAAAATACCATAACAATTAAGACCAATGATAAAGTTACTGCAAAACTCCAGGTAAAACTTCATGAACTGGACTGTGATGTAGAAAGGAAAAGACTAAGAAAAACGCCTGATATTAGTAAGTTAGAAAACTAGGTGCAAACATTTTAACAAGTCAAGAATGGTGATATGATGTATCAATTTTCAAAATGCAGGAGGACCAAAGGAAAAAACACACAGAAATCTAATGTACACAATCTAAGAAAGCAAATGTGAAGTGCCTAGGACTAGGCCTGGTATACACTGGATGCAGAAAATGTTTTAACTTCCCGTAACCCAATTCTTAAGGAGCTCTGGTAGCATAGGAGTTACGAATTGGGCTGCTAAACTCAAGGTCAGCAGTTCGAAACTACCAGCTGTTCCACGGGAGAAAGATGAGGCATTCTGCTCCCGTAAAGGTTTATAGCCTTGGAAACCCTGTGCAGAGTAACTATGAGGTAGAACCAACTCTATGGTACTTAACAACAACAAACCCAATTCTTCCACTTCACAACACACATTCATAATAAACTGCTCCCTCCTCTTAAAGCAATTTTATACTATCCATTACAGCAGTACATTATACCCACAACAGAGACTTTAACACAAATGTTTAAAAAGAAAAGAAACAAACAACTTACTGGTAAAAAGATTACTTAGTGAATTTTCCTTCAATGAATCCTTTAAAGATGAAATCCCAATATGTACAATAAAAATGTACGGTGCATCCTGCCACGTTTTCAATGGTTCATGCATTACCTAGCGTGGAAAAAACAAACAAACCAGCAAACATCAAGTCTTAAGAATTTAGAATGTTGTTGTTGTTGTTGTTAAGTGCCGTTGAGTCAGTT
>NW_006408522.1:33747489-33780669 GCF_000296735.1 Chrysochloris asiatica | reverse complement strand
AGCGACCCTGTACAGGGTTTCCGAGGGTGTAAATCTTTACGGGAGTAGAAAGCCTCATCTTTCTCCCGCGGAGCGGCTGGCAGTTTCGAACCGCTGACCTTAAGGTTCACAGCCCGATTCGTAACCACTACGCTACCAGAGCTCCTTAAGAATTTAGAATAGAGGTTAAAAATAAAATATGAAATTATACTCCAGAAATCTACCCAAAAACACAATAAGAGTCTTAAACTTTCATCCAAAAAACAGTGGGTACCACAAAATAAAAATTTTTAAATGTATACAACAAAATAGTTTTAATTATAAATTACTGAAAGCCAGGACATTACCTATCTTACTACACATAAAATCAAACATTTCATAGATTTTCTTGTATTAAAAGGATTATTTCTTGTATTAAAACAATTGTTAAGGTGAATGTGTGTTTAACAAAATCATGCTAAAATACTAGGTAATATTTTACAGAAATGTCCTAAACAAAGGAGATTAACGTAAATCACTTTAAAATAACTACGGTTTTGTGAGTAAACATGAATTGTGAAAAACAATTTTTAAATCTAGTTCCTTTTATTCAATGGCCAGAATTTCTGTTGACATGCTGTTGCTGTTAAGGTACTATCACGTCGATGCCGACTCATAGCAATCTTATGCACAACAGAACGAAAAACTGCCCGGTCCTGGGCTAACAATTGTTGCCACACTTGAGCCCAATGATGCTGCCACTTTGCCAATCCATCTCGCTGGGGGTCTTTTTCTCTAATCCTCCACCTTACCAAACATGATATCCCTTTCCAGTGACTGGACCCTCCTGACAATATGTCCGAAGTATTAGAGATGAAGTTTGGCCATCCTGGCCTCCAAGAGGCACTCTGACTGTACTTCTTCCAACACGGATCTGTTTGTTCTTTTGGCAGTCCATGGCACTTTCAATATTCTCCTCCTATGCTGTAACTCAATGCATCAATTCCTCCACCACCTCCACTGTTAAACTTTCACATGCATCTGAGGTTACTGAAAATACCATGGCTTGGGTCAGGCGCACCTTAGTCCTCAAAATGACATCTTTGCTCTTCACACTTTAAAAAGGTCTTGTACATCCGTCCATACACAGAATAGACAGGGATGGGCAACTTGGACATTGGGTATCCAAAATGGGGGTGCTACAAAGGCAAGAAGTGACTGGCTTACAAGCTTTCAAGAGGGAACTTAGATACAGAGAGCATGGAGCAAGGTAGAATCTCCACTGAGTAGTATCCAATCTGTCTAGGCATGACTGATTAAAGGAAATGCGAATAGGTCTCTTGTGATGCAAGGGTGAGTAACTGTTACCAGGACTCATTGTGAAGGTTGTAAATGTAAAAGTGGGCATTTTGTGGCAAGGAGGGGAGTGACTGACTTTGCAGGCTGAGAGCGGAGGTCCCTGGAACCGTGAAGGGAGAAGAACGGAGAGCGGAACCCTACCCAGAGAGGCAGCGATCCCCGAGATGGAGGCAAAGGACTCAGGACCCAGGGAGGAAGAGGGGCTGTGTGCTGATGACTGGGCGAAGGGGGAAGGAGGCAGGTTTATAGGATGCACCCTTTCATTGATTGGTGATGCATGGAGGGGATTGTAACCATGGCAATGAAACAATATACAATGAGTGTAAAACTAATGCTCTCCCATGTAAACTGTCATATAATTCACAATAAAACTTAAAAAAAAAAAAAAGGTCTTGTACAGCAGATTTGCCTAATGCAATACATCATTTGATTTCTTGATTACTGCTTCCCTGAGTGTTGAGTGTTGATCTGAGCAAAATGAAGTCTTTGACAAGTTCAGTCTTTTCTCCACTTATATATGTTTATTGGTCCAGTGGTGAGGATTTTTGTTTTCTTTACATTAAGATGTAATCCATAGTGAAGACTATGGTCTTGACCTTCATAATTAAGTATTTAAGTCCTCTTCACTTTCAGCAAGGAAGGTTGTATCATCTGCATATTGCAGATTATTAACGATTCTTCCTCCAATCCTGATGCCATGTTTTTCTTCATATAACCCAGCTTCTCGGATTATATGCTCAGCATACAGGTTGAATAAGTATGGTGAAGGAATATAACTCTGTCGTATACCTTTCCTAATTTTAAATCATTCAGTGTTCCCATGTTCTGTTCGAACAACTGCCTCTTGGTCTATGTACAGGTTCCTCATGAGCACATTATGTGTTCAGGAATACTCATACTTTGCAGTGTTGTCCAGAGCTTGTCATGATACAATTAAAAGCCTTTGCAGAGTCAAAATAAAGCACAAGTAAACATCTTTCTGGTATTCTGTGCTTTCAGCCAAGATCCATCTGATGTTAGCAATGATATCCCTCATTCCATGTCCTCTTCTGAATCCACCTTGAACCTCTGGACGTTCTCTGTCAATGTATGCTTGCAGCCATTTCTGTATTACCTTTAGTAAAACTTTACTCGCACAGGTTATCAAAGATAATGTCCGATGATTTCTGCATTCTGTTGGGTCACCTCTCTTTGGAATGGGCACAAATACCAATCTCTTCCAATCAGTTAGCCAGAGAGTTGCCCTCCAAATTTCTTGGCATAGATGAGTGTGTGCCTCTAGTGCCACCTCACTTTGTTGAAAGATTTCCATTTCTGCTGACATGGTCACACATTCATATCAAAAATTTACTCTTGGGCTAGCATATGTGGTAAGGGAGAGTCCTGTTCCTCAAATTAAGGATGTTAAAAGCCTCCATGTTCACAGAACAGGTTAATCAGGAAGAATTTGATCCAAGACCAGATAACTTGTACATACCCCTAGCAAAAAGCCTTAAAAAGATTTACTGTTATATATGCTAGAAATAGACTATGGGGCTTCACAATCACAAAACTAAGATATGAAGATAAAACAGAAGCACATAGCAAACAACAGGTTTCTTTCACATCTCTCAAATAAGGTACTGCTAAGACTTGAAAATTATTAAGCTCTTCTCTTAAAAGGAGAAGCTTTTATCCAGGGAGCTCTGAGGTACCCTCAAGCTGATCTAAGATATCCTTCAAAAAGGATTCCAAAATTTGCACATTCATCCACTTTTCTGCGGGACCATGACTTTTACTAAATTCTCAAAAGGCTATTCATTTATTAGTTTATCTTAGTAACTTAAGAACATAAATGCCATCCTGAGTGGTATTTGGATTTATCTCTGCCTAATCTCTCTTCTGGTGTGGAGCTATCGGATAAGCACTGGAATGCTAACTATACAATTCAAATCCACCAGTCACTAGTCAGAAGTCCTAAAAGGGTCACTGAGTGAGAACCAATTCGATAGCACTTAACAACAATCTCTCTCTGACAAGACTTAGGAAGAATTTATGAGAAAAATATACAGCCTCTAAGTTACAGGCACATCACACATCCTATTACCCATAATTAACTGGATCTTTCCTGAACCTAATCATTAACCTGTTCAACTTTGTTTGGGGTAATAAGCTACACTGCTATTAGCTTTATCTTAAAACCACCTCTTCTAAGTTTCTAGGGGGAAATAGTTCTTATAATCAAGAATTTAACCAAGCTTACATCTAACTCCAGGAATATAGAAAGTTTGATCTCATAAAAAGAATACCTGAGTGCCAGCCATTCTGTTAGGTTGTTAAGCAAGTAACATTTATTACCTTCTCTACACTCACAACAACCTTATCATTAGGTATGATAGCTGTTGTCATTAGGTAACCTTAGTGACCCTGCATAGTGTTTTCGAGGCTTTAAACCTTCGAGGGAGCAGAAAGCCTCTTCTTTCTCCCAAGGAGTGGCTAGAGGGCTTGAACCACAGATCTTGTGGTTCACAGTCCAGTGCTTAATACACAGAGCCACTCACTACACTCCCAGGTATTATTATTAGCTCCATTTTATCATTTAAGAAACAGAGGTACAAGAGAATAATTTATCCAAAGATTTAGGAATTTATGGAGTTGGATTTTGGATCTATAATATCTTACTCCAAGGCTCTTAATTAATTGCCACCTCAACTACTATATATCTCCTCCAAGCTTAGCAGACTATTTTTAAAACTTAGGGTCGGTCTTCATATAACTTCAACATTCTTAATTTCCCTTCAATAAACCTTTACTAGCCCTATTAGGTATTTAATAAGGCAACACAGTTGTCAATGCACTTAGTAAAAAATATACAAGAGTGGTTTCCTTCATAATATGCTTGATTTATATTTTTTATTAAATAATCCTTTGGAGCTTTAAAAAGACAGGAAGTAAGAACAGTAAACTTGTCAGTATCTTTTAAAAAGGATTATAAACAATTCTACTCTTTAGGCCCAATTGTCAGAAAGAAAGATCAAAGCACAGATATCTGACTTTTGTTTTCACTATAATCTGAAAAGTATCTATAAATATTAATTCTATTATTCATTCAACAGTCATCTTTCAGCCAGCTTTGAGCATTAAGAACAAAGTACATGCCTTAGGGAAAACTAAAGTATGTTGGGTCCACAAGATAAATGAAGAAAGCACAATTACAAACACTTAACAGGCATACAATTGAATATTATACTTCAATTTTTTAAATATAATTTAGAATAGTAAATTATCATGTTCACCTGAGAAATTGCATAAAATCTGTTTTATATATTACAGTCCATTGTTGCTGAGGAACAAGGGAAAGTATCTCCCACTTTGTTGGGACCATATATTGCTACAACTTTTCTGCACAGCAATTTGACAAACCAAAGTGAGATAGTACTCACTGTGCCAATTTGGAAAAAATTACTTCATTAGGTAAAAAGAAAAGAACTTACAAAACAGAATGGATATGATCTCATTTTGATTAATATGCATGTATTCTCTATAATCATACAAAACTGACAATATTGCTAGAAAATAATATCATATAGGATTCTAAGACACAAAATCAAAAGATTCCACAAAAAAGGTATGGGGGCAGGGAGGGCTACTTAAAAATATATACTCATTGTGGGCCACCACTCTGTCAGTCATTTCATTTTTGCTGTGATTTGCGTGCTGCTGTGATGCTGGAAGCTATGCCACCATTTTTTAAATATCAGCGGGGTCACCCACAGTGGACAAGTTTCAGCGGAGCTTCCAGACTAAGACAAAATAAGAAGGAGAGGTGGACTATTTTGAATGTTTAGTCACTGAAAACCTTAAAACAGCAGCAGGAATACTGCCCGATATGGTGCCATAAGACGAGTCCTGCAGGTTGGAAGGCACTCAAAATATGCCTGGGGAAGAGATGGCATTTTCTTCAGTCTGAAATTGTTCAAACAAGCAATCAGAATAAACAGATAATTATGGTGACTGGAATGTGAAAGTTGCAAACAAAGAGGAAGGATTAGCAGCTGGAAAATATGGCCTTGGTGACAAAAATAATGCTGGAGATCGCAGACAGAATTTTGCAAGACCAATAACTTATTCATTGCAAATAATTTTATTAAACAACATAAAAGACAAATATACACATGGACCTTACAAGATGGAATACTGAATCAAACTGACTACATATGTGGAAAGAGAGAGTGGAAAAGTTCAATACCATCATCCAAACCAAGGTCAGAGACCAAATGTGAAACAGACCATCAATTTGCTATTATATAAGTTAAGGATGAAGCTGAAGAAAATTAAAACAAGTTCACAAGAACTAAACTATGACCTTGAACATATCCCACCTGAATTAAGAGACCATCTCAAGAGTAGATTTGGTGCATTAGACACTAATGACTGAAGACCAGAAGAGCTGTGGGATGACATCAAAAACATCATACAGATAAAAGGGCAAAGTACAAAGAAAAGACCAAAATGGATGTTAGAAAAGACTTAAACTTGCTCTCCAGCATAGATGGAAGCAAATGGAAGAAACAAAGAAGCAAATAAACTGAATAAAAAGCTTCAAATGACAGCTCAAGAAGACAAAGCCAAGCATTATAATGAAATGTGCAAAAACCTGGAGTTAGAAAACCAAAAGTGACGCATGCTAAGCATTTCTCAATCCGAAAGAACTGAAGAAAAAATTCAAGCCTCGATGACATAGAAAGCATCAAAAGAAGATGGAAGTAACACACAATATCAGAAAGAAATGGTTTATGTTCAAACATTTCAAGATGGACCATATGATCAAGAACTTACATACTGAAGGAAGCTACAATGAAAGTATGACAAAAACCGGCTCCAGGAATTGACAGAATACAAGCTGAAATCTTTCAACGAACTGATGAAGCACTGCCAAGAAATTTGGAAGACGGCTACCTGGCCAACTAACTAGGAAAGATCCATAAATGGCTGCAATAGTACATTGACAGGGAACTGCCAGAAATCCAAGCTGGATTCAGAAGAGGATATATGGAACTAGGGATATCACTGCTGATGTCAGATGAATCTTGGCTGAAAGCAGAGAATATCAGAAAAATGTATACTTATACTTTATTAACAATACAAAGGCTTTGGACTGTGCAGATCATGACAAACTGTTGATAAAACTGTGAAGATATGTATTCCAGTACACTTAACTTGTGCTCATGAGAAAACTGTACACAGACCAAGAGGCGGTCCTTCGAATAGAACAAGGGGATACTGGATGATTTAAAATCAGGAGAGAGGTGCACCAGGGTTTTATCCTTTCACCATACTTATTCAATCTGTATGCTGAGCAAATAATCTGAAAAACTGGATTATATGAAAAAGAACATGACATTAGGATTGGAGGAATAGTCATTAACAACCTGAGATATGCAGATGACACAACCTTGCTTGCTGTTAAGTGAAGAAGTCTTAAAAATACTAATAAAGATCAAACACTACAGCCTTCAGTATGGATTGCAACTTAATGTAAAGAAGAAAAGAAAAAAAATCCTCACAACTGGACCAATAATGACATCATGGATAAATGGAGAAAAGACTGAAGTTGTTAAAGACTTCATTTTGCTTGGACGCACCATCAACACTCATGGAAGCAGCAGTCAAGAAAACAAATGATATACTGCATTAGGCAAATTTGCAACAGAAGACCTCTTTAAAGTGTTCAGAATTTAAAATACCAGTTTGAGGATTAAGATGCACCTGACCTAATTCATGGTAATTTCAACATGTGTGTGAAAGATGGGACAATGAATAAGGAAGACCATAGAAGAATTGGTGCATCTGAGTTATGATGTTGGGAAATAATATCAGAAGAACCATGGACTGCCAGAAGAACAAGTAAATCTGTCTTGGAAGAAGCACGGCCAGAATGTTCCTTAGAAGTTAGGGTGGCAAGACTTCGTCTCTCATGCTTAGGACATATTCTCATGAGGGACCAGTCCCTGGAGAAGGACATCATGCTTGATGAAGTAGAAAGTCATTGAAAAACAGGAAGCCCTCCATCTATGTGGATTGACATCATAACAGCAGCAACAGGCTCAAACGTAACAATTATGAAGATGGCGCAGAACTGGGCAATATTTTGTCCTGTTGTGCACAGGGTTGCTAAGAATTGGAACCAACTCGGCAATATCTAATAACAACAACAACATATTATAGAAAATATGGGAATACAGAAACTAAAAATTCCTTATGTCATTATTACAACAGTAACAAATCACATTTTAGTTTACAACTTACATATTTATGCTTTTTTGGAAATGCTTTGTGTATTTTTTAATAATTCTCTCAGTAAGTTCTAAATTCTCAAATATACTTACAATTTTATCTCCAATAGAGGTAACATTTGTTCCATTCTCCTTAGCCTTTAAAACATTAAAAAAAAAGAAAATTAGTTCAGAATTTTGACCTTATTCCCAGAAACATGTAACAAGAAAAAAACAATTACCTCCTGTTTGTCTCCTAAAAGAGGTAGTCGGTGTACAAAATCAGCAGAAAAGCTCTATAAGACAAATATAAAATTAAAGTTCATTTCAACTTTTCTAATATTCAGAAAGGAGGACTCCATGTTTAGGGGACAGTGATTTTCTAATTATGATTAAGAAGAAAACTCTGGGAGTAGATAAAGGTGATGGTTGAACATAATACACATTAAGTTAATATCTTCATGAACTGTACATACGAGGAATGTTGAAATGGCTAATATTTTGTTACATATAAAAGCAGTCTTCATAACATTCCAGGGAAAATAGCATTAAGACATAATGGAATTTTCCACGAACTTTTTGAAGCCATCTTAGATAATGACCACAAAAAAAGAATGATTATATATATATTTTAAAGTACAGCTTAAAATACAAAAAAATAAAAAATAACACAAAACATAATACTATAAATTTAAGAATATATCATCAGCACACAAAATTATTCACAACTAACTACTAACAAGGTGAAAAAGCCCTTGCTGGTTTTAGTCTAAGAAATATTATCAAACGAAACTAGGCATTCAATTTTTATACAAACATCATGTGCATGTAAGAACTACATGACCTCAGAAAGGAGATATATACTTAGGATAGAGGGACCTTAGATAGTCCCTCATTTTATAGATGAGAGAGAAAATGAAGCTTCAGGTCATAAAACTTTAAAAGCAGAAATAAGGTTCAAACCTAAAATTTCTAATTGCATTTAACTGGTCCACTGCTCCCTCCACCACATTACACTCTATGCCTATTAAAAAACTAAACTAATTACCTTTTTGAGCAGTTATCAGCAGATTAAGTATTCTCCTTCTTGAATAATTAGAGCGTGTAATTCAATTGTTACATTAGACTAGAGGAGAGGATACCTTACCAACAAGGGCTATATGCCAGGACCATGGAGAGATTAGAGAAGATCTAAAATGGCAATCCTTGGGCAACAGGAAATGTTCCATAATGAAACCTAAAAAAGGCCAACCAATCCTAGCCTGGGAGAAAATTTGGAGAACTAACAAAAAACACACACACTTTTCAATCTCACACCATTTTCTACCTGTACCATTTAAAAGTTACTTTCTTTTCCCTCCATATCCACAAAATCTTAACTCTGAAAGTACTTGGTCCTTAGAATTCAATTGTTGATTACATTATTAGATATCAATTCCCCTCATGAAACTAGAGATTAACTTTTAAATCTTTTGTAACGGGACCTAACTGTAACACTGGGATTGGGATTAGAGTGGACTAGGGGCAGAGGATAGTGTAGTGGTTACAAATTAGGCTGTTAATTTAAGGTCAGCAACAGTCTGAAAACTACCAGCGGTTCCATAAGAAAAAGATGAGGCTTTCTGCTACTGTCAAGATTTATAGCCTTAGAAAACCTATACAGGGTCGCTATGAGTAGGAACCATCTCCAGGGCACACCACCACCAGGGCAGATTAAGGTAAATATGAGACCTCTGACTGATGAGGTGAAAGGAAAAGTTGACTCACGGGCATGGTTTAAAGAAGGCAAAAGTGGAGAGCCGGAATTCTACCCTTGGGGGTGAAACTAAAAAAAAAAGAAACTGAGGGAGGTGGTCCATAGAAGACAACACTCTACCCCATAGAAGGGAGAAAGGGTCTGTAGCCAGTAATAAAGGGCCTAGTGATTTTTTTGGAGGGGATGGTAGTTTTCAAATACAATTCTTGCATAGACTATTTGAGTTTACAATGCAAAATTCTGAGTTTGCACATTCAAGGTGAAACTTAAATATGAATCAGGCACTGAAAAGTTATTTTGTTCTGTTTTAATATCTTTGAGATTCTTTTTGCAGTAAAATGGTATGAATCAATCAATTTAAAAAGTGATCGAGGATTTGGCTGGTATGATAGCCCTTTTCAAAACTGTACATTGCTCAAGGCTTTATTTGTGTGTTTATTTTTATTTGTATTAATATTTCATATCTGAGAACATAATACTGTTTTAAAAGATATTTGGTGTACCAATATTCTTTCCTAATTGAAAACATTTGGTTTTTTAATTAAAATTAGGGCCACCCTGTTTTAAAAAAAATATTCTAGTAGTTAAATAACCTAGATTCTGCGAACTCTTTGCTTCTTCCAAGCAATTTGTTAAAAATTGCTTTGCAATTTTTACATGGAAAAAGAACAAAGCAATGGATATTTTATAATAAATATTTTTAACCCTATAAAATGTTTCTATCAAAAAATTGGATTGAAAAATGGATGGCGGGAGAACAAACAAGATAGCGGATCGGGTAGAAGTAGAGTGAGGAGATCCGTCACAACAACACAGAATACCAGACCAAGCAGGCTCAGGGGATGGTCCCAGAACTCAGAACCACATATAAAAGAATTTTTAGAAAGTTGGAAGGCTTACAGCCAGTGGAATTTGTAGCAGACAAGAAATCCAGTGCTTTCTAATCCAAGCTGCTCAGCTGTACTCTGAGCAGACATCTTGGGAGAGACAGAGTAGGGGAAGGATTAGAGCAGCCACCTACGCCTGACAGAAATGTGGAGATCAATTCTTTTTTTGGTACCTGTTCAATGGTCCTTCACTGTCTGTGCACCACCATTCTGGTGACTAGAGGGGGTGCCTGAATGACTGGACACCCCACCCCCACACCTGGAGAGTTCTAGTGTGCATGCACACAGATCTCCTCAAAATTTAAAGGGCCAGTTTCCACATAAAACTAAATGGCACCGCAAAATGGCCACAGCCGGCCCTGAACTGTTTATCACTAGAGAAAAGGCCTGAACAGGAGTGGTGGAGCAGGACAGGCAGACTAAAAAGGAAATAGGCCAAAAATTAAATCCTGAGTTACATCATAATGACCAACAGTAGCATCTTAAAATATGTCAGGAAGAAGAGTGAAAAGGGAAGCCCATCTCCTGATCACATCTACCTGGAGGCAATCAGAAAGCATAAAAAATAGCAAAATACACACCCATCCAAGTATTAAGGCCAGAGCTAATACCCAAATATGCCCAAAAGACAGAAACAGATGACCATATCACCACAAGTCCAGAAACAAGATAAAGTGACTGAGAAAAATAAGCTGGAAGTAGACCTACATCCATACTGGAAGGAGAGCAGGCTTTGGAACTGCCTGAGAAAGAATTCAGAAAAATGATAATAAAATGTATCAAAACACTTTACAATGGAGTTGAGAAAAATAAGGAAGCGGTCAGGAAAGCACTACAGGAACAATCAATAAAATAGATACAGCATTAGAAACAATTCAAAACCTAGAGAAAGAGGTCCAAACGATTAATAATACACTGAAAGGGCAAAGGAGTAGAATTGAATAGATGGAAACCAGAACCAGTGAGCTAAAAGATAAATCTCTCAATACTACTAAAATAGAGTAAGCACAAAAAAGGATTAAAAAAATCTGAAGAAGGTCTAAGATTCATGTTGGAAAACATGAAGAGAAATAACTTAAGAATTATCAGCATTCCGTAACAGGAAAGTCACACAAGTCCACAGACGAGATAGTTTAAGAGCTTTTAGAAGAAAATTTCCCTAACATCCTCAAAAGTGAAAAAAAGATAAGCATTCAAGAAGTTTAACGAACTTCAGGAAGGAAAAATAGACCCTAAAAAAAAAAAGTCACCAAGACATATATACTAATCAAGCTCTCCAAACTCAAAAATAAGGACAGAATCCTAAAAGCAGCTAGGGAAAACTGATGTGTAACCTACAAAGGCAAGCAAATCAGATTAAGCTCGGCTCTCTCAACAGAAACCATTCAGGCAAGAAAGCAAAGGGAGACATATATAAAACCCTGAAAGAAAAAAACTGCCAACCAAGAATCTTCTACCCAGCAAAGCTGTCAATGAAATACAACAGTGTAATCAAAACATCCCAAGATAAACAGAAGCTAAGGAATTTTGCCAAAGCCAACCCCATGCTGCAAAACATCCTAAAGGGAATTCTGTGGACTGAGAACCAACAAGAACAGACAACAATCAGAGATTGACATACATGGCACACCACCTGGAACTCAATCAACAAATGGAAGAATTGAAAACAGAGCAAAACTATAAGAACAAATTCAGAGAATCTGGGAGGTCAGTTTATGATCAAAGCAATTACAATTTGAATGAAGGTAAACACAGAGGAACAGAGATCCAGGTGGTGAGAAGGTCAGGTAGATTACAGGATAAAATGTCTTAAATGGAGGGAAAAGTTAATGGAATATAAGGTAACCACAATGATGCGGTTGGGGTGGGGGGTTTAGGAGGAGGAGGAGGGAGGCAACAGTACAGCACAGGGTAAGAGCAGATACATCACAGTTATACTTTGGGTGCTGGGGAGAGGAATACAAGAAGGAGGAGGAAATGGAAGAACATATTAGATAGGGGAACGCTGAGACAGGTTTGAATGGGCTAAGTGGGACAGAGGTAAATAGTGATGCATGCTCAATCTTGGAACAAGAGGGTTTTGTGATACAAGGATCTAGGCATATTTTGAAGAGGAGAAATAATACTAAGATGCTTGACTGTCTTATGAATATTGGTTTCCCTTGCCTACTATTGTAAAATAGACACTTGAGTGGGATAGAAGGAATGTCGGGAAACATGATTACAGAAAACTTGTAAGCCTGTCTTCAGCCTATAACTGATTGAAATACCTAAAAGGGGTTCTAGAACTTGCCCAACCTCTTGCAAAGCCTTTGCAGAGTTTAGGAGCTTAGATGGAATCCTGAGTCCCATCCAGAACCTTATAAGGTGGGACATTCCCACTAGCAAGGACAAGCAGACCATCCTGGAACAGCTAAAGCAACAAAAGATACATTTTCTAAGAAAGATCAGCAGGGAAAACCAAAAACAAAAATGTCAGCATGACTGGCTGCTACAAGAATAAGCAAGATGTTCGCTAGAGAGCCAACAATGCAAGTAATCAAGTTCCTTCAGGACAAACTCCTCTCTGAGACTGAAACGCAAAGGGAACACATGAGCAGTGATGTAAGCTTGCTGGCAACCACACTGGTCTACTGGTGAGCAGAAGAGGGGGAAAGGCAACAATGAAGAAATGGGCTGAGTTCAATCACAGTCCATTGATTCCCATTGACCTGGAGATGAGAGAGAGGAGAGGAAGGGCTGGTTGGTCCAAAGTGTGGTGAGACCTGGGGACACCTGAGCCCATGGACAAGGACTTAGCCACAGAGAGCTAGAGCTGAGAGTGAAGCATACAGCTGATGTGAAGTGAGGGGAGATGCATACGAAAACCCAAACTTGCAGACAGTACGCATTTGACCTAGCCTCAATAGCTTGATAATCAGAACTCGAATAGAGGAAGATTACAAAAAAAAACAATCTTTTTGATAAAGGAAACAAGGGTAAATTGCTACAATCTGATGAACCTGACCTATACTCATGGAGGTAGTAACTCTAAATACCAACAGAGAGGGAAGGAGTCTTCACATCAAGTATCAATGCTATCCTCTCTGTACACAGGGTAGATAGGGACGGGCAATTTAGACATTGGCTACCTAAGGAGCTCTGGTAGCCTAGTGGTTACGAATCGGGCTGCTGACCCTAGGTCAGCAGTTCGAAACTACCAGCCATTCCGCGGGAGAAAAATGAGGCTTTCTACTCCCATAAAGTTTTATATCCTCAGTAACCCTATGCAGGGTTATTATGAGTCGGAACCAACTTCACGGTACTTAACAACAACAACCTAAAATGAGGGGGTGATAAAGGCACAAAGTGACTGGCTTACAAGGTTTCAAGAGGGAATTTAGTTTAAGAGTGTGCGGGTAAAGGTAGAGTTTCCACTAATAGTTTTCATCTTGTCTAGATGGGTCTGGTGAAAAGAGATGTGAATAGGTTTCTTATGATTCAACAGTGAATAATTGTTATCATGACTAATTGCATCTGTCACAATTGTAAAGGTAGAAGTTTTGAAACAAAAGCAGGGGAGTGGTTAATCTTAAGAGTCCAGAAACAGAGGACCCTAGGACCATCAGGGGAGAAGAGCACAAGCAGAATGTGGGAACTTATCCAGAGAAGCAGAGATGGAGGCAGAGATGGGGTTATGGAGAAGGGGAGCGACTAAGAACTCTAGATTCATGGGAAGAGAGGGGCTAAGAGCTGGTGGCCAGGAGGCAGACTTGTAGACTGTGCCCTTTGGAGGTGTAAATTATTATATATGCCTGAGTGCTTTTTTTGTTTTTGAAAAAATCTAAAGTGAATAGAGATAAATACTGTTAACTGATGGTACATGGAGAGGATTATCATCATTTTAGTGAATCAAGGTGTATTGTTTGTTGACCGTAAAACTGATGATCTGCCCTGTATATTTGCACTCAATTTACAATAAAAACGTTAAAAAAAATTTTTTTAAAAAAAAGCTAAAATGAAGAGAGAGAAATACTGTTAACTGATGGTACATGGAGGGGATTATAATCATCGTAATGAAACAAAGTATATGATTTGTTGAATATAAAACTGATGATCTACCCTGTAAACTTTCTACTCAATCCACAATAAAAAACTTTTTTAAAAAAAGACTGTGGTGGTGGTTGCAGCGCATGGGGAATGTGGTTGGTGTAGTTGGATTGCATGTGTGAATATGGTTGAATGGCAAGTGTTTTGTTTACATTTGTATATGTAAGCGGTACTATGGCTGTCTATATAAGTACTCTGGGAGCACAGTGGCTCCATATCATAAGCACTGGACTGCAAATCACAAGGTTGGCAGTTTTGAGTCCACCAGATGCTCTATAGAAGAAAGATGAGGCTTTCTGCCCCCGTGAAGATTTAAAATCTCAGAAATCCTATACAGGGTTGCCATGAGTGGGAACTGATTTGATGGCACTTAAAAATAACAACAATATGAGTACTTTCACCATTTTTTTTTTTTTAATTTTTTACTAGTATTAGTGCATTATTTCTAAGGAAATAAAATTTCAAATAAGAAACCCAACTTACAAGACTACATATAGCTAAGCATGAAAATATACACTATTATTCATTTATTCACCCCTTCTCCCCAAAACAAGGTGCAAAAGGCAACCATGAAGTCGTGAAAAACTCTTTTGATTTCAGGTCTACAGCAGATAAAACCTAACAACTCTGATTTTTGTGGGGCCATATGAATTAGATAAGATGACAAAACAATTAAAACTCTGGCCTTGCTTTTTAAGCACAAAAGAAGGCATATCCTTTCTTCTGTTAGGTGAATCAATACGTAAGTGGCTGGGTATACACATATCAGACATGCTTTCCAATACTGCTAGTGGCGGTGAGGAGGAGGGGTAGATAGAGCCAAAAGTCTGGTGTGTTGCTACAGGGTAAGCAATGGATCACAAAGTCAGTATAAACCACAAGGTTGGCAATTCAAATTCACCAGCAGTTCCTTGGAAACCCTATACAGGGTTGCTATGAATTGGACCTGACTCAATGGCACTTAACAACAACACACGCATTACATTTTTCACTCTTCTTCAAAACTACCAGCTGGTCCACGGGAGAAAGATGAGGCTTTCTGCTCCCATAAAGATTTACAGCCTCAGAAACCCTGTACAGGGTCACTATAAATCAGAACCGACTCCATGGCACACAGCCGCCGCCACCACCTCTTCCCTCCAGCCTCTTCTGAACAATACCTGTGTTTTAAAGAGTTCACTGCAGTTCTGGAACACTTTTGATGACGTCTGATATTTCCCAGACAAGCCACTTTTTTCCTTAAGTTTTTCCAAATATTTCTCTATATCTTCTGTCTGAAAAAATACAGCAAATAAAAAATATTTACCATTCGCAAGATGATATTCACAAACAATATATTTAAAAGCAGAAAAAAGATCTCCTTTCCTACAAAATACAGAAGTTCCTGGGTGATGCAAATGGTTATGTGCTAGTCTACTAATAGAGAGGGTCACATTTCAAACCCACCCAGAGATGCTTGGGAGTCAGGCCTGGAGATCTGCTTCTCAAAGGTCACAACCATGAAAACTCTAGAGTAGTTTAGTTTACACACCTGAGGTCGCCTTGAGTGAAAATCAGCTACTAACAACAACAGTACAAATATAATCTCCTTGTTCTGTTAAAACAACTGCTTCATGGTATATGTACAGGTTCCACATGAGCACAATTAAGTGTTTTTGAATGTTCATTCTTCACAATGTTACCCATAAGTTTTTATGACCACATAGTCAAATGCCTTTGCATAGTCAATAAAACACAGGTTAACATCTTTTTGGTATCCTCTGCTTTCAGCTAAGATCCATTAGTTAATCAGCAATCTCTCATTCCACATCTTCTTCTGAATCCAGTTTAAATTTCTGGCAGCTTCCTGTTAATGTACTGCTGCATCCAATTTGGGATTATCCTCAGGATAATTTTACTTGCATGTGATATTAATGACGGTGGTGGTGATTATGTGCTTTTCCAAGGCTATAAATCTTTATGGGAGCAGAAAGCCTTATCTTTCTCCCACAGAACCTCTGGTAGCTAACCTTGAGGTTAGCAGCCCAACTCGTAACCACTACGCTACCAGAGTTCCCTGATATTGCTCAATAATAACTACATTCTGAAGGATCACCTTTCTTTGGAATAAGATCTCTAATTCCAATTGATCCACTCAGTTGGCCAGGTAACTGTCTTCTAAATTTCTTGGCATAGACACCTTAACTGGTCTTCAATGTAGTTGTATGTATATTACTCTATATCCATTTCAGGACAGATCTTAGAATGTTCTTTTTGATAGTGAATGTGACACTGTTCTTCTTCAATTTGTCACTGCTGACATAAGAGACCATTTAACTGTCTATATCAAAATGGCCAATTCCAGTCCATTTCAACTCACTAACGCCAAGGATGTTGATCTTCAAGTATTCCATTTCATTTTGACAACTTCTAATTTTCCTAGATTCATACTTGGTAAATTCCACATTCCAATTAATAAAAGATGTCTGAAGCTGTTGTTTCTTTGAGTTATGCCAAGTCTGCAGATTTAGGTTCCAAAAGTATTATGCCATCTACATCATAGAGGTCAATTTTATTTTGAGAAGGCAGCTCTTCCTCAGCCATATTTTGAGTGCCTTCCGATCTGAAGGGTTCATCTTCCAGTACTTATCAAACAATGTTCTGCTATTATCCCAAAGGCTTTCACTGGGCAATTTTTTCAGAAGTAGATCACCAGGTCCTTCTTCCTAGTCTGTCTTCATCTGGAATCTCTATTGAAACGTGTCCACCATGGGTGACTCTGCTGGTATTTAAAATATTGGTGGCATAGCTTCCAGCATCACAGCCCACATGTAAGTCACCACAGAACAACAAATTGGCCAATGAACAACTGGTAAATAGAAAAAGATCTAAGAAATGTCAAACCATATTCTAGAAAGATTATCATTTCCTTCCAAATTCTTTAGTCTTTTCCTTCATATCAATCCTATCTATGTTATATAACAAAAGCAAAAAGCAACTCCTAGTACTTCAAAAAGGTAATGTAAAATTACCTTATTAGTAGGCAGAGATTCAAAATGTTTAGGTTTTGAAAAACTGAGATAGCCCATGGTAAGTATTTTTTAAAGACCAATCAAATTATCTTTAGAAGGAAACCTCAAGAACAGAAGAGGAATCCTTAAAATAGAAAAGAAAATTATGCAAACGAATGGAAAAGACTTGAAAAAGCCAACTTGGAGCTCTATGTTTTCAATGCTGAAGTATAAGGCAGTACAAAGTGTGGCCAGTGGGCACTGGAGGCTCCCTGAAATCCTTTCTCAAGGTCTAAGAAGTCAAAGTTATTTCATAAGATGTTTTTTGGGGTTTTTTTGCACTGATAGTACAAAAGCAATCGTGAGTAAAATTGCTGCTCCCTATCAATGTAACACCAAACTGTAATCACTGTATTATTCAGTCACAAACTTGAGGTTAAAAAAAAAAAAAACAAATTCTAGTTTAACTTAAGGACATTCTTGGTAAAACAGTCAAAATTATTTATTATGATACTATCTGGGTAGGTCTTTTTAAATATTCTGCACTTTCTGCTTTAATTTCTAATTCAGTAACTCACACAAACAAGAGACTGCAACAATTTCTAAAAATCTTTAAAGGTCTTGTTATCAAAAAGTTTAAGAATAAGAACTGCTGGGAGGCTTGGATTCTAATTCTACCTCTGCTGCTCTAGAACTATGTGACACTTTTCTCTAAATAAAATTCAAGAGGTTACAGCCAGATGATTTCTAATGTTGGAGAAAAGTTTCTAATTCTATGACCATTTACCTTTAAGATGAAGATTTCATTGTAACAGTCAGCACTTTTCAGAAACCACGTTACATTCAAAGACAGATCACAAGGTTCTCCATCAACTATAAGAGAAGAAATGCTTGCAAATAAAAGATGATTCACTAACAAAAGCACTTTTCCTAAACAGCCCATATCCCATTTATTTCCTAACCCAATTTGAGACACTCAGAGACCATTCCCTGCCCAAACGTAAGGTGGCGGTGGTGGTGGTAAGCTGCGAAGTTGGTTCCAACCCTGCATAGGGTTTCCAAGGTTATAAGTCTTTACATGAGCAGAAAGCCTCATCTTCCTTATGCAGAACAGCTGGTAGTTTCGACTGCTGACCTTGAGGTTAGCAGCCTGACTCGTAACCACTAAGCTATACCAGAGTTTCTTTGACCAAATATAGCAAGCTAATTTTTAAGTTGATAATTTTGTATGGCCAGCAGATGATGTCATAAATTTTGGCAGAAAAAAAGGTTCCCCAACCCTGCTGAATAGGGTTTCCAAGGAGCGGCTGGTGTGTCTGAACATCAACCTTGTTCACAGTCCAGTGCTTACTTAACCTACGGTGCCTCTCCCTGCTTCCACCTACCTAAGAAAATGTACACTGGAGACTGCCCACTTTATGTAAATGTGACAAAAAATAATGACTATATATAGGATCCTCCTTTCTGTTCTTTAACAAGCCATATGCCTGATTATAAGCTCACTTTTTATTTTAAATTGTTTCCAAAAACTAACAAACTGTTGTTGTAAGTGCTTTCAAGTCAATTCCAACTCATAGCAACTCTGTATAGGGTTTCCAAGCTAGCACATATTTACAAAACTCTTAAAATACATAAAAACCTCACCTGTTGAACAGGTTCTATAGGAACAATACATATTGCAATCTTGCTATAATCTATCGGAACAGTGTTGCTGAGTCAATTCCGACTCCTAGTGACCTTGTGTAGGGTTTCGGAGGAGCAGTTTGTGGGTTTGCACCACCAACCTTTTGGCTCACAGTCCAGTGCTTATCCTACAGCGCCACAAGACTGAGTAATTTAAAGCCAGTAAGAAAATGTACCCTAAACAGGAAGTCTGTGAGGAAACAGCTTCAAAAGTATTACTAATTCTGTTAAAAAATATTTGTTACTTTGAATAGGAGTTTTAAAAGACAATGAGATTGGCCTTGCTTAGTCAAAAGAAAAGGCTCCCTAGTGGTGCTGTGGGTTAAGCATCAGGCTGCTAACACAAGGTTGGCGATACAAACCCACCAGCAGCTCCAAGGGAGAAAGATGAAGAAGTTATCTGTCCCTACAAAATTTCCAGTCTTGGGAGACTTTATATAGGGTCACTATGAGTCAGAATTAACTGTGACAGTAGAGTTAACAGGAAAGGAGACTTTGTGACATAGCATAATACCATAGTGGGTAAATGACATAGTTGGGGTTGCTAATCTCAAAGCCATCAAGCATGAAGCTGACTGTGCCTGTAAAGATTTAGTCTCAGAAACCCAAGGAGCAGTTCTACTTTAGCCACAGGGTCACTATCAGTCGGTTTAGACTCGATGGCAGTGACTTTGGTTCTTGGGTTTTATTAAAAGCAAAGATCCCTGGGCAGTGAAAATGGTTTGTGTTCAACACCTAGGGTGAGGTTGATGGTTTGAATCCACTCAGCCAGTGCCATGTAAGAAAAGTCTGGTGATCTGATTCCATAAAGATGACAGCCAAGAAAACTTTATGGAGCAGTTCTGTTCTGGAACAGTTATAGCAACTGTTTTTTGGTTTATTCAGTGAAAATAAAAAATGCCCAAAAAACTCTAACATATAGTATACAAATAAAGAGAAAGACCAAAGTTTAAGGCACCTCAAATCCTCCAAAAACAATGAAGTGAAAGGAGGGACCTTTTAGATCACTTTCCTGTAGTCTAAACAGTATGATATTCAATGATTATTTATAAATAATTAAAGAACAAGGTCAACCAACCATGACTTGCAACTTTGCACTTTATGGAGAGAGGTAAGCAGAGCAGCACACATGGATGATCCAGATTTTTATCCCTAATCATTCAATAGAATGCCCATGATCATTTATTCTCTGAAATAGAGTCTCTAAGATAAAGGTAGCAGTAGGCTCAAATGTAACTGTTGTTAGGATGACGCAGAACCCAGCAGTGTTTCATTCTGTTTTGTACAGAGTCACTATGAGTCAGTACAAACTAGATGGCACCTAATAACTCAAGAAAGCTTTTCTTTAAGAAACAATGGGATAATTTAGATGCAAACACAGTGGTTTTTCCACTGGACAGACTGGTTTTGTTCCATATAATCCCAATTTCCTGATAATATATTTGAGCTTCCTCTTCAAATGATCCAGGTGGTGCAAAGTACTCCTTTTGTAAATAAAAGACTTACTGAATGGCTTGACAAACTTAAGTCTTATGTTCCAGCAAACATTTGACATGAAGACAAAATTGGTGGTATCTCAATAACTAAGAACAATTTAAAAACCATACACAAAATCAATTCACAAACTTAAACGTAATTCAACTGAGATGTGACTAAGTATCTAACTACATGTAGCAAACACCAGAAAAACAAGCAAAGAAAATGAAGTACAAGAAGTATTCTATAGACTATTCAGTGAAAGGAACTTAGTTATAATTACAGGTGCTAAAGCATTTCTAGATTGTGCTAGACTATTGTTGTTGTTCTATGCTGTGGAGTCGGTTCGCACTCATAGCAGTGACCCTGCACAGGGTTTCCGAGGCTGTAAATCTTTACGGGAGCAGAAAGCCTCACCTTTCTCCCACGGAACCACCAGTAGTTTCGAACTGCTGACCTTGAGGTTTGCAATCTGACTTGTAACCACTGCACTACCAGAGCTCCTTAGCGACCCTATACTAGGGCTTCCAAGGAGCAACTGGTAAGTTTGAAGAACTAAAATTTAAGACTTAAATAAATGGAAAGGCATTCTGAGCTCATTGTTGTTAAGTGCCATCGAGTTAGTTCCAACTCACAGCAACCCTATCTAGGGTTTCCAAGTGACTTTGAACTGTCAACCTTGCAGCTCAAACCAATCTTGCGGTCCAGTGCATCTACAGTGCCACACCAGGACTCCTCTGAACTCATAGAAGACTTAATATTGTTAAAATGCCAGTACTATTCAAAATGAAGCATATGATTCAACACAATTCCTATCAAAATTCCAAAAGTCTTCTTTGTGGAAATCAAAAAGACAATCCTCAAATTTATTTGGAATTGTAAGAGATTTCAAATATCCAAAGCAATATTGAAACAGAAGAATAAAGTAGGAAGACTCAGACTTTGAAATTTTAAAATATACTATCTATAGCTACAATAATCAAAACAGTCTGATACTGGTACAACAATAGATCCACTGCCCAATGAAGTAGAATTCAGAGTCCAGAAATAATCGACAAGGATGCTAAAACCATTCAATGGGGAAAAATAATCTCTTCCATTAATGGTGTTCAGAAAATTGGATCTCCACATGCAAAAGAAGGAAGTTAGATTCACACCATCTATGCAAATTAACCCAAAATAGATCAAAGACCTAACTGTAAGAATTAGAACCATAAAACTCTTAGGTAACAAAAAAACATGGGTGCAAAGATTCAAGACCCTGTTTTTGACAATGGATTCATGGATAAGACACCAAAATCCCAAGCAATAAAAGACAAAACAAACAGAATTTCATCAAAATTTTAAATCAGCAAAAGATTTGAATAGACATTTCACCATAGAAGATATACAAAAAAACAAAATGTGCATGAAAGAATGTTCACTGTCATAAATCACTAAGGAAATGCAAATTTCAATCACAATGAAATATCACTTCACTGCTGTGTGCCATCAAGTAGTTTCCAATTCATACTAGCCCTGTACAGGGTTCTGAGAGCAGCCGCTGGATCTCAACTGCCGAGTTTGCAGTTACCAGTCTGGTGCTACACAACCACCATTGATGGCTATTATAAGAAAAAAGGAAAATAGTGTTGGAGAGGACATGAAGAAACTGGAATTCTCATCCACTACTAGTGGAATTGTAAAATGGTACAGGCATTATGGAAAAACAATTTGGCGGTACCTCAAAAACTTAAAGACCCAGTAACTCTACTCCTAGGCATAAGGCCAAAAGAACTGAAACTAGAAACGCCAACAGATACTTACATAGCTCCTGTTAATTAACAGGTGAATAAAATAAATATAATGTAGCACAAGCAATCCCTGGATTATGAATGAGTCTGTCATTAGCCAAATTTATATGTAAATTCAAATCTAATCTATCAGTTAGTCAAATGTCTTCGTAACATTATTTTTTAATATATCAAAAAGTGCCCAAGTAAATATTGTACACTTCTATAAGAAGTAGAGCTTGCCATTATAGGAAACTAATGTTTCAGGGACTGCGTGGCAGTAGTTGGTGGTTATGTGCTGTGGAGTCGGTTCAGACTCAACATAGCAACCCTGTATAGGGTTTTCGTGGCTGTAAATCTTTACACGAGCAGAAAGCCTCACCTTTCTCCCACAGAACCGCTGGGAGTTTCAAACTGCTGACCGTGAGTGAGATTAGCAGCCCGACTAGTAAGTAATCACTATACTACCAGAGCTCCTTAGTTTACAGATACTGTGTAACATTCCATTATTTGTATACAAATACAATGTATAGTGTACATTTCTATCCATAAAAAATAAAAAAAATTGAAGACACACTTCCAGATATATTAAAACATCTGTAACATAATAACACAACTATTGTTAAGTGCCATCAAGCTGGTTCCAACTCATAGCAATTCTATGTACAACAGACCAAAACCCTGCCTGGCCCTGCACCATCCTCACAATTGTTGCTGTTTGAGCCAATTGTTACAGCCACTGTGTCAATCCATCTTGTTGAGTCTTCCTTTTTAGCTGAAGCTCTGCCAAGCAAATGATACAGTAACAATAATAACATTTTGACGTAACTCACAAAATAGCACCTATTTGTTATTACAAACCATTGTTCAGATTTCAAATTTTTAATATAAGGTTAACTTGTAACTACAGGTTGTACAAAAATCCATCATTTTTAACCCACAGACTCTGTGTATGTGCGCATGAGTGTACATATATAGAGAGAGTGTCCTGGTATAGCATTGAATGATAATCACTAGACTGCTAACCTCAGAGTTGGCGGTTCAAACCCGCCAGCTTCTCTTTGGAAACCCTCTATAGGATCGCTATGAGTCGGAACTGACTCAACAGCACTAACAACACACACACACACGTGTATATACCTGTATATAGGGTACTGGACTTCTGGTGTGGTACTGCAGCACAGCAGTAGCACTGGACTACAAATCACAAGATTGGCGGTTCAAACCCACCAGCTGCTCCTTGGATACTCTATACAGGGTTGCTGTGAGTTGGAACCAACTCAACAGTACTTAACAACAATAATAATATAGGGCCCTGGTGTAGCACTGTAGGATAAGCACTGAACTGCTAACCACACTAGCCACAAGGTCAGCAGTTCAAACCTACCAGTCACTCTAGAAATCCTATACAGGGTCACTATGAGTCATAACCAACTCAATAGCACACAACAATCTGTAACTATACCTGGATAGATAAATACATATAGATACTATACACACACATAAACACACAATGAGGAGTACTGACTGGTGTGGCATTACATACAGGTTAATGCACTAGACTGCAAGGTCAGTCTGAACCACAAGACCGGCGGTTCAAGCTCACCAGCTGCTCCTCAGAAACCCTATACTTAACACCACCACCACACACAATGAAAATTCAGTTAAAAAGAGAACTGAAGTACTGATATATCCAAAGGATATTTCCACTCATATGAAATATTCAGAATAGGGAAATGTAACAGAGATTAAAGTTCATGAGTGGCTACTTGATATGGATAAAGTGGCTACTTGATGTGAACCTTAGTGGTTCAGTGGTTAAAGTCTTTGGTTACTAACAAACAGGTTGGGTGGTTTGAACCCATCAGCTGAACGGGGAGAAAGATACGGCAGTCTGCTTCAGTAACAATTTACAACCTTGAAAATCCTATGGAGCAGTTGTAGTCTGTCTTATATATAGGATCACTAAAAGCTGAAATTAACTGACGGCAATGGGTTTGGTTTTGGTTTTGCTATGGGTAGCAATAGGAAATAATGGGAGGGCTAATTATTGCTTAAGGAGCTCTGGTAGCTTAGCGGTTAAGAATCGGGCTGCGAACCTTAAGGTCAGCAGTTCAAAACTACCAGCTGCTCCATAGGAGTAAGATGAGGCTTTCTATTCCCATAAAGATTTACACCCTCGGAAACCCTGTACAGGGTCGCTATGGGTCAGAACCGACTCGACAGCACTTAACAACAACAACAATTATTGCTTGGAGTCTGGTGTGGTGCTCTGGGTTAATGAGCCAGACTGCAAAGTCTTTTGAACTGCAAGGTCAGCAGTTCAAACTCACCAGCTGCTCCTCGGAAACCCTATACAGGGTCGCTATGGGTCAGAATCGACTTGACGACACTTAGCAACAACAACAATTATTGCTTTGGTCTGGTACCGTAGTGGTTACAAATCGGGCTGTGAACTGCAAGGTCAGCAGTTCAAAACTACCAGCTGTTCTGCAGGAGAAAGATGAGGCTTTCTGCTCCCACAGAGATTTACAGCCTCGGAAACCCTGTTCAGGGTCGCTATGGGTCAGAACCAACTCAACGGCACTTAACAACAACAACAATTATTGCTTAAGTGATACAGAGGTTTTGTTAAGGATGATAAAACAATTTGGAAATGGGTAGTGATAACTGCTGAACAATATGGTGAATGTAATTAATGTCATCAATTTACATAAAAGTAGTTGAAATATTTTGTGACATGTTTCACAATTAAATTTTATTCTAAAATGTTTTAATGTAAAAAACAATGTTGACAATAGTTCATTAGAAGCAGAAAATAAGTTATTTAAAAGTTTAAAGATCACTCAATAACTTCAACAAACAACTTCATGGAATTCAAAAGCTCACATTTCAGGAAGATAGTGGTATTTCCGAAGAGGATCTTGCCAAAACTAAAATAATTTTTCCCCTGCAGAGATAAAGCAAAGAAAGATAATCAGCATCACACCATTAACCACCAAAGCAGAATATAACTAGTATTATAGCGTAAATTTATAAAACATTCAAATTTGTCTTCTTAAAAAAAGACATCAGTATCTCTCCTTTTAGTAAAATTCAACCATATCTAATCAGCAGGACTTTGCTTCATGGCCAAGAGACATGATTCTTCACTTCAGGTAAGGACTGTAGAAGAGAGGCTGCTATATGTGTGTGAGGGAGGAGAGGTATCCCTTAAACAGTTTATTCCTTTTACCCACTAACCACTGCCTAGAATAACCAATCACTTTCAAATTACATATTCTATGAGAGAAATGGACTTCTGGTGTGGCACTGTAGGATAAGCAAGGGACTACGAACCACAAACTCCACCAGCTGCTCCTCAGAAACCCTACACAGGTTTGCTGAGTTGACTCAAAGGCACTAAACAAGAGTGAGTGAAAACCAGAGTGTATTTTTAAATCTAAATGACTTATTTTAATAACAAAAGGTAAAAGTCTAAAATTGAAAACCTGATGATCATCACCAAATGAGCAAGACCTACAAAGCTCACCATATGATAGTCCAAATAAGAGTTCAGTATTTATTTCAACCAGTGAGTAGTGCAAAACGAAACAAAAAGGCCAACAAGTTTTTATGTTGGGAGAGAACAGTCACTGGAGAAGGATGTCATGCTGGGTAAGGTGGAGGATCAGAGAAAAAGAGGAAGACCCCCAACGAGATGGATCAGCCAGGTGGCATCATTGATGGCATCTAGCTAGTGTGGCGGCAGTAGAGAGGTTGGCCCAGGATCGGACATTGTTCCGTTCTGCTGTGCGTGGGGTCGCTATGAGTCGGTTCCGACTCGATGGCACCTGACAACATTGTTGATTCAATCAGGCTGCTAACCTCAGAGTCATCAGTTTGAAACTACCAGCTGTTCCCGCGGGCGAAAGATGAGGCTTTCTGCTCCCATAAAGATCGACAGCCTTGGAAACCCTGTGCAGGGTCGCTATGAGTTTGAACCGACTCCACAGCACAGAACAACAACAACATTGTTGATTTAACAGCGATCTTGCACAGGGTTTCCAAGGAGCAGTTGATGGGTTTGAACGACCAACCTTGCGGTTAGGTTAGCAGCCCAGTGCTGATCCTTATAGCACCACACCAGGATTCCACATGTTTTTACAGGACTAATGCTTTTCAGCATTTCCTGCATGCAACTGGTTCTTCTTGTCAGCTCACTGGGTTTATTCCAAAAAAGTTTTAAAGGGCAAGAGGGGGGGCAGAGAAACTTAATCTAGCTAGTAAATTGTCCAAAAGAAAGACTAGCCATGTCACATTAAACTTTAGAATGTTATTTCTTCTATTGTACCCATTCCCATGTTAAAATACATGCAAAGGAATTACACGAGGAAGCTTAGAATAACAATTACAAAATGCAAATGAACTCAAACAACTTCCTGCAAAGAAATTTAAAAAGTGCAGAGGAAAAACAACCAAGCAAACAGAAAAGAAGATGATGCGTCTCCCCCAATCCAGTCACTGGATTCTGTGAAACTTTAGCTAAAAGGAGACCACACTCCGACTACACACCAAGTTGACAAATTCACAGTAACAGTTCTCTTCCTTTTCGACAAGAAATTGACCCACGACTCGTTCTCGGTCCTGAAGAGACCCTGACATTCCGGCTATTCTACCCAAAGAAGCGTGTTACTTTCCGCTTCAGGGAGGTGGGGACTCTTTTGGCTAGCGAAAGACACTTCATCGTTTTGGAAAGCGGACTTTTGCAAACCTTCCTGGACCCTTTGGGCCACCGTAGCCCCACCCCTTAGTCCTCAGGGCTCATACACAATTGAAATGAACACTCACCGAAGGTATTGGAATGTGCCACTTTGATCTGTCCGCAGCAGCTACCGATGCCGGACCTACACCGAAAGATGACAATGGAGACGGCTGAGCCCCCATTAAAAGAAGAATGACGGGCAACACCTGAAGCCACGCAGCCGCCGCCATCTTCACAACCCAAGAGTGTCTGCCGAAAGCATTTCACCTTCTTCCGGTCTGTACCGCCCACTTCCGGTTCTGCTATGGGGGCGGGATCATCCGGGCTCTCAAAACCTCACGGGGCTTGTTTGTTTGGTGATCCAATGGTCCCTCCTTCGGGCGTTGTCATCGTTTCGTGTGAGACTACGTCGTCCCGCCGTAACCTTGGAGGTCTCCTGGGACAGTGAGGACTTTCAGCTTCCTTGGCCTCGGCCCTCATCTTTCTCCCAGACCTCAAACGGTTTGGGAATTGGACAGGCTCTCGGTGCAGAGTTAACCACTCTGCTCATTTTGCTCTCCCTAGCTCGTCGTTCCTTCCAAATCAGACACGTGGGCCAGGGGTCTGGGAAAAGTTAGTCTTTCTGCCTGATTGGCATCTGGAAATGAGTTTGGGAAAGTTGATGAGTTTAAGCAAAGGCTGAAATTTGACAGAGTGAAAGCACTGGGTGGTCTTTAAAGATGGTCTTTAAAGGCTCCTTCTAACCCCTGAAAAGTATGAAGCTGCAGAACCGTTTGGCCAGAGAACAACGGCCATCTGACACTTCCCACTGGAAGCCACCACGTACATAAACCTCCCAGTCTAGGAGGCTGTTTAGTGCTTTCCGCGACTCCTGGTTATTCACTAGGGCTCAGTGAATTCACGCCCCCTCCACTGCAAAGGCAGTTTCGGTGCTGAGATACCGCAACCAAAGCACGTTTCCTCAGCAGTTGTCAACATCACTTTAAAAATTGCCTCAGAAGTAAGAGGCAAGATTCGTCTCCTTAAGGACCTGGAGGGAGATCCGTATCTAGAGCCTCACCGGTGATGAAGTATTGGTTGTAAATTAGAAAGAAGACCAGTTGGCGCTTAAAGGAAATCTCTTTGGCCAAAGAAGAGAGAGCCATTTCCCGGAGCTACTGGGAGCCATGGAAGCAGCTAAGGAAGAAGTCAGGTAAAGGCCCAGTGCTCCAACAGGGACTGGCTTCAGAGCCTACGGAGGCAGGTAATATAGTACCTGAAAGCAACCTTCTGGCTTTGAAGGTTTTACTGATTCCGCTTCTCTGCATTTATTTGCCTACTTAAATCTTTTTCGTTTATTCTCTCAATTCCCCAGAGTTAGTTGATTATTAATGAATAATGTGTGCCAACGAGTTGGTTGTGAATCATAGCGACCCTATGTTTAGGGTTTCCAAGAGCCGCTGGTGCATTTGAACTGCCAACTTTGCGCTTAGCAATGCAGTACTTATACTACAACGCTGCACCAGAGCTCAGTATTAACAAATTGTTGTTGTTGTTGTTGTTGTCAAGTGCCATCAAGTCGGTTCCGATCCATAGCGATGCTGTATAGGGTTTCCCAGGAGCCACTGGTGTGGTTCAAACCGACTTTGCAGTACAGCACATTAACCCACAGCACCACACCCTTCAAAAAACACTTTCACAATGTTTAAGTAATGTAGCAGGAGAATTGTGAAGGAGACCTGGTAATATAGCGGATTGCGTGTTAATCCACCAGTCACTCTGTGGGAGAAAGATGAGGCTTTCTGCTCCAGTAAAGATTTCCAGCCTCAGAAACCCAGTACAGGGCTGGCTCTGAGTCGGAAGTGACTACATGACATACAGCCACCACCACCAGGAGAACTGTGATCAGAACTCTTAACACAGTAATTTCAAGCTTGTTTTCGGGATTAAAAAACACTCATCGTTTCCTGTATCTTTCTGGAGGACATTCTTCAAACCTAGAAACAGGAAACCACACGTTTCTTTAACTTTTACACACTGGATTAAAAGTGATTGACTGAGTCCAATGAAGGTCTTGATTATTCTCATAGTGGACAGTGTTTTAATGTAGCCAAGTGTATTATGTCTTGCTTTAGTAAGATTTTGAAATTTGGGTTCAAGCATAGCTTGCTACATAGTCGTAGACATACTAGGTTCTTTTGTATTCAGCTACATCTCTATGAAAGCCATTTTTTTCCCTTTAAGTCTGGCGTAGTTAAATGAGATGAAGGCTAATTTAAATACATAAACTCAAGTAGCAATACACATACATCTTACATTTTATTCCAGAAGCTGTTTTTTTAGAATCTTGTTTTTAAGAAATCTTGCTGTGTGCATTCGCTTAAAAAAAAGCACAAGATTTTCCTTCTACATCTGAGTCTATAATCCTTGCAACTTGCACATACCTCTCTTATGTTGTTGTTGTTGTTAAGTGCCATCGAGTCGGGTCCGACCCATAGCGACCCTGTACAGGGTTTCCGAGGGTGTAAATCTTTATGGGAGTAGAAAGCCTCATCTTTCTCCCGCGGAGCGGCTGGTAGTTTCGAACCGCTGACCTTAAGGTTCGCAGCCCGATTCGTAACCACTACGCTACCAGAGCTCCTTCACAAAAGGAGAAATACTGCATAGGACCCTTAATGTAAAAGAATAAGAAAAAGAACACACAATAAAAGGGGGGAAAATTATATAGCATGTGTAGACTTGTGTTGTGATTGTTCAGGAGTTCTGGTTGCATAGTGGGTTAGGAGTTGAGCTGCTAACCACAAAGCAGTTTGAAACTACGAACAGATCTGCTAGAGAAAGATGAGGATTGCTGCTCCCTTACAGAATTATAGCCTAGGAAACCTTATACAGAGTCACTATGAGTCAGAACTGACTCCAAAGCGCATAAAAACCACCACCACCACTGTAATTGTTAAGGTGCCCTAATGGGGCAGTGGGTAAAACATGGGACTGCTAACCAAAAGGTTGTTGGTTCAGAACCCACCGGCCGCTCTTCAGGAAGAAGATGAGGTCGTCTGCTTCCATTAAGGGTTTACAGTCTCCGAAACCCTTCGGAGTAGTCCTCCTCGGTCCTGTCGGCTCAATGGCAGTGGGTTTGGGGGTTCTGATTATCGTAATTGTTGGTCTTGCCCTTACAGAGAGCTTAAACATAGTTCTTTATATCACCGTTCAAGGCCAGAACTCAGTAAAAGACTATCCTCAAAATAAAGATTTTAGCAAGTAACTGGGCTGGGAAGCGGGAATGGATTGTGAATTTTTGTTGCAACTGTTAGGATGTTGCTACTTCAATTTTTACTTCAAAAAAAGTAAAATTTTTTGACTTTGAGAAAGTGCATTTCAAAAGTAAGACATTTGATAGAACTCAAACTTCTGGCTAAGCTTTAGTCCAAATCCCTGTGTCCTAATTGATTCACTCAGTTCTGTACTTTTTCTGTCATACGTGGACTGCTAGCTATCATTTCTGTAAAAAATGTTCCCTGCTATCTATCATTTCTGTAAAAATTTCACCTACAGATGAGCAGCTCTACAGAAAAATGCAATTTTGCTTACTTTACTCACACAGATGTTGAAAAGAAAAGATGAAGTTAAGTTTCAGAGAGATGTACTTAGAACAAACTAATGTTAAATAGAGACAGTTTTTCTGTATCAAAACCTTTTCTGCCCTTAAGCATACGAATTAGCCCTTTCACTTGTGTTTGTTTTTTTCAACGAAGTTTATAGTCATACTTTAGCAGAGTCCATCAATATAATACAGATCGAATTCCATTAATGCTCCCCTCTGAGAAACAAGCTCCCTTTTGCTATAGATCAGAAACTAAGTTATAGGTGCCAGGAAACACGGAACTCTTGTGGTTGGCCAATTCTCAGAAAATACTTCCTTTACTTTCCCCCCTAAAAATACTGGGGTTTTTTGTTTTTGTTTTTTTCTGACCCCCTTTACCATACTTTTATACTTTTCTATACCTTGTTCAGACTAAACCTAAGGGGGACCTAACCTCCCTTAAGACTTACTATGGTCAATATGCTACCAACTTCATGAATGCACTCCAGCTGTACTTGCAGTTTTTGCTAAGATAAGCACTAGACTGCAAGGTCCGTTTGAACCGCAATGTCATCGGTTCAAATTCAACAGCTGCTCCTCAGAAACCCTATACAGTCACTATGAGTCGGAACTGACTGGATAGCACTTAACACAACAACAAGGCTCTAACCGGAGCCCTGGTGGTGCTCAGCTGTTAACCGAAAGGTATGTGGTTCAAACCCACCAACCCCTCAGTGAGAGAAAGCTGTCAGTCTGCTTCCATGAACACTTCACAGCCTTGGAACCCCTGTGGGGCAGTTCTGGCCTGTCCTGTAGGTTTGCTGAGTCAGAATTGACTTAATGGGAGTAGGTTTGGTTTGGGTTTGAGGGAAACCCTGTAACTCCTTGGAGTATTTTGTCAAAAGCTTCTTCACTCTGTTTCCTGGTTTTGCAAAATGTTCTTTTGTCATCATAAACTTGGTTTTATAATTTTAAACAAACTTGTAATTTTTTCACTAAGACACTTTATAGGTTGTAATTTTTTGAACCAAATTCATAAGATAGAGACAGTGCTCTTTTTCTATTGCTTTCAGAGTAGTCTCAGAATTTGGTATTTTGTTGTTTGCCTTGGATAATTTACAAAGGCTACTACTACTCTGCAACATGCGTAATATCATGTTATGTCACAGCCGCTACACAATTTTGCATTGCAGAACAGGCTCCAAAGATATATTTTCCATGTTCATACTAAAAGAAAGTACAAAAATAGTAAAATAAGTTTCTCAAAATATCTTTTTATTTAGTGTTGAAGATGAGGCTGTGGATGAAAACGTTTTCAAAGACTGCAGTAAGATTGCTTTCTACAGGTAAGGAAAGAAAACATTATCTAGATCAAAACATTTCCAGTAATATTTCAAAATTAATGCTTATTAAATTTTTGAGAACTAACAGGCTTTCTAAAGAAAGGGTAAATTTGGAGATTTAATGATTAAGGCATTCATCAAAAATGGGCCTTTTACTTCTCCCTTTATGTACTTCTATATTATTTGAAGTTTTCAATAAACAGGTATATGAGAGCCAAATGTTTTTAAATCTCATGTTCTTGAATAGGTTATACTTTTACATGATTCAAAAATCAAATTATATAAAAAGATACAATACATTGAAGTTATTTCCACCCCATCCCATCTACTCAGTGCTCTGTCTGGTCCCTGAAAATAACCAGATTTATTCATATCTGATTTATCTTTCTAGTGTTCCTTTTTATAAATATATATTCTTATATCTTCCAGTTTTTACATTGAGTAGCTTTCTACATATACTGTTGTGTACTTCATTTTTTTCTTCTACATAATTTACCTTGAATATTTCCACATATGAGTAGATAGAGATCATCGTCCTCCCTTTTTACAGCTGTATAGATGTACTGTTTCTTTGCGATTCATAAGGTTTTCAGTGACTAAATATTCGGAAGTAGTTTGTCACTCCTTCTTCCTAGTCTGTGTTCGTGTGGAATCTCATCTGAAAGCTGTCCACCGTGAGTGACTCTGCTGGTATTTAAAATACCTGTGGCAGAGCTTTTAGAATCACATCAACTCACAAGCTACCACAGTACAACAAACTGACAGGCGAGAGGAGTCTGTGATAGGATAATATCCATGCACCTATAGGAAGACCAGTTAATACCACTATTATTCAAATTTATGCACCAACAACTAACACCAGTGAGGATGAAATGGAAGAATTCTACCAACATCTTTAATCTGAAAATTGATCAAATATGCAATCAAGATGTATTGATCATTACTGATGATCGGAATGCAAAGGTTGGGAGCAAAGAGGAAGAATCAGTAGTTGGAAAATATGGCCTTGGTGATAGAAATAATCATGGAGATCGCATGATAAAATTCTGCAGAATCAATGATTTGTTCATTTCAAATACCTTCTATAGACAGCATAAGAGGTGACGGAATACATAGAAATCAAATTGACTACATCTGCAGACAGAGACGATGGAAAAGCTCCATATCATCAGTCAAAACAAGGCCAGACTCTGAAACACACCATCAATTACTCATATGCAAATTCAAACTGAAAATGAAAAAAATGGAAACAAGTCCACGAGAGCCAAAATATGACCTTGAATATATCCCACCTGAATTTAGAGATC
>NW_006408522.1:33738896-33746003 GCF_000296735.1 Chrysochloris asiatica | reverse complement strand
TATTGCATTAGGCAAATCTGCTGCACAAGACCTTTTCAAAGTGTTGAAGTGCAAAGATGTGAACTTGAAGACTAAGGTGCGCCTGACCCAAGCCATGGTATTTTCAATAACCTCATGTGCATGTGAAAGCTGGACAGTGAATAAGGAAGACCGTAGAAGAATTGATGCTTTTGAGTTACGGCGTTGGAGGAGAATATTCAAAGTGCCATGGGCTACCAGAAGAACCAACAGATCTGTGTTGGAAGAAGTGCAGCCAGAGGGCTCCTTGGAGGCCAAGATGGCCAGACTTAGTCGCTCATACTTGGGACATATTGTCAGGAGGGACCAGTTGCTAGAGAAGGATATCATGTTTGGTAAGGTGGAGGGCCAGAGAAAAAGAGGAAGACCGCCAATGAGATGGATTGGCAAAGTGGCAGCCTCAGTGGACTCAGGCATGGCAACAATAGTGAGGCTGGCCCAGGATCAGGCAGTGTTTCTTTCTGCTATGCATAAGGTCGCTATGAGTAGGTACCAACTTGATGGCATCTAACAACAACAACAACAGCAACATAGATGTACTGTAATTTCCCTTGGGTTTTCAGTCTTTTGCACTACCATAATGAAGATTTATACATATGTCATTGCATGCAGGCCTATATATAGGATAGATTACCAGGAGTGAGATTAATGGATCAAAAAGCCAATGCATTTGAAATGTTCTTAAATGCTAACAGACTTTCCTCCATAGGTACTATTTTGCACTTCCATCACCATTTTTGACTGCCCGTTTCCCTAGAGTCTCAAAATAAGTTGTTTGTTTTTTTTTAATTTTTTAAGTGACTTTATATGATATGAAAAGCTATAATCATCAAAAGCTGCTTTATATATTATAACTTTCTAATGTTTTTACTCTGCTCTGAAAGAAGGAAATTTTATTTTAATTCTGAACAGGTGCCTTAGAGGGAATTCTACAGTGAATGCCAGATTACCTTGTTAAACCACTAGAATGTGTTGGATTTCCACTCAAATATATTTACTATTAGGGTTCATTTCTTGGAAAGAAGGAGGGATATTAATAAACACAGAAATGTCAACTATGAAAATTGCCCCTCTTCAATAAAATAGACAAGATATCATCCTCAAGCAATATTGTGTGAATAACTGCATTGTTGTTGTTGTAAGAATGACTGCATTAGTACTTCTTTATTGGTGGTGGTGGTGGCCGTGGAGTCAGTTCCGACTCATAGCGATGCTGTACAGGGTTTCCAGGGCTTCATCTTTCTCCTGCGGAACAGCTGGTAATTTCAAACTGCTGACCCTGAGGTTAGCAGCCTGGTTCATAACCACTGTGCTACCAGAGCTCCTTACTTCTTTATTAGTTCGCTAAAAAATAATTATTAATACTTGACTGTTGATAAGTGTCATCAAGTCAGTTCTGACCTATAGCAACCCTGTGTAGGGTTTCTGAGGAGCAACTGCTGAGCTTGAACCGCCAACCTTGCGGTTCAAACGAACTTTTCAGTCTACTACATTAACCCACAGCACCACACCAGGAATTAGAGTACTAGAAATAATCAGAGGGGCACTGGTGTCTCAGTGGTTGAATTCTCACCTTCCTCACAAACCAGTGTTCAGTTTATGGCTAATGTATCTCATGCCTAGCCACCTCTTGTCTGTCAGAGAAGGCTTGTGTATTACTGTGATACTGAACAGGTTTCAGTTTAGCTTCTAGACTAAGATAGACTAGCAAGGCCTAAGAAAGGCCTGGCCATATACTTCCAAAAAACAAGCCAATGAAAGCTCTATGAATCACTGGTCCAGTCCTATGATACATGGGGTCACTATGAATCAGGGGTGACTCAACAACTGCCAACAACGTTTGTGACCAATTCACTTACCATATTCCACTTTAATATGACTTCCATATGATAATATAGCCTATTAGATGCTGACTGTCACAAATCATTCTCAAACATCTGTACACTTAATATCTATAGGCGTCAGAAAAAACAGCTCTCCAAGAAATCCACCTACCGGGCCTTACTAGACTCTGTCAGAATAGGCAAAGACAGCACAAACTTCCAAATCATCAACGAAGCAACTAAGGTGAGATAACTATGTGTTCCTATTTTAATTTGGGGTGAATGAAGTCAATTTCCACAAATGTTAACTGAAACTATGTACACTTCGAAAGTCAACTTGGTTAGAAAAGAAACATCATCTTTTTTGTGTGTACCCTGATATTATTTTAACAATGTAAATATCAACTTCTTGGTTACTTGTATAACAGATTGTGTTGCAGATGTTATTTCCTTTTAATTAGTTTTCATACTGTTGTTCTTATTAAGTGTCGTCAAGTAGGTTCCAACCCATAGCGGCCTTGTATAGGGTTTCTGAAGAGTGGTTAGTGGGTTTGAACCACCAAAACCTAAAATCAGCAGTATAGTGCTTATCCTACAGTACCACACCAGGACTCTAGTCTTCATTTTACACTTAAGATATATACATTGTATTAGCCCTCGTTTTCAGACAGGGAAATTGAAGTCTATAAAGTCTCTTGTCCAAAGTTACACAACCAGAATTTTCTCGTGCGTCATTCAAACTCCATCAACTACCCATACTCTTTCTTGTACTGTTAATGTAAAATTGAGCATGCAGCTTAAGCAAAGTAGAGATTCAATTAATGTCCAAACCTCAAAATGTGAATGGGCCAAGAAAGCAGAGGACTAGCCAAGGTGCTATGTAATTGTATGTCACTAATATTTCGTCTCCTGAGCTGCTTTACAAGCAGGTCACCATAGTTATTACATATTGAAAGGACTGAATACCTTTTCTCACCAGTAAGTCATCACATTACTTCATGTAATGCAAGTATCAGAGTCTGTAGAGCTCTGATCTCAAGCAAATGCATGCAAGCATATAGTTTGGGGAGGTCACCTTAAAATTCTGGACTGAATCCCATGTTAATGTTCTCCTTGTTACTTGGAGTTGAGGTGACTAAAGGGACTTAATGCTTCATGACCTCTATCAGATCAGCGTTGTCAACCTGATATAAGGACAGGACAACTTCAGACATTAATTTCTAAAGTTGTCTGGACCTTGTATCCAGTTCACTACATCATCAAAGAGCCTCCCTTATAGCCCCATTCTGGGATGAGAAAGTGTTTCAAAGCAGATTTCACATTAGGATATGGTACAAGTGTGGTCAGAGTTCTAAAACAAGCTGCATAAATCCATGCATTCAGAATGATGACATTTTAATTCAGGTTTAGGAAGAACCCAAAACTTAAGAAGACATGTTCTGCTCACAGCTGCAGGTTGCAAATTTTGCTGAGTAGACAGCTTCTGCCCAATTCAGCACTTTAAAGTACCTGCCTACCCCCACACAAGTAAAACCCTGACAGTAGTAACTTTGAATGATCAAGACTTGAAGATTATTTTTTTAAGTCCTTCCTCCCTATCGTCTCCCCTGAACCCATCCCTTAATAAGCAACCAATGAAACAGAACTAAGCATCATTCAACTTGATGTGACCAGTTCAAAATAGCTAAGCATTAAAGAAAAGCTCGGTATAGGCCCAGATGCCAAGCTTTCTCACAGAGTCATAGTATATATAGTATTGTGCCTATCCTTAATGACAAAAATAATTGAGTAGAAATTTGATAAAGAAGCTTCCAGAAGAAAATCCAAAAAGGAAAAGAATGATGATGAGTTTGCTTTTTTTTCAAAGTGTTGACTGCCTTTTCAGAATTGTTTTCTTTCCTACTATTATCATTTTTTTTACTTTCAGTAAAAATTTGACTTACAGTGAGGAGCAGAGAAAAACTAGTCTTGCAACAACAGCAAAGAACTTTGAGACTGGGTTAAAAAGCACTGCTGGCAAAGCTACATGGAATAGACCTTTGCCATTATGCTACTTCATATTGTTAATGTTGTCACTTTCTCATGACATAGGTGACCATTTTGGCAGCATATTTACTTTTGCTGTTTTCAGGGTTTCACCAGAGACAACGCTTCTAGCACCTTCTACAAGTGTGCAGGGATATCTCTCAAAACCTATGAAGTGACTCATTGCCTCTTCCTCTAAGCTTGATGAAAATGGGTCTTTGCCTAACTAACCACCAGATCAGCAAATGAGGCATAGCTACTGCATGTAAGCCCATACTGTTTGTACAGAAATGGCCAGTAACAGAGAGCTAACATAGGGACTGACTGCACAGTCAGAAGCTTACCTGGACAGGCTCATTGTGGGTAGGGAACAGGTAAATGAATGCCCAGCATGAGGCTGCCAACTTTCTCTGTAGAGAATCAGTGGTTACAATTATCCAACTGGCTGCCACAGTGGAAGGGGCAATCAGTGCCCTGCAAAAATGTAGTGAACTTTTTGACAATTTTCTGAGTCCTGGGAGGTATTACCAACTGAGAGAACTGTAGCTTACTCTTCTAGACCTTTTAGGTTGTTGTTCCTTACATTGACAAGATGTTCCTAGTACCAGAAGAAAAGCAAGATGTACCCATCAAGGACATGATTGAGTCATAATTTTCCATTTGTGTGTGTGTGTGAGAGTTAAAAAAAAAAAAAAACCAACTTTTTTTGACCTTGTATCCTTGCCTTTTCTTCTGGAATGCTATATGCTATATGCTAGGTCTGTGTGAGAAAGCCTTGGTGTCTGGGTCTGTCCCCAGCTTTTCTTTAAAGCTTAGCTGTTCTGAACTGATTAACACCTTGGCCAACATCAAGCTGAATGATGCTTGGTTCTGTTTCCTTGGTTGTGATTCAATAGAGTGATGGTGTGTTGAGGAATAAGTACTCCAGGTGAGTCTCAGCCTCCATTTCAGCCTCTAGCTCTCATCTCAATTTTTGCCTTTTTGATGAACACTTTAGGCAAAGAGGCCTTGGCAAGCAGCCCAGGCCTTCTCAGTTCTTGAGGCCTCCATCTTCCTGGCCAAGTGCACAGGGGTGCTCTCGGTCTTGGGTGGAGGTGCTGCTTTGGTTTTTTGCTACTTTCCAGTCCCAGTACAGTTGCCTCTTTAGGCACCTTGACTACTGCCTTTTTTTTTTTTTTTTTTTTTTTTGCTGGGAAAGTAGCCCCATTTTTGTCCTTGATGGCCTTGGCTTTGGAACTCTTACTCCCAGAGTTTGTTTGCTTGGGAGCCTCAGCATCCACTGGAAAAGGACCAGGGCTGCTGCCTTTGACTGCTGGCTTCCCACTGAGGCCAACAGCATAGGGAAGGGCCTTTGGGGCTTCCTCTGGTTTGGCCTCACCACCTCTCTTGGGTGCCTTTTCCTGGCTTCTTTACCTTCCCAGGTTTCTTGGGGTCCTTGACCTCATTGGGTTTCTTGGTGGCCATGATTGTTGTTGGTAAGTGCCATCAAGTCCATTCCACTCCATAGCAATCCTGTATAGGGATTCCAAGAAACAGTTGATGAGCTTGAACCACCGACCTTGTGGTTCAAACCGAACTTGCAGTCCAGTGCATTAACCCACAGCACCACACCAATGTAAGGTGCAGCTATTAGTCTCTCCACATGCAGAAGAAAGAAGAGTGATGAGGATTGAAAAGGCTTGAAATTAACTGATGTTCACATTTGAACATCAGTCTCCACAACTCTGAGACCAGAAGAACTAGATGGTGCCTACTACTACTACTGCCAACTACTCTGAATGGAATTGTATTAGAAGATCCCAGATAGAGTGGCAGAATATGTAGAACAAAACTCAAAATTCCGTGGTAATGGATGTTATTTTGGGTTGGATTATCCTTTTTTTTTTCTTGGAAACTTAATTTGAAGCTGCCGGTGCCTCCCCTTGGCCTTGGAGTTGAGCGGCCAGATGTAAAGGCCCTGGTTGATGCCCTTGGCTTCAGCTGATAGTTGAGCCAGCTGATGCTCACCGTCAGGTGCTTTTGCAGAATGTACTGCTTGATGGTCACCACTAAGTTGCTGTGATGCTGCTCCTCTTCCTGCAGCACCTCCAGTACCACCCACATCATTCTGGAATTGCAGTGATGCACCAGGACACTGCTGCGCCTCAGTCCTGGCTTCTCAGACCCCACCGAGGAGACCCTGAATGGTCACTGGAAACATAGTTCCACTGCACAGACAACAGCCCCCATCCTATGGAAAGTGCCATACTTTTCCTTTTTAACACTTACTGCCATTTAAATATAGTAAGTCACCAGGACTTACTAGTAACAGGACATCCTTATAGACAATTCATACTTCCCTTTAATGGTATATAAATCTGCCCTCAAATTGACTACATATGTGGAAAGAGACAAGGGAAAAGCTCGATATCATCAGTCAGCACAAAGCCAAGGACCTACTGCAGGACAGACCACCAACTGCTAATTTGCAAGTTCAAGTTGAAGCTGAAGAAAATTAAAATAGATCCACAAGAGCCAAAGTACAACCGTGAATATATCCCACCTGAATTTAGAAACCATCTTAAGAGTAGATTTGACCACTAATGACTAAAGATCAGACAAATTGTGGATGACATCAAGGATATCGTACATGAAGAAATCAAAAGGTCATTTTAAAAAAAGTCATTAAAAAGACAGAAAACAATGTACCCAGTGAAGGAGGCTTCCTGCGGAGCCTCTGAAATACATAAGACTATAGGTAGAAGCCTGAACCACATCCAGCTCTCCAGAGATGGGAAATTTCTACTTGAAAGGATGAGCAAACCAGCCTGGAGTGGCTAGAAGAACAGAAGATACTTCTTGAAAGAAAGACATACAAGAAAAATACAAAACAATAGAGGCAGGTGGACTGTTACTACAAGAACAAACAAGTTGCTTGCCCAGGAAACATCAAGGCAAGTGGTCAGTCCCCTCAGTACATATCCCCTTCCAAGAATAAGACTCAATGGGAATAAACGCTCTGATTGGTGACCACAGGCGTCACCGATAAGGGGAAGTGAAAGAAAATCAGCAATGAAGCAGCGAGCTAAGCCCTACAATGTGGAGAGTGAAGCGTTCAGCTGATAAAAAGAGAGGGCATATGCACAAGAATACCCACACTTGCAGATAATACCCACTTGACCTGACTTCAATGACTGGATGATCAGAGCTCAACCAGAAGAAGAAAGAAGAGGAAAAAAAGAGTAATCTGATACAATTTGAT
>NW_006408522.1:33736330-33737336 GCF_000296735.1 Chrysochloris asiatica | reverse complement strand
TGAATAAGTATGGTGAAAGAACACAACCTTGTCGCACACCTTTCCCAATTTTAAAACATTCAGTGTTCCCATGCTCTGTTCGAACAACTGCTTCTTGATCCAGGTACAGATTCCTCAAAAATACAATTAAGTGTTCTGGAATACTCTTCTCAATGTTGTCCATAGCTTGTCATGATCCACACAATCAAAAGCCTTTGCATAGTCAATAAAGCATAGGTACACATCTTTCTGATATTCTCTGCTTTCAGCCAAGATCCACCAGACAACGGCAATGATATCTCTCCTTCCACGGCCTCTTCTGAATCCAGCTTGAACCTCTGGAAGTTCTCTGTCAATGTAGGATTGTAGCCATTTCTGTATTACCTAAAAAACAAAAAAGACAGAAACCGTTAACAAAACCAAAATGAATACCTGAAGAAACTCAGAAACTTGCACTTTAGTGTAGAACACATAAAGTAAAAGGAAGAAATGATGAAGTAAAAGAGGTGAACAGAATATTTCAAAGGGCAGCTCAAGAAGACGAAGTATGAAGTGTACAGAGACCTTAAGTTAAAAACAAACAGGGAAGAACAAACAAGATGGCGGATCGGGTGGAAGTGCAGTAAAGGAGCTCCGCCAGCAACAACACAAAATACCTGACCAAGCAGGCTCAGGGGATGGTCCCAGAATTCTGAACCACATATAAAGGAATATTTAGAAGGTTAGAAGGCTTACATCTGGGGGAATTTGTGGCAGAAGTAAGAAATCTATTGCTTTCTAGTCCGGGACACTCAGCTGCTCCAGGAGCCGCCATCTTGAGTGAGACCATGTGGGGGAAGGATCAGAGCGGCCACAGATGCCTGGCAGAACCCTTGAGATAAAGGTGTGGACATTCTTTTAATATCTATTCATTGGTCCCTTGCTATCTGCACACCACCATTCAGGTGACTATAGGGGTGCCTGAGCTAGTGGGTACCCCAGCCTCACCCTTGGAGGGTTCTACTACGCATGCGCACAGATCTCCTCA
>NW_006408522.1:33722143-33732739 GCF_000296735.1 Chrysochloris asiatica | reverse complement strand
AAAGAATTGACTGACATCCAACCATTTCAGGAGGTAGTATATGATCAAGAACTGATGATATTAAAGGAAGAAGTCCAATCTGCACTGAAAGCATTGGTCAAAAACAAGACTCCACGATTTGTCAGAATACAAATTGAGATGTTTCAACAAATGGATACAATGCTGGAAGCACTCATTCATCTATACCAAGAAATCTGTAAATGGGCCATTTGACTAAAAGAGATCCATATTGTGCCAATTTCAAAGAAAACTAATCCAATATAATGTGGAATTACCAAGCAATCTCATTAATATCACATGCAAATTAATTTTGTTGAAGATAATCTAAAAACAATTAGAGCTGTACATCAACAGGGAAGTGCCAAAAATCCAAGCCAGTTTCAAAAGAGGATGTGGTCGCAGCCTGCTTCAAAGCCATACACTTCATCCACCAGCCATGGTACTTCATGACAACCTTGAAGAGCAAGCTGCTCCAGAGAATCTTTGTCCACAGAGATGACCTCTTCAGCTTCTTCCAGGTGATCACTGCCCAAGTATGATGGCAAGGTCATTGCTGAGCAGCTCTTTGGCCCCCAGGCCCAAGCTGAGGATGCAGCTTTCTGAGGATGTTTCCTGCCATCTGAGCTGTAGTTAGCATCCCTGGACTTCTCCTCAGCTGCTCTGGACCCAAAAGTGTGGGGAAAGGGCTATCTGAGGAGACTGTGGTCCCTGCAAGCCTCTCTAGTGTTGGTGAATTCATGTGTCACCATCCTCCCAGGTTGGGGGACAATAAAACAGGAAGATTCCCTTGAACCAGAAAAAAAAGAGGATATGGAACAAAGAATATCATTGCTAATATCAGATGAATCTTGACTGAAAGCAAAGAATACTAGAAAGATCTTTATCTGTTTCATTTACTATGCAAAGGTATTCGATTGTGTGACTCATAACAAATTATGGATAACATTGTAAAGAATGGGAATTCCAGAACATTCATTGTGTTTATGTGGAACTTGTACATAGATCAAAAGGCAGAGCAAGGAGATACTGCATAATTTAAAATCAGGAAACGTGTACATCAGGATTGTATCTTTTCACCATATTTACTCAATCTATATGCTGAACAAACAGTCTTGAGAAGCTGGATTATATGAAGAACTCAGCATAAAAAATGAAGGGCGACTCCTTAACAATCTGTGCTATGCAGATGACACAACATTGCTTGCTGCCCACAAAGAGTTGAAGCACTTACTGACAAAGCCTTCTGTATGGATTACACCTCAATATAGAACAAAAGTCCTCACAACTAGACCAAGAAGCACCATTATGATAAACGGAGAAAAGTTTGAATTGTCAGGATTTCATATTACTTGGAGCCATAATGGAAGCAGCAGCCTGGAAATCAGGTAACATTGCTTCGGGCAAATCTGCTGCAAAAACCTCTTTAAAATGTTAAGAAGCAGAGCTGCCACTTTGAGGACTAGGGTGCACTTGACCCAAGTCATGATATTCTCATTCATCTCATTACATGTGAACGCTGAACAATCAATAAGGAAGCACAAAGAATTGATGCATTTGAATTTGGTGTTGGCAGAGAATATTGAATATATCATGGACTTCCAGAAGAACAAATCTGTTTTAAAGAAGTACACCCAGAATGGAGTTCTGGTGTGGCACTGTAGGAATAGCACTGGACTGCTAACTACAAGGTGGTCAGTTCAAACCCACCAGCCACTCTTTAGAAACTACACAGGGTTACTGTGAGTCAGAACTGACTCCACGGCACACAACAACAGCAGCAGCCAGAATGCACCTTAGACATAAAGATTGTTGTTGTTGTGTGCCGTGGAGTCAGTTCCAACTCATAGCGACCCTGCACAGGGTTTCCGAGGCTGTAAATCTTCATGGGTGCAGAATCCTCGTCTTTCTCCTGCGGAACAGCTGGTAGTTTTGAATTGCTGACTGTGAGATTAGTAGCCCGATTCGTAACCACTACACTACCAGAGCTCCTAGACGTAAGGATGGCAAGACTTAAAAGACCAGTCTCTGGAGGAGGTTATTATACTTGGTAAAGTAAAGGGTCACCAAAAAAAAAGAAGAGCCTCACCCAGATGGATTGCGAGACTGGCACAGCATCAGGCAGCTTCATTCTGGTGGACTGTTAGAGGGCCACTGTTAGTTGTAGCCAGCTCAATGGCAGCTAACAACAATAACATTATTTAAACACTCTTCTAATTACTATATTTTGCCTATTTCGAGTTCACCATTACTAGGGATAACCTGCTGAAGCTAATCACATGTATCTGTTCCCAGATTCCCCTCTTAGCTGAAGTTTATGGTCTAAAGGGAAACATTTTTAGAATTAAAATCAATGAAGAGGCTCCCCTGAAGCCCCGGTATGAAGTTCCTGATGTCCTCACAAGCAAGCCAAGCACTATAAGGTAAGCTTATGAACAAAACATCTTAAGTACACCCTCAGTGTGTTCTTTGATCATGCTTTGAGTAGTAGATTTTGTATGTGCCACATATTTTTTCTGTTCAGAACTACAATCATTTGTCGAATTAGTTTTCAGTTATTTAGGGATTGGTTTATTCATTTTGTGTGTTATACATTGTTTTTTCTCTTCATCCACCATTTAACTACTCAGAACTTTTGATCTCTACTTTCATCCTCCTGAAGAAGCAATTTAACAGCCAAGCTATAGGAGCATGTACAAGTGCTAATTAATTTACTCACTCAGCCTAGCAGTAGGCCTCCAGAGATTTAATACAATAGCCAGATTCCCATGCTTACAGTAATTTATACAGTTGGACTGACTCACTTTTAATTAAGGTTGTCTCAGAAGTCTAACAGATGCAATTTTACTAATAGTCAGAGATAATAACCAATGTCTAGGTGAAAGTCAAATCTTTGGGGAATAAAACATTTCTCAAATACCTGCCAAATCATTTATCATTTTTTACCATCCTTTCAATGATATTTTAAACTAGTTTTGCCTGTTGATTTCTGTTATTTTTTTTCTTCATTTTCTCTCTCTAACAGTATATAAGATCATACCAGGTACTTTCTCACTACCTTGTTATCTTGGTTTTATATAGATTATCTTTACATAAAAATCTAATAAAAGGTTAATAGATTATGAGAGGGAAATAATTCCATTTTAAGAACAATCATAAATGTAGAGGCTTACTAAAGGGACTGCTCCTAGCCTGGAGAGTGGGGTGCTTGGGAAGAGCTCAGGGTCCTAGGGAAGGGTGATGCTGGAGAAACAGAAAAGGACGAGGAGAGACCATACAGTTGGACACCCAGGGCTTGAAAAGCTCATCTCAGGAAGACTAGCATGGAAGGTCAAAGACAATAAAAACTCTGGCACTCAGCTCTTCAGGGGACAAGCACAAGTCTGCACCTACCTTCCCAGCAACAAGGAGCAGCTCCTGTTACCAACATCCCGAAGGATCTTCCAGTCCTGGCTGCACAGGGCACCACCTGTATGATCTTGGAGGGATGTCCTGCAACCTCAGCTCCCTCTTCTGGGGCAGTGTCTGGCATTGTCAGATGTCTCCTGAGGGATGGCTACTGGGTGGTTCACAAAGCCAATGAGGAGATAATGATGGAGAGGGATGAGGAGTAACTAACAAAACAGCATGGTGGAATCAAGACAGTCAGGGATAGAAGGAAACATGCCACAATTTCTTATTACCTTCAGTCTCTAGGGAATAATAATGCTCAAACATGCCACCTTCCCTTCATTAATTAGACAGGTTATTTTTAAAAAAACAACTCTAGCTCCAAATAGAAAGGATTTTATTAAAGGTTTTTCATGCCAATTTAAATATTGAACATATTCAACCATTAAAAAAAAGTAATCCTAAATTTAAGATGTATTAATTCACTGAGCTGCTACTATATGCCAAGAATTTGGGAAACTGAAGAATTAAAAAGAAACTGTTCTCTGCTTTCCATCATCTTTCTGTGCTTCCTTAATGATGTGCATGGACATCCTGGCCAAATGATCTTAAGAGCATTAATAAAGTCAAGAAGAGCAGCAAACGCCAAGTTCTTAGGAGGCCATTCTTCAAAGTCATCATCTGGTTTCTAACTCTGAAAATGAAGCATGGTTATGTTGGTGAACTTGAAATCATCAATGATCACAGAACAGGGAAAAATTGTTAACTCTATAGGCAGGCTAAATAAGTGTGGTGTGAGCAGCCCTAGATCTGACATGCAGCTGATAGATCCAGAGAAGTGGCAAAATAATCCACTCCTATTCTGTCAGTGGAGTCCTGGTGTGGTGCTGTGGGTTAATGCACCAGACTGCAAAGCTGTTTGAACTGCAAGGTCGGCGGTTCAAGCTCACCAGCTGCTCCTTGGAAACCCTATACAGGGTCGCTATGGGTTGGAATCGACTCAACGGCACTTGACAACAACAACAACATTCTGTCAGTTTAAGGAGCTCTGGTAGCGTAGTGGTTACGAATCGGGGTACTAATCTTAAGGTCAGCAGTTCGAAACTACCAGATGAGGCTTTCTTCTCCCTTAAAGATATACAGCCTCGGAAACCCTATACAGGGTCGCTATAAGATGGACCGACTCCACGGCACACAATATTCTTTTAGGTTACTTTCATTGTACTGATGACCCCAGCTGGTATCGTGGACCATGAAGAAACAACACAAAAACACACAGAAGGGAAAATCCTGGGATTCTTTTTCTAGGGATGTAATACATACAAAACATAAAATGCCTCAGTGGAACAAAGAAAGAGACTGTTCTCAACTCAATAAAAATACAAACAATGTAAGTAAAATATAGTATGGACAGGGGACTTGAATAGATATTTTACCAAAGAAAATATTCAAATAGCCAATAAGCACATGAAAAGATACTTAACAGCATCTTGAATTAATGAAATGCAAATCAAAACCCCAAACAAGTATTACTTTACTCCCAGTAAGATGGCTATTATTAGAAAATTGGAAATCCCTGTGTGTTGGCAAGAATATGTAGAAATCAGAACCCTGAACCATTGTTGATGGTGGTGTAAAATGGTGCAGCTGCTATGGAGCAGTTAGTTCCAAAATTAAACATTGAATTGCCCTTGTTAATTGTTATTGTAGTGACCCTGTCTAGGGTTTCCAAGGAGAGGCTGATGAGTTTGAACCACTGACCTTGCACTTCATACCAACCTTGCAGTCCAGTGCTTATCCTACAGCACCACACCAGGGCGCTTTGAATTACCCTATGACCCAGCAATTCCTCTCCTAGGTCTATACCAAACAGGCTTGTAAAAGAGATGCAAACTCATTGCTGTCAAGTTGATTTCGGCTATTAATGACCCAGGGATCAGTCACTGGAGAAGGATATCATGTTTGGTAAGGTGGAGGGTCAGAGAAAAAGAGGAAGACCCCCAACAAGATGGATTGGCCAAGTGGTAGCATCGATGCACTCAAGTGTGGCAACAGTAGTGAGGTTGGCCCAAGATCGGGCAGTGTTTCATTCTGCTGTGCATAAGGTTGCTATAGGTCGGTACCAACTCTATGACACCTAACAACAACAACAAGGATAGAGTAGAACTGCCCCAGAGGATTTCCAAGGCTGTATAGCTTTATGAACACAGACTGCCACATCTTTCTGCTGTGGCTGGTGGTTCAAACCACTGACCTTTTGCAGCTGAACACTTAACCAATGTGCCAACAGGGCTCTTCAGGGATGCAAACAGATATTTATATACCAAAGCTCATTTCAGCACTGTTGACAAGAGCCAAAAGATGGAAACAACTCAAATGTTCATCAGCAGATGAATGGATGAACTAAATGTAGTATATACATACATAAAGAGATGTGAAATTCTGTTACATGCTATGGCATGCATGAACCTTAAAAAACATTTGTTGAGTGAAATAGGTGAAACACATAAAGATAAATATTTATGATATTACTGTCATGAAGGCATCCTAGTGTGGTGCTGTAGAATAAAGCACTGGACTGCCTACCATAAGGTCAGTGATTCAAGCCCATCAGCTGCTCCTCAGAAACACTATGAGTCAGAACCAACTCAATGGTATTTAATAACAACAACTTGCACAAAATATCTAGAATGAACAGGTGCACAGAGATCAAAGTTTATTAATGATTGCCAGAGGCAGGAGGGAGAAAAGTGGGGGATCACTGCTTAAATGGAGCTAAGTTTCTGGTTAAGTGTGATGTAAAAAATAATAGAAATGGATCGTGATAATGGTTGCACAACATGGTGAACTTCGTTAAGGTGACTGCATTGTTAAATTGTAAAAATGGCTAAAATGGCATCTTTTCATTTTGCCACAATAAAGAGAGAGCAAGAGACTCTTCTCAATACTTTAACTTTTGGTAAACGAATCAAGTCAGATTTGTAGCCACTTGGTCACAGTGTTATTTTTTAATAACCCAGAGGATTCACTTTTCTAAGTGATTGCCAAATAGGAAGCATCAACCATTCTTTTCACCACACTCTCTACTCCTCAATTGGGTTCAATAATCCATTGCATTGACCACACAACATACTCACAGCTATGGGGTTTATAGGGAAGTTAACAGGTTATAAGTCAGGATCCGAAAATGTTCAGGGCTCAGTTGTCCCAGGCAGCTACTGATAAACGTCCACAGGACTTAGCACTCCACCATTAACCTCACCCTGAAGGCCCTCTGCTCTAGCTTCATGGGTCAGCAAACCCCGCTTCTCCACTTGGGTGCCTAGAGGTACCCCACTCTACGAACAAGCTCCCTGCCCAAAGTTGCCCAGATTGACTTGCTCTGTGGGCTGTTATTCTGGTTCTTGGTTCTGCTGCTACTGCTCCTCTGCCATTCCTCCAGTGTCAAAACTTTTGTCCCTGGGTCAATGCACAGGGATCTTGGATCAAAAGGACATGATCCACTCCTGGCTCTTCTTCTTTGATGGTAGTAAGATCACCACCTTCCCGCTTCTGAGATGGTTCATTTTATAGCCATGCTAGAGTTTCAAGTTTTTACAGTTACAGTAAGCTCTGTTATCCTATCAGCATCTTCTCCCACTTTCTCTTACTCAGACCCAACCAGAAAAGAGTAGTTTGGTAGGAGTTACAAAGACTAAGACTAGAAGTGGCTTATTAAACAATTAACTACACCACATAGATCCCTTAGCATTTTTATATCTTTGTTCCTAAGTAAAATTAGTGTATAGTTTTCTTTTTCTCTGCTATCTTTCCCATGTTTCGGAGTCAAAGTTGTTAGCTTTCTGTGGTAAGTATAACATAATAGACCTTCTTCAGTTCCAGCCTCTTTCTGAAGGGTCATGGGCTACTAGAAAGCTCATAACTACATATTCTAGACTCTCTTGTACCTAGGACTTCTGGTGTGACTCAGCTTTCACCTGTGCACATACAGCATCTGATTGATTTCAGAACTCAGTTATCCATTTTTCTAGTACGGATCTAGCAGTGGTAGAGCAGCTCTGGAGCCAGTAGTTTCTTAATCCCCAAATTACAGCTAAGGTTGTGTGACCCTGGAGCCCAGCAATTGCCACAGTGACTTCTGATTGCCCAACTGTCTGATTCTAGTGAAGAAAGAAGTTCTGTTAAGCAGAAGTTATGCAGTATTGCTCTAGAAGTCATTACTGGATGCCAGTCAGGAACCTGCTACTCCAACCCGTCCTATGATTTTATAAACTAATTTTTCTCCATATTAAGTTGTCTATTTTCTGCTTAGAATATGTAGGATTGTTTCTGTTAGCTGCAATTACACCTTGATTGACATATTAATTGGTACCAGAGTGTATAAACAACAGATCTTCAAGAGTGGAAATGAGATTAGTAAGCAGAGGTAGTTCGGTTTTTGTTTTTGTTTTTTTAAAACTTCTTATTGTGAATTGGGGGAGTGTAGTGGATCTGTAGGAAAAATACTAGACAACGAATCACAGGGTCGGCAGTTCAAACCCACCAGTGACTCTGCAGGAGAAAAATGAAGCTTTCTGTGCCACAAAGACTTAATAGCCTCAGAAACCCTGTGAGTCAGAGCAACATTATGCATTAAGTGCAGGTTTACAGAGCATATAAAACATCCCTGTGTTTCCTATTTCATCCTCCGCCTTTCCTGACACAGTTGGTTTTGAAGTCAGTGAGGACTTGGACACCATTAGAGTTTGGGATAACAGTAACAGACAGTGACTGACATTCAGAGGAATAGAGTTATTTAAATTATCCACTTCAACATATCTGTCCTTCTAAGGGCTCCTTATTCCACACCATGCCAAGGAATTTCTGTAATAAAGTACCTATAAAAAGTACTCATGCAGACTAAGTAGTGATGCCATATCACAACATGTTGTTGTAAGGTGACATCGAGGCAGTTCTGACGCAGCAATCCTGTGTACAACAGAAAGAAATACTGCCCAATCCTACACCATATCCTCACAGTTGTTGTTCTTGAGTTCATTGCTGCTGCCATGGTGTCAGTCCATCTTCTTGGAGGTCTTCCTCTTTTTCTCTGACCCTTCACTTTACCAAACATGATGTCCTTCTCCAGGTCCCTCTTGATATTATGTCCTAAGTATGAGCGATAAAGTCCCACCATCCAGACTTCTAAAGAACATCGTGACTACTTCTTCCAACATAGATTTGTTTTTTGTTTGCTCTTCTGGCAGTCCATGATACTTTTAATATTCTTCTCCACACCGTAAGTCAAATGCATCTATGGTTTGTTGCTGTTATTGCCGGAGAGTTGGTTCTGATTCATAGCGACCCTGCACAGGGTTTCTGGGGCTGTAAATCTTTACAGGAGCAGAAAGCCTCCTCTTTCTCCCGTGGAATAGCTGGTAATTTCGAACTGCTGTCCCTGAGGTTAGCAGCCCAATTCGTGACCACTATGCTACCAGAGCTGCTTTCTTATCTGGTATTCCTTATTAATTTTCCAACTTCCACATGCATCATGTTGTTGTTGTAAAGTGCCATTGAGTCAGTTCTGACTCACAACAACCTTGTATAGGGTTTCCAAGGAGCAACTGGTAGATTTCAACCACTAACCTTGTGGTTATCAGTCCAGTGCTGATCCTATAGCACCACAGCAGAACTCTTTAGTCATTGGCCAACTTTCACATGCATAGTAGACTATTGAAGATACCATGGTTTGGATCAGGTGCACCTTAGTCCTCAAACTGACATCTTTGCTTTTAAACACTTTAAAGAGGTCTGTGTACAGTATGAGAAACACACAGAATTCAAAACTATGGTGAACTGTTATTAGCTTCATTTAAGAGCTTAAAGAAAGAAAATTAGTATCAAGGTATTAAGTTCTAAGCTCAAAGCTCTGTCAGAGAACTAATAAGTTTCTATGGAGGTCTTAAAAGTCTCATCTCTTGTAGCTGCAAAGCCCTTATAGCTAAAACTCAGATATAGTGTTAGATACTGCAGGTTGTTGAATTAGACCTTATGTTGAATTCATAATGCCATTAAATCTGAGAATTTAGGGAATTAATTGGTAAAAGGTAGAACTCCTCAAAGTTGAGTGGTAACATTTTGTAGGACTTAGATAACTCAAAATAACAAACCTCAGAACTCCCTGAGGAGTAATTTAGAAAAGGATAGTCAGATTACTTGCACAACTTGAAGAATATACTCAGTGTCACTGAATTGTATGTGTAGAAATGGTTGAATTGGTGTATTTTTTGTTGTGTATGTTTACACAATAAGGAAAAAAATAACCCCCACTTAGCCTCTGAATCCAACAGAATTAGCTCCTCCTCTGTTTGATAAGGCTGATCTTGGTTTGCTTGGAAACCCTATTTTGACTTTACTATAAGATACACCTTTCAAGGAATTTGAGTGCTCCTTGTTTACCCCACCATCCTTAGAATCAGAATCAGATTTCCAACATACTCAGAGAACAAATTACAATCAAACCCAGGAATAGTAGGTGCAAAGAATTATATGTGCTGCCTCTTGGTCTATGTTTCTCTTGAGTCTTGGTCAAGGTTCCTGTTGAGCACAATTAAGTATTCCAGAATACTTGTTCTCCTCACTGTTGTCCTAGTTTATCATGATCCATACAGTCAAAAGTCTTTGTTTAGTCAGTAAAGCACAGACAAACATCTTTCTGATAATTCTTTGCTTTCAACCAAAATGTATCTGACATCAGCAATGATAATCCTCATTCCACGACCTCATCTGAATCTAACTTCAACCTCTGACAGTTCCCTGTCAATGTACTGTTGCAGCCACTTTTAAATTATCTTTAGCAAAATTGTACTTACTTATAATATTCGTGATATTGTTCGATAATTTCTGCATAGTGTTGGATCATGTTACTTCTCTTTGGAATAGGCACAAATAAGGATCTCTTCCAACCAGTTGACCAGGTAACTGTTTTACAAATTTGGCACAGATGAGTGAGTGCCTCCAGTACTGCATCAGTTTGTTGAAAGATTTCAATTTGTATTCCATCAATTCCTAGAGCCTTGTTCTTTGCTAATGCCTTCAGTGCACCTTGGACTTCTTCGTTCAGTACCATTGGCTCTTGATCATACACTACCTCTTGAAATGGTTGAACACTGACCATTTCTTTGTGGTACAGTGACTGTGTATTCCTTCCATCTTCTTTTGATGCTTTCT
>NW_006408522.1:33718039-33719398 GCF_000296735.1 Chrysochloris asiatica | reverse complement strand
AGATGAGGCTTTCTGCTCCCGTAAAGATTTACAGCCTCAGAAACCTTGTACGGGGTCTCTATGAGTCGGAACCAACTCCATGGCACATAACAACAGCTATATATATATACTAAGACAAACATTGATTCATAGCAACCTATACAGGATTTCCAAGGAGAGTGGCTGGTGAGTTTGAATTGCCGACCTTGTGATTCAAATGGACTTTGTGGTCCAGTGCTTTATCCCACAGCACCACACCAGTTGGTTAATTTTAATCTGGACTTAGCTGTGGACTCTGCTGAATGAAACTGGGCCACTGAAATTCCTTGGCACACTGTAGAGTAATGAATCCATAGGCTTAGAAAGATAGAAATGTTGAAACAGACTTTTTATATATAACCAGCTCATCTATCATCTTATCCTGTTCCCCAAGAGGACCCAGAAGATGCTCTCTTCGTTGAGAAGTATATTGTAAGGGGTACTCTTCAAAAGCATTGTAATGGATGCCCTCTGTAGGCTGAGGTTGATGATGTGAAATGATGCCATTAAAATAGATTCCCTGATTTCAGTGGAGATGATGAGCATTTAATTGTCAGTGACAAGATAGACATGGTTCCATTATATGTAGCAGGGCCTATGTGGTGCTCAAAATGTTTCAACCCTCAACAAAATAGATAATGTATCATGGGGTCCATTGGATCGAAATGGACTGAGATCCAACTTGATGGAATAATCAAAAGAACTCTTTCTAGATTTGATAAACAGCAAGACACTGTGTCTCTACCAATTCCAGAGTTACTTTCCAGATTCCAAGCTTCTTACTTAAAAGGAAACCCTAAAATCCTTGGAGAGGGACACTTCAAGGACAGAGAAGAACATTTACTATCCCTTCTTTCTCTACAGAGGCCTTGACCACTTCAGGGTAGCAATGCCCCTGAGAAAGGGAAATATGTTGCCCTTTCAGGGACTGCAAGTGCTGGCTTTGACCTAACATAATCCTTGGGGACCCAAAACATTTTAATAGCCCACCAGTCAAATTAGGGACTGATGGTAGTGAGGCAAATAAATAGATTAATTCAAACTTGGCTTGATTCTATCACATTGTGGAGCCAGTAGGTCAGTAGGCCAACCTGTGTTATTTCCTCAGTTTCTGAGTATATGGTTAGAATGAGAAAGAAAAACAAAAATGTTTAGATTCTATGCACCAAAACTGTTACTAGACTATCTAGACCAAAATAATAACAATTATGATAATAGCTAACATTTATTGAGCACTAATTAGGAATTGGCAAAGAACAAGGCACCAGGAATTGATGGAATAAAAATTGAAATCTTTCAAGAAAGTGAGGCGGCACAGGAGACACTCACTCATCTATGCCA
>NW_006408522.1:33701114-33716649 GCF_000296735.1 Chrysochloris asiatica | reverse complement strand
GTAGCTCTATGGGTTAATGTGCTGGACTGCAAAGTCAGTTTGAACCACAAGGTCAGTGGTTCAAGCTCACCAAATGCTCCTTGGAAACCCTATACAGGGTGACTATGGGTCAGAATCTACTCGACAGCATTTAACAACAACAAAAATTAGGAGTCCTGGTGTAGAATCATGGGTTAATGTACTAGACTGCAAAGTTGGTTTGAACTGCAAGGTCAATGGTTCAAGCTAACCAAACTGCTCCTCAAAATCTCTATACAGGGTCGCTATGGGTCAGAACCGACTCAACAGGACTTAACAACAACAATAATTATGTGCCAAACACTGTGCCAAGTGCTTTACTATGTGGTCTCATTTAATTCTCTCAACAAACTTCATTTGTTGTTTCTTTTATTATTCCTAAGGAACCCTGGGGGTGTAGTGGGTTATGTGTTGGGGTTTTAACCAAAAGTTCAGCAGTTCAAATCCACTAGGCACTCTGCAAGAGAAAGAGGAGGCTTTCTTCTTCAAAAAAGATTTACAGCCTCAGAAACCCTACATAAAGTCACTATGGGAGAGAAGGAGCTGCTGAGGACTCTAGATTCATGGGAAGAGAGGGACTGAGAGCTGGCAGCCAGGAAGCAGACTTGCAGAATGTGCCCAATGGTCGTTTAAATTATTATATATGCCTGACTGCTTAAAACAAAACAAAAATTAAAATGAATAGAGAGAAATACTATTAACTGATGGTACAAAGAGGGGATTATAATCTTGTATGGTTTGTTGAATGTAAAACTGATGCTCTACCCTGTAAACTTTCACTCAATTCACAATAAAAACTTTAAAAATAAATAAAACTCAGTGCCCAAGTTTAAAGTGAATAGAGGCAAACACTGTGAACTGATGGTACAAGGAGGGGATTGCAGTCATTGTAATGACACCAAGTGTATGATTTGTTAAGTAAGGGACTGATGATCTGTTCTGTAAACCTTCACTTGATTCACAATAAAAAGTAAAAAAAAAAAAAAAAGTCACTATGACTTGGAATCAATTCAATGTCAGTGAATTTTATTATCCTAAGACTCAGAGAGGTTGATTAATATGTACAGTTATACACCTCATGTGTTGCACCTCGTGTGTTGCTGTGTTCTGTTCAGACTCTGATAACAAAGCCCATGTTCTTGGCAATGACTCTCTATTTCCTGATATATGCTATGTCACATAAATATTGGTTACTCCACTAGTTAGTTCAGCTGTCAGTTTGTTGTACCATGGTGGCTTGTATGTTGCTGTGATGCTGTATAGTAGCTATGCCACTAGTATTTTAAATACCAGTGGGTCACTCAGGGTATTTGCAGTTGTCAAGGGGTCCATTGTACTCAGATCCACAATCATTGCCCATGAAAGAGCAGTCAAGAAACCAAACCACATATTGCTTTGGGAAAATCTGCTGCAAAAGACATCTTAAAAGTGTTAAAAAGCAAAGCTACCACCTTGAGGACTAAGGTGCACCTGATGTAGCGATGATATTTTTAATCACCTCATATGCATGTTAAAGCTGGACAGTGAATAATGAAGAACAAAGAAAATTTGCTATCTTTGAATTATGGTGTTGGTGAAGAACATTGACTATACCATAAATTGCCAGAAGAATAAACAAAGTTATCTTGGAAGAAATACAGTCAGTATGTTCTCCGGAAGGGAGGGTAGTGAGACTTCATCTTATATACTTTGGACATGTTAATAGAGAGACGAGTCCCTGGAGAAGCACATCATGTTTGGTAAAAAAGAGCAAGACCCTCAAGGACATAGATTGGCACAGTGACTGCAACAATGGGCTCAAACCTGACAACAATTGTGAAAATGGCACAGAACCAAGCAGTAGTACATTCTTTTGTACGTAGGGTAGCTATATGAGCAGGAACTGATTCTACAGCACCTGTTGTTGTTGTTAAGTGCCATCCAGTCAATTCCGATTCATAGTGACTCTGTATAGGGTTTCCAAGGAGCAGCTGGTGGATTTCAACTGCCAACCTTGCAATTCAAACTGACCCTGTGGTCCAGTGCATTATCCTGCAGCACCATACCAGGACTCCTTAGCAACAACAATTTGTATGCCAGTAACAACAAATTGAAGGAGCTCTGGTAGTGTAGTGGTTAAGAATTGGGCTGTGAAACACAAGGTCAGCAGTTCAAAACTACCAGCTTCTCCACAGGAGAAAGATGAGGCTTTCTGCTCCCGTAAAGATTTACAGCCTCAGAAACCCTGTTCAGGGTCGCTATGAGTCAGAACCAACCCGATGGCACTTAACAACAACAACAAACTGAAGAGGAATGGTATCACATTCACTGTCAAACAGTTCATCAAGAACAACAACAGTTACTTTGAATTGAGGATTTCATTGAGCCATGTAAACCTGTAACCAAAAACGAACACACCTGTTTGCCATTAAGTTGATTTTGACTCACGGCAACCACACGTGTGTTACAGCAGACCATCACTCCATTAGGTTTTCAGTGGATACAGAGTTACAGAAGTAGGTCATCTGTAGCCATTTGTTTTTCTCTTGTCTTTCTGCTTTGTTTTTTAGGTTGTTTTCATGCTCAGGGGATGCAGACAGTCTGGTGTTGGCAGATGAAAAAGGAGATCTGAAGCTTCATATCACTGCAGACCCATTCAAGATAGACTTGGTGTCTAAAGAAGATGTTGTTTTAAGCATAAATTCCATGGGCCAGTTATACTTTGAACATTTACAGATTCCTCCCAAACAAAGGTATTTGTGCACATCACTGGATACATGAGGAACATAAGATCACCAGTCTGGTTTAATCATATTCACCACAGAAACTTGGTTTGCTTTCTTTGCTGAAGTATTGTTCTGAGATTTCATTTGTAGCCTATGCAGGTGAATGCAGGTTTGATGACAAGTAGTGGTTCCTGAGCTTTTGTGAATGTGATATTCTTAACATATCTGTGTGTTTGATTAATAGAGTCCTCTAGTTTCCACACCCCTCCCCCAAAATACTGTTGACAAATGTTATTGTAACTAAAATATCCTAGAATTTCACTTTACCTCCTTAAAATATCATGTGAACAAAGTTGTCTAAGAATTTTGGGGATCAAATCTGATGTGGAGGGGTCACTAAACAAAAAAACAGATCTGTGTTGGAAGAAGTACAACTAGAGTACTCTTTGGAAGCTAGGATGGCCAAACTTCACCTCATATACTTCAGACTTATTATCAGGAGGAACCAGTCACTGGAGAACGGTATCATGTTTGGTAAAGTGGAGAGTTGGAGAAAAAGAGGAAGACCACCCCCCACAATGAGATAGATTGGCCCAGTGGCATCAGCGATGGGCTCAGGCCTAGCAAAGCTTGTGAGGTTGTCCCAGGACCCAGCAGTGTTTCATTCTGTTGTGCGTAGGGTCGTTATTAGTCAGCACTGACTCGATGGCACCTAAGTACTACTACTATCAAGAAAAATCACTTACATGTGATTAGAAATCTAGAACAGAAAAAGACCAAAAAAATAATAATAATTTTTTTTAACTATAGAAAAAATTGTCAAGAGTTGCTGGAAGAAAACTTTCCTAACATAATGAAAGATAAGATGATAGCCATTCAAGAAGTCGAACAAACTCCAAAGAGGATGTTGTTGTTATGTTAAGTGCCATTGAGTTGGTTCTGACCCATAGTGACCTGTATAGGGTTTCCAAGGAGCAGCTGGTGAGCTTGAACCACCAACCTTGCAGTTCAAAGCAACTTTGCAGTCCAGTGCATTAACCCACATCGCCACACCAATACTTCCCAAACAGGACAGAACCCCCAAAGAAAATCACCAAGACATATTATAATCAAACTTTTTAAAATCAAAGGCTGGGAAAGAATACTGACAACAACTGAGGAAAAATTAAAAGTTACCTACAAAGAAGAATGAATAAGAGTAAACTCTGATTTCTTGGCATTAATCTTGCAGGCAAGAAGACAATGGGATGACATATAAAACTCTGAAAGAAAAAAATTGCCAACCAAAAATCTTTTGTTGTTGTTGTCGATCCAACTCTATACAGGGTTTCCAAGGAATGACTGGTGGGTTTGAGCCACCAACCTTGTGGTTAGGAGTCTAGTGCTTATCCTATAGCACCACACCAGGACTCCAAGAATCATTTACCCAGCAAATAGTCCATTAAATATGGTGAAATTAGAATATTTCCAGATAAACATATTAAAAGAATTTATGTAAGCCAGACAAATTTTCAAAAAATACTAAAGGGCCTTAGTTCTTTGGGCAGAGAACCAGCAACAGCAGAAAAAACCCTGAAACTAACATATTTGACAATATCACCCAGAACTCAACTCAGATATAGAAGTATTAAAAGCAAAACAGACCTACATGATTGAAAATAGGAAACCAGAATTACTAGTTTGTAACAACAACAAAAACAAAGGAAAAAGAGGGAATAATGTAGTTACAGAACTTCCACATGAGGAAGAAATCCAGTAGATTTTAGGAAATACATAAAAATAAACCTACTAAATGTAACTCTGAAACTAGATCAAACTTACTCCTAGCCCTAGCCCAACCCTTATACCTAACATTAACCCTAGTCTTAGCCATAACCCTAATACTAAATGAAGTCCTAAACCTAGCCATAATCTTAACCCTAACGCCTTACTGCTGCCCTTTAAAATAAGTAAGTAAAAGAAACACAAAAAAAGAAAGTATAATTCTATTTTGTATGACAGTGATTATACTTGGCATGGCTCTTCTTTTCATAGCCTTCATAATTCTCACAAATACTTGGGTGTTGTTGTTAAGTGCCCTCGAGTTAGTTCCAACTCATAGTGACTCTGTCTATGGTTTCCAAAGAGCAGCTGGTGAGTTTGAACTGTCAACCTTGCAGTTCAAACCGACTCTGTGATCCAGTGCTTATCCTACAGTACTATACCAGGACTCTAATATTTGGGTGAAACCTTACAAATAGGGTGTACAGGACTCTAACTTGGGGATTGGTTGGGTTTACCATTCCACTGGACTTCTAATGAGCCATCTGAAAAGCAGGAACAGACCGTCCTAACCACCAAGAAAGAAGAGACACAAGCAGAGTGTGCCTTTTGGATCTCGAGACTTGCGTGGAGAGGCAGAAGCAGCAGCACGCAGAGGCTGTGTTTGGGGGCAGGAGGCAAGAAGACAATGGGATGACATATAAAACTCTGAAAGAAAAAAAATTGCCAATCAAGGATCTTTTGGCTTGCAAAAATAGCATGCCCTTTGGGTATTTATCCACAGAGCTAAAAGCTTGTGACATTTGCCAGAGCAGGGCAGATGCCAAAGGAACACCTGGCTGGAAGACTGAGGACCAGAGAGAGAGAGACAAGCCTGTGGTACAGCTGAGAAGAGGTGCCCCTCACTGGAAAACTGCTCTATCCTGGGTCGCTTCTAGTCCTAAGCATGTGACCTCAAACTCGGTTTGAACCACAAGGTCAGTGGTTAAAACCTTATCAGTTGCTCTGTGGAAACCCTATACAAAGTTGCTATAAGTTGGAACCAACGCACTGGCACTTAATTCCCCTAGTAAACCCCATAATCGTGACTATTGCCTGTGAGTTCTGTGTGGCCAATAAAATATCAAACCCAGCCGAGTAGAGTGCTATGAGAGGGATGTTGTTGTTGTGTGCCATGGAGTTGGTTCCAACTCATAGTGACCCTGTACAAGGTTTCCGAGGCTATAAATCTTTACAGAAGCAGAAAGCCTCATCTTTCTCCCGCAGAACAACTGGTAGTTTCGAACCGCTGACCATGAGATTAGCAGCCCAATTTGTAACCATTATGCTACCAGAGCTGGTTGGTACCAAATAAAGTAAAGAAGGTTGGAGGGTGCAGGCTGACTTGAGCTGATGATGGTGACTTGCCTCCTTCCACTAGTGAAGCCAAAGGAGGTCAGACTTGGCCCCCACACCATTTTTGGATATTTGTATATGAGGGTGTTTTTGTTGTTGTTGTTTTAAGGGAATGTCAAATACTACTTCACTTGGGTATTTATACAAATGCAGAAAAGCTATTTTTAAAACCAACAGCAAGGGAGGAATTAACATAAAATTTAGTAAAGAGGTTTGTTTCCTCTCAAGGGCTGGGAGAGGAGGTATATGCATTTGAAGAGAGAGACACAGGGGCCCCAAAGGAATTACTCATTTCTGTTGCTTAAACTCAGTCTATGGTTTTAGGGCTCATAGTTCACTTTAGTACTATTCTTTAAACTCTGCATATATAGTTTTATATGTATACTATATTTTGCAATAAGAAAAATATTAACAAATAATGTGAATAGGCCATTCACAGAAAAAGGATTAGAAATACCATTAAATGTATAAAAAGGTTGTCTCCATCACTAATGATCAGAGAAATACAAAATGAAATGCATTATCTTTTCTAAAATTTTAGTTTGACAGAGATCCAAAAGATTGATAAGGACCATTGGAGAAATGATCACTCAGATACAACAATGGGTGATAGTATAAATTGTCACAACCATTTTAGAGGACAGTACAGTATGCCGCTGTGTACTGGTGTAATGTTAGAGGAGGGGAGCTATGGTCTACCTTGTTTATTTTTGTTTGTTGAAATATTGCCTTAGTTATCTAAGGAACATTGGTGGTGCTGTATGATAAGCACTGGACTACTAACTCTAAGGTTGGCAATTCAGAGCCACTAGCCACTTTGGGTTTTTTGTTTTGCGTGGTTTTTTTAATGCTTTATTGTGAATTATGTGATAGTTTACATGGGAGGATATCAGCTTCACGTTGATCCCGTCATATATCATTTCCTTGCCATGGTAACAATCCCTTCCATGCATCATCGATCAACCAAAGAGTATACCCCGCAAGCCTGCCCCCCTGTCATCCGCATACCGCCCCTCTCTCTCTCCAGGTCCAAAGTCTCCATCTACTCCATCTCCCCACATCATTGTCTCTGCCTCCATCCCTGGCATCACTGCTTATCTGGGTAGGGTTCCATTCTCTGCTCTTCTCCTTTGATGGTCCCAGGGACCTCCATTCCTAGACTGTAAGGTTAATCACTCCCCTCCCCTTGCCCCAAAACGTCCACCTTTACATTTCCAGCCCTTATAATCAGTCCTGATAACAATTATTCACTATTGTATCGCAAGGGACCTATCTGCATCTCTTTTTATCAGCCCTGACTAGGCACAATGGATACTACTCAGTGGAGATTCTACCTTGCTCCACACTCTCTGAATCTAGGTTCCCTCTTGAAAGCTTGTAAGCCAGTCACTTCTTGCCTCTCTGTAGCCCCCCCATTCTGGGTAGCCAATGTCCAAGTTGCCCATCCCTGTCCTCTCTGTGTGCAGTGGAGATGGGAATGATCCTTTCTGTGAAGATTTGTTCACTCTTTTGAGCTATTGCTTCCATGGGTGTATGTCAAGTTCATCAAATTGTGTCAGATTATTCTTTTTTCCCTCTTCTTTCTTCTTCTGTTTGAGCTCTAGTCATCACCACCAGCCACTTTGAAGGAGAAAGATGAGACTTTCTGTACCCATAAAAAGCTCCTTGGAAACACTATATAGGGTTGTTATGAGTCAAAATTGACTCACTAGCATTGGGGTTTTGGGTCTTAATTATCTAGAGCTTCTATAACAGAAATGCTACAAGTGGATGGCTTTAACAAACAGAAATGTACTTACTCTCTTACAGTTTAAGAGACTAGAAGTTCAAATTCAAGACAGCAGCCCTCTGAAAAAGCTTTCTCTCTCTTGGATCTAAGTGAAAAATCATTGTCTCCTTTCAGCATCTGTAGGCTTAGCATCCGTTGGAGATCTCCATGTACATTGGCATCCATCTTCTTCTGGGTCTAGTAACTTCTCAGTGCAGGGCTCCCACGTCTAAAGGATGCATTCTGCTCTTGTCTCTTGTTGTTGTTGTTAAGTATCATGGAGTCGGTCACTCCAGTGACCCTGTACAGGGTTTCCGAGGCTGTAAATCTGTAAAAATGAGCAGAAAGCCTCATCTTTCTCCCATGGAACAGCTAGTAGTTTCGAACTGCTGACTGTGAGATTAGCAACCCGATTCGTAACCACTATGCTACCAGAGCTCCTTTTCTGTCTCTTCTTACTTGATAGTAATGAGGTCTTTACTCCTCTGTTTGCTTCTGTCTCATTTTAAGATAAAAGATGATACAGGCCACACCTAGAAAAACTTCCCTTAAATTAGACCCAGACCGTGACTTGAGTAAGTGTGTTACACCATCAGGTCAGTGCTATGGCTTGAGTAAGGGTATTGCATGTTACCCTAATCCCCTTACAACTAATTGGCTGATCATCTGAGCACATCAGGGGAGATGGCTACATCATTGCATAACTGTCAAATTACTGAGGATCATGACACAGCCAAGGTAACACATATTTTTTTGAGACACAGTCTATGTGACAAGCGTGTACTACATTTATGGTGAAAAAGTGATAGAGGTATTTTTTAAAAATAATTTTAAAATTAGCAGAAATTTGAAATACATTTTTATTTTTATAAAAAAGTATGTTTTATATTAAATTATAGCCCTTACTGTTCAATTTTAAAGACTTTATTTTTACTTTGATAACAGTGTTGCATATATGTGTGTCCATAGCACATTTTCTTTTGGTGTGTGTGGTAAATATGTATGTAATAGAACATTTGCCATTTCAACATTTCTCACACATACAGATCGTGGCATTAATTACGTTCATTATGTTTTCAAGCATCAATCACCCTTATATCCATTCTCACATTTCCCATCACCCTTAGCAGAAATCCATTGTCTTCCAAGCAGTGAATTCTCCTTCCCACCTTCCTCCAATCTGTTCATCATAACCACAAATAAACTTTGATCTCTATGCCCTGTCTATAACAGTATTATTTTTAATAAGTTAAAGGACGTAAATTTATGGGATGTCAGAATTGTAAATGAAAATTTTTATCATTGAACAAAATACTGTGGATCTTGCCAAAAGTAAAACAACTTTATTTATTTTTAAACAGAACTTCCAAAGAAAATGAGGATGATGCACCAACTGATACCTTGCAGGTAATCTAGATTGAACAGTTTCCCTTTTTTATCTTCTTCACCATTATATTACATGACATATAATGAGTCCTAGTCCTCCCTTCTTCTAGGATAAGTGGGCACTAATATAAATGTGACCACATATTTCTTTTGCACTCCTTATCATCCTACTGATATTTTCATTCAATTATGCATTCGTATGCATTCATTCATAAAACTTACTTCCTGAGTGCCTGCTTATTCCAGGCATTCTGCTAAGTAAAAAAGAGTCTGTGAATAAAACAAATCCTAAACCTGTTTTCATGAGACTTGGGTTTATCGGGAAAGACAGACATTGACCAAGTAATTGCAGATATGAGGGTGTTACAAATGGGTGTCATAGGAGAACATAAAACAAGGAGCTTGACCAAGATGAGGCTCAGGAAAGATCTTCCAAAGGAAATAATGTTAAAGTTGAAAGAACCACGAGGACACATTAACTTGTCAAAAAAGTTGGGAAACGACTATTTTAGGTGGAGGGAACTGCATATTCAAAGGCCTTGAGATAGAAAGGAGCATATTTGAAGAAGTGAGAAATATATATATATGCTTCTTTATGCTGGAGAAGAGAAAGCAAAGGGAAGAGTGGTATGTAATAAGGCAAGAGAGGTAGGCAGGGGCAATTCTGTGAAGAGTCCTGTATTCTTAAGAACATCTTACATACCAGACACTGTTCAAGGTATTGAACAAAGCAAAGCCCCCCCACTGTCATGGAACTTACGTTCTTCTAAGCCATATTAAACATTTTGGGCTTTACCTTAAGAGCATAGGAAAACACTAAAGAATGTAAACAGCAAGGAGACAGACTTGGTCAGGTTTTTGTTTTTAAAAGATTATTTTGGGGACTGCAGTGGTGATGCAACAACTGACTCCATTTGTTGTGACCTGACTTGTTCCTCTGGATGTCTTCCTTGCACTGGCTGACTATTGAGCCACCAGTGCCATGTCTGTGAGCAAGATCTTTATGGAGCTTCAAGGCTCCTTGACTGCAGAGTAGGACATCTAAGTGGAAATTTGAAAGGGTGTACAGAGTTTACAGCAAACAGCTCAAAAGATTTTAACTCTACTTCAATGGGTCTATCCGGGTTCTAGATTTCAGAACATTCCAAAGAGGTGTTTCAAAGCTCGAGAGCATTTTGACACAGTAAAAACACATCTCACATCTTTGAGGACCAAGTTCCCTTCTGAACAGTATTACAGATTTCATGGCCACTAGAGGTTTGTGTTGCAGTGCTTGGTTTCTTGGCAGCATTTGTTGTATATTTGGAATCAGAAACACTAGTGACAGAAGAACTTTAACAGAAATTCTTGGCATTGAGCCAGATCAGGAGAAAGGATTTCATCTGAATGTGGATTGTCTCTCAGGAGTTCAAATTCTTGCTAATGAACTCTCAAGGTTGTCTATCAATAGTGACTGCTACAGACTACTCCCAACCCCTTCACATCTCCACCTTTATCAGTGAGCTGGATTCCGTTGTTAGCCCTATGAATCTGAAGAATGACTCACTGAGGAAGCACTGTGATGGCTTGAAATATGGTGAGAAGAACGTAGAAGTGATCTATGATCTCCATCTGTGGCTTCAATAAGGAAACAACTCCTTATATAGACAAATAAGACGTGGTTTCTCTGCTGCTGACTTTTTTTTTTTTTTTACCTCAGTGGTCGTCAATGAGGATGAGTACAGTACCTCTTATGGTAGTTAGGATGCCCAATTGCTAAACTCTACATTTTATTTTCTTAAACAATTGTGCTATACATCAGAAGTAAAGTACTTTTTAGGGGGTTAAAAAAAAAAAGGACAAAGACAGAACTTCATTTGTTGTTTCAGTGAATTTGCTCTGTAATTTGGTGTGTTTCATTTTTACCAAGAAGTAAAAGAATATATCAAGATCTGTCTTGAATTACAGTGCTGTCTGTGATACAATAATATCCATTTGTCTACAAGGAAGACCAGTTTATACCACTATTATTCAAACTTACATACCAATTAAGAAAGCCAGTGATGATGAAATTGAAGAATTCTACCAATTTCTTCAGTCTGAAATTAATCAAACATGCATTCAAGATGTATTAATAATTATTGGCAATTGGAATGAAAAAGTTGAAAACAAAGAAAAAAGATCAGTAGTTGGAAAATAGGGTCTTGGCTACAGAAACAATGCTAAAGATCACATGATAGAATTTTGTAAGACCAATGACTTTTTCTTTGCAAATACCTTTTTACAACATAAAAGACAACTATACACATGAACCTCACCAGGTGGAATAAATTGATTATATCTCAAGTAAGTCAAAACAAAGCCAGGGGCAGACTGTGGAACAGACCATCAGTTACTCATATGTTAAGTTAAAGCCAAAACTGAAGAAAATTAAAACAAAGTGCATGAGAGCTAAAATATGACCTTGAGTATATCCCACCTGAATTTACGAGATCATCTCAAGAGCATATTTGATACATTCGACACTAAAGACCAAAGACCAGAAGAGTTGTGGGATGACATCAAGAACATTGTACAGGAAGAAAACAAAAGGTCATTAAGAAGACAAGAAAGAAGGATAAGACAAAAATGAATATCAGAAGAGACTCTGAAACTTACTCTCCAGCATAGATATGCTAAAGCAAATGGAAGAAGTGAGGAGGTACAAGAGCTTAACAGAAAATTTCAGAAGTCAGCTTGAGAAGACAAAGTAAAATATTATAACAAAATGTGCAATGCCCTAGAGTTAGAAAACCAAAAGGGAAGAACACTGTCAGCATTTCTCAAGCTGAGGGAACTGAAGAAAAAATTCAAGCCTCGACTTGTGATATTGAAGGATTCTATGGGCAAAATATTGAATGATACAGAAAAAATCTAAAGAAGATGGAAGAAATACACAGAGTCATTGTACCAAAAAGCAATGGACAATGTTCATCCATTTCAAGAGGTAATCGATGGTCAAGAGTCAATGATACTGAAGGAAGAAGTCCAAGGTGCATTGAAGCTATTGGCAAAGAACAAAGCACCGGGATTAGATGCAATGCAAATTGAAATTTTTCAACAAACAGCTTTGGCACTGGAGGCACTCACTCATGTATGCCAAGAAATCTGAAAGACAACTACCTGGCCAGCTGACTGGAAGAGATTCATATTTGTGCCTATTCCAAAGAGAGGTGACCCAACGGAAAGTGGAAATCATTGGACAATTTTGTTGATTTCCCATGTGAGTAAATTTTTACTAAAGATAATACAGAAACAGCTTCAACCATACATTAGCAGAGAACTTCCAGAGGTTCAAGCCAGATTCAGAAGAGAACATGGAACAAGGGATATCATTGCCGACATCAGATGGATCTTTACCAGAAAGATGTTTACCTGTGATATATTGACTATGCAAAGACGTTGATTTGTGTAGATCATGACAAGCTGTGGACAACACTGTGAAGAATGAGTATTCCGGAACACTTAATTGTGTTCATGAGGAACCTGAACAAAGACCAAGAGGCAGTTGGAACGGAACACGGGAACAGCGAATGGTTTAAAATTAGGAAAGCTGTGTGCCAGAGTTGTATTCTTTCACCATACTTATTCAACCTGTATGCTGAGCAAATTATCCAAGAAGCTGGATTATATGAAGAAGAACGTGGCATCAGGATTAGAAGAAGACTCATTAACAGCCTGCGATATACAGATGATACAACCTTGCTTGCTGAAAGCAAAGAGGACTTTAAATACTGATGAAGATTAAAGACCACAGTATGGGTTGCATCTCAATGTAAAGAGCACATAAATCCTCACTGTTGTGCATACTGGACCAATAAATAACATCCATAGAAATGGAGAACAGAGTCCTGGTGTGGCGCTGTGGATTAATGCGCTGGACTGCAAGGTTGATTTGAACTGCAAGGTCAGCGGTTCAAGCTCACCAGCCGCTCCTTTGAAACCCTATACAGGGTCACTGTGGATCGGAACTGACTCTGCGGCACTCAACAACAACAAATGGAGAAAAGATTGAAGTCAAAAACTTCATTTTGCTGAGTTCAACCATCAACACTCATGGGAGCAGCAGTCAAGAAATCAAACGATGTATTGCATTAGGCAAATCTGCACAAGGCCTTTTTAAAGAATTGAAGAGTAAAGATGTACATTTGAGGACTAAGGTGCACCTGACCCAAGCCATGATATTTTCAGTAAACTCATATGCATGCAAAAGTCGGATTGTGAATAAGGAAGACCATAGAAGAATTGATGCATTTTGAGTTATGGTGTTGGAGGAGAATATTAAAAGTGCCATGGATTGTCAAAAGAACAAACAGATCTGTGTTGGAAGATGTACAGCCAGAATGCTGTTTGGAAGCCAGGATGGCCAAACTTCATCTCTTACTGCAGGAGTCCAGCTCTTGCAGGGTCGAGGGACACGAGAGGAGTCGGCGAAAATGAAAGCAATCAAGAGCCTCTGTTTAGTTGGCTGAAGGGGCTCTCTCTCTCTCTCTCTCTCTCTCTCTCTCTCTCTCTCTCAAAATTACACAGTACATAATGATTTGATACTTTGATTTTTCTATAAATTATTATACAGCTTCAATCACAACATTCCTTTTACTCTGTGATTATACAACCTTAACAAAAGTATTTCTGTGATGTCCAAACTGACCTTTCCATATCTTGTTCATTTTTCAACCACTGAACACTTTCTTTTTGACATCATCTCCTCTCCTACATAAGTGATAAATTGCTTCTTCTTATTCCCACTAAAAGATCAAATTAAGCCTTACACAAATCATTTCCACTTATCAGACCCTTGATTACATCTTCTTAGTAATATGTTTCTATTAATCATCAATGCTTACACTACTTTATTGTTTCTACTAGCTGATTATCAATCTTCTATCCTACATACTACACTATTATTTTCATAGTAAAAGCATTACTAACATCTACTTAATTTTGTTTTCTAAAAAAATGTTCATTAAATTGCTTAACCACAGTGTTCTTGTATTTCTTTTCTTTTGAGGCTGTGAGGCATAAGACCCAACCTCGCTAATTGCTGCAAGAAATGTAGATTATTAAATTTTGACCACCTTTCACTTATGTTCACTATTCTATGCCTAGTCACGTAGGTGCCTGTATGTAATTGTGGAGGTTTGTAAATTCTGGCTGGTAATTGATTGTGGTGAGGTCTGTAGGGGTTGGTCAGCTTCACTTTAGTTTGTTATCTCCTTTTGTGATCTCATAAATGCAGTTACTTTGTACTTAAATTTTCTGTGAACGGGAGTGGCACATACAGTTTCCTTTTATTTCAATCCACTGAAGCTGAAAGCAATTGTTGCCAGACTGGTTTTTCATAAGGTTTGTAGAACTCATAGTGAAAGGCTGTGAATATGGCTATATTATATACTTTTACAAGTAAATTAAAAGTTACCCTAAAGAGAAGGTAGAAAGCAACTTCTGAGAGCTATCTGCCTTGCATGATATCTCTCTTTTCTGCTGGAACTGTGTCAAGCAGCAGAAGTGAAGCCACTCTCTACATTCAAATCCTCCCCCCCCCCCCCCATCTTACACTTCAGACTTATTATCAGGAGGGACCAGTCACTAGAGAAGGATATCATGTTTGGTAATATGGAGACTCAGGAAAAAAGAGGAAGACCCCTAAGGAGATGGATTGGCACACTGACAGCAGCAGTGGGCTCAGGTGTAGCAATGACTGTGAAGTTGACTCAGGACCAGGCAGTGTTTCGTTCTGCTGTGCACAGGGTTGCTATGAGTTGGTACCAACTCAGTGGCACCTAACAACAACAATGGAGAATGAACACTCCAGAAGTCTTCTTTCATCCAGAGTCTTTAAAGTAGTCGTGGTATCAGCTATGGACCACCAGTTACGGAAAAAAGTATTTTCGGTGCAATAAAGATAAATATTTCTTCCTCCTGAATACGGACCCATTCTGATGATCATTAGACAGAATGATTTCTCCATTCCCAAAAAGAGCACATAAGGACAACCTAAGCTTAACCTTAGAGTTTTGTGACAGCATGTGAAATCAGTGTTTGGGAGTTAGGCACTAAAAGCCCTTAGATATTGCTTTTGAGTCACAGACGCCTTTGTAAGAATTGATCAAAAGCAATGAGCCATCTCGCTAGGGAAAAATACAAATCATACTATTTTGAGAGAGATCACACATTCTAACATGCATCCATGGGTCCTAGGCTAATAACTGATAAATTAAGAATTCAGATGTGATTATAAAATTAACAAAAAAATGTTCAAGTTACAGCCTCATTTCATGGAAACTTAAATTATAAGAAAACAAGCTAGAGATGGGCAGAGAGCTCCTTTTAAAGAAATAAGCATTTCATGTTGTTGTTCGTAGGTGCCATTGAGTTGGTACCAACCCATAGCGACCTTATGCACAGCAGAAAAAAACACTGCCCAATCCTGGGCCAACCTCACTACTGTTGCCACACTTGAGTCCATCAATGCTGCCACTTG
>NW_006408522.1:33688145-33695954 GCF_000296735.1 Chrysochloris asiatica | reverse complement strand
CAACTTCCAATTTTTCCAGACTCACACTTTGTACATTCCATGTTCCAATTTCCAGTGGATGTTTAAAGGTGTTTCTCTTCATTTTGAGTTGTGCCCCATCAGCAAATGATGGTTCTGTGGGGTTTTCTCCCACAGGCTTTACTCCTTTTGCGTCATCATGGTCAACTCTACTTTGAGGATGCAGCTCTTCCCCAGTTGCATTTTGAGTGCCTTCCAACCTGAGGGGCTCGTGTCATGGCAGTTTATCTGACAGTGTTTCTCTGCTATTCATAAGGTTTTCAGTGACTAAATATTCTTAAGTAATTCATCACTTCTTCTTCCTAGTCTATCGTCATCTGGAAGCTCATCTCAAACCTGTCCACCATGGGTGACCTTGATGATATTTAAAATACAGATGGCATAGCTTTCAGAATCACAGCAACTCACAAGCCACCACAGTATGACAAACTGACAGGCGAGTGGTGGCTTGTGAGTTTCATACACAATTCTTTAAAAATGTTCTCCTTCTACTAGGAAAAAGGAGAGTTCCATAAATCTTAAGTAAGCTATATTGTTGTTAGGTGCCATCGAGTTGGTACTGACTCATAGCAACCCTATGCATAACAGAATGAAACACTGCCTGATCCTGGGCCACACTTGAGCCCATTGAAGCTGCCACTTTGCAGATCCATGTCACTGGGGGTCTTCCTCTTTGTCTCTGACCCTCCACCTTACCACACATGATATCCTTCTCCAGCAACTAGTCCCTCCTGACAATATGTCCAAAGTATGAGAGATGAACTTTGGCCATCCTGGTCTCCAAGGAGCACTCTGGCTGCACTTATTCCAACACAGATCTATTGGTTCTTTTGGCAGCCCATGGCACTTTCAATATTCTTCTCTAACACCATAACTCAAAAGCATCAATTCTTCCATGGTTTTCCTTATTCACTGTCCAGCTTTCGCATGCATATGAGGTTATTGAAAATACCATGGCTTGGGTTAGGCGCATATTAGTCCTCAAGCTGACATTTTGTTCTTTAACACTTTAAAAAGATCTTGTGCAGCATATTTGCCTAATGCAATACATCCTTTGATTTCTTGACTGCTGCTTCTGTGAGTGTTGATAGTTGATCCAAGAAGAATGAAGTCCTTGACAGCTTCAATCTTTTCTCCATTGATATGAATGTTGTTTATTGGTTCAGTGGTGAGGATTTTTGTTTTCTTTACATTGAGATGCAATCCATACCAAAGACTGTGCTCTTTGATCTTCATCAGTAAGTATTTTAAGTTCTCTTCACTTTCCACAAGCAAGGTTGTATCACCTGCATGTCGCAGGTTTTTAATGAGTCTTCCTCCAATCCTGATGCCATGTTTTTCTTCATATAACCCAGCTTCTCGGATGATTTGTTCAGCATACAGATTAAATAAGTATGGTGAAAGGACTCAATGGCATTTAACAACAAGGAAGCTATAGCTCCAGTTTAAAAAAAAGTATGGACCTGAGCAGTCAGTGCCACCCTGTTGAATTGACTTCTCAAGGCAGCTCAGAAATGTAGCCAAGAGTTGGGTGAATTGGAACAAGGAGAAATGTACACATCTTTTAGGGTTTCCCAAAATAGCACATACTTAAGTAGTTGATTCCAAATATTTTGTCTCATATATTTATAAGCTAAGGGGAAAAAAAATGATTTCCTACAAATGTAAAATTTTGGGTTTTTTTCAAACTGCTGTCACATCATTTTGGTAAAATGGTTCATGAAAATAAAAAAAATTACTAAAATTTTTATAGAACACATTTTATTTGTTAGATGTACTGTCATCACAAACTAGTCTTTTAAATATGTGTTCATTTTTCAGTTTCATTTTTTTTTCAGTCTCATTTTTGATCATTCAAATATATTGTGCTGTTGTGATAACCAGGTTTGTTGTAATTTATACACTGAAATTGCTCCCTTTTTTTGTACCAGCAGGAAAACCAAGATGATATGGGCCTGTGGGAGGAGAAATTCAGAGATTTTGTAGATATCAAAGCTAATGGTAAATTGAAACTGGTATAGTATTAAACAGATCCTTCCAAAATAATGGTTTCTCTCTTAAAGTCCCTTAAGCTTTGACACCTAAGCTAATGACTTCTATAAGGTGAACAGAAATCTCAGATTTGGGTCCTCTATCTTTCCGTAATGTATTGTGACCAAAACATTGATGATTGTATGCTTTCAGTGGGAGAAGTCTAATAGGCCTCCTATAGCAAAAGGTCTCAGGAAGTGTAGGTCAGCATACTGGGTGTATTGTCCTGGAGCTCTAGCAGCTACAGATTCTGCATTTCATTTTTATGAGAATGAAATGACAAAATCAACTTTTAGAGCTCATCAGCTACCGCATTCCAGACCAATGCATCTCACCCTTTTCACAGCCTTCCTATCATTCATGTGGGCATCCCACTCTTATCGCTGACATTTTTCACAAGGTTAAGGAGAGGCAAGTTTTATCTCTTTAAGAGGCACCTTTTAGATTCTTGGGACTCAGGATATAATTGGAAATTATAGTCACTTTCTATCTTTTCTTCCCAAATTTGGAAGCCCTATACAGGGTTGCTATTGAGTCAGAACCATCTTGACGACACACAACTACAACCACTACAACTCTTGAAAATCCTTTGTATATATCTGTAGCTAGAGCATAGTATAATGATCGGGGCTGACAAGAGGCCACAGATTTTTAAGTAGAGGAATCCTTCCACTCTCCTTTCTGTAATATAACCTTTTTCACCTTCTCTGTAGCATCACCTTTCCACAAACTCCTACAACTAAGGACCTTTCACCTAAGAATAAATTTGAGTCCGTGTGCTCTCAGTCATTGCATTTTCCCCATAACCCTAAAATAATTGTTAAGTGAAAGTCTTTGTCTTTAATGAAATAATCTTATATATCTATAATCACAGGGAGGAGGTATTTTGAGAGGCCAGGTAAGATCCTCCCAGTGTCCTTGAAATTACAGTCCCTATAGATAGTCGCCATGACTACCTTTGGAGGTCTTCCTTCAGAGAAGGCTGGCACAAAGATGTGACCATGCTGAAGACGACCAGTCATTCATCTAGAGAAGATGAAATTGCTTAATATCCTTTGTTTCTGAAAGCAAAAAGTAATGTAATATATTTTAGGAAACTTTTGATTCGAAAACAGTGTGTCACCACATTTTACAGATTGTTGTTGTTGAGTGATATCGAGCCAGTTCTCACTCACAGTGACCCTGTATAGGGTTTTTGAGGAGTGACTGGTGGATTTGAACTGCCGACCCTGTGGTTCAAACTGACCTTGCAGTCCAGTGCTTATCCTACAATTCTACGACAGGAGCTAGAAAGGATGTTAAGTGTAAATGAGGATGTAAAGAGCTTTAACACACATAACTAACAAGTGGCAGAACTTTTCCTTATGCATTTTTGTATCTCCAACTAGACCTTAATATAACAGCTTACAAGTGTCAGCCCACAGTATTTGGTGATTGTTAAGGGCAAGCTCAGGTCTCTCAACCCCTAGTCATGTCATCTTGCTACATTCATAGCACATTGAATCTCTTTTTAATTGTCCCCTTGGAAGCAAAACTCAGTTAAGATTCTGTCCCTACAGGTCCTACCTCCATTGGTTTGGATTTCTCCTTGCATGGATTCAGTCATCTGTATGGGATCCCACAACATGCAGAATCACACCAACTGAAAAGTACTGGGTAAAGTAAAACAAGAATTCTTACAGGAAGCTCTAGTTTCTAGATTGAAAAACTTGGAAAGAACCAGTACTAATATATGCACCACTTTTACCTCCTTGATATTGCTTGTGGATCTTTAACAGCCTCCCTAGAATGATCACTCAGAGTAATAATTTTCAAATTTTATTTATTTTCTTGGCAGACATTGTTGTTGTTGTTGCTAAGTGCTGTTGAGTCAGTTCCAACCCTGTATAGAGTTTCTGAGGAGTGGTTAGCGAGCTTGAACCACCAACCTTGAGGTTCAAACTGACCTTGCAGTCCAGCGCATTAACCCTCAGTGCCTCAAAAATTAGACAATTTAAGAAAATTGTAATGCTGAACCATTATATAAAACTACAGCAGAAGTGAAAATAGGGAGCTGCTGTAATTGAAGTAGGTGTGACTGTCTTTCACCTCTCTAGGTCTTTGTGTAGAGCCCTGGGAGAATTCAGTGTGAAAATCACTGACCTAGAAAAAGGCTTTTAGCAAAAGAGGCAGAGAGGCAGAGAACAGTAAAGTGTGGCATCTCATACCACCTTTGATTGTCTTAGGGAGATCATTTCAGGCCAGTTGTTGAAAGACAGATTCCAGAGATACCAGAAACTCACAAGAAGGGACCTTGACCAGGAAGCAGAAGAGAACTAGTCTGATCAAAGTTTCCCGATTCAGGTGCATTAGAAACTTGCATGCAATATTACACTGAGCCATGCTGCTCGCTCACCAACCTGGACTCTGAGCCCCCACCTGATTCAGTTTGCAGTGTTCCCCAGTTCAGCACTGTGCAAGCCAATTAGACATCATCCTTTCATTTTAACTGAGAGAGGAACTCAACAAAATTTGTCAGTAGATACTTGCTGTGTGTGCTTGCTATTACAATGGAAATTCACAGGAAACTCCTCCCCTCACAAGAGATATTCAAAAAAGAAATCTAAGATATGTGATCATGCCTAGTCATGTCACATTATAGAGTACCAAATGAGTCAGAGAAAGATGACATTCACCAAGATGGGGTCAGGAAACCTGTAGAGTGGTAAGAGTTGAACCTTGCAAGATGCCTACAACCTAAGTGTTTATTGGAAAGAGTAGAGCTATTCCATCTATTAATAATTAATTTTGTAATGGTGATTTATGATCATCCTTATTTATGTGTTTCAGTGATGGAGATGTGTATCGTCTTTATAACCTGGATGTCTATGGGTACAAGATACATAACAAAATGGGTATTTATGGTTCAGTGCCTTATCTCCTGGCCCACAAACTGGGCAGAACTCTGGGTATTTTCTGGCTGAATGCCTCAGAAACACTAGTGGAGATCAAGACAGAGCCTCCAGTAGAGGTGAGCTATGGGTCAGGGCTGTGTGCCACATCTACACAGGAAACAGCCTTGCAGTGTTGTTTCTGTATGCTGCCACCAAAGGCTTTGCAGTATAATCCTTCAATGCCAATAGTAGGTACCAAAGTAACAGACTATTACTCACATATGGATGGGTGTTCTAAGTGAGAAGGAAATTTTTCAGATTTTCATTGCATTTCTTTCCCAGAACACATTGACCCAGATGGACCCACTTGCTCCTAAGCAAAAGGTCAGATGTCAAACTGATGTGCATTGGATGTCTGAGAGTGGAATCATTGATGTTTTTCTGCTGACAGGACCTACACCTTCTGAAGTCTTCAAGCAGTATTCATACCTTACAGGTATTTGCATATATAGAAGTCCAGTTTCTAGTTTCATGATGTTTCCTCTATCCTATGTATTGCCACTATGCTTTATTGTTGTACAGCAGATAGAATTCATAAAGATCTTAGCTGAGCCTTTAAGAAGCAAGTGTTGCTGCTCTCACCCTCATCCCATTCACTGTGGTCAAACATGGCCTTGGGTCTGTTTTGTTAAGTGCCATCACGTAGATTCTGACTCAAAGCAACTCTGTACAGGGCTTCTGAGGAGCAGCTGGTGAGTTTGAAACATCAGCCTTGCAGTTCACCACACCTTTCCGTCCAGTGCTTATCCTACAGTGCCACATCAGGACTCGTAATACTTAATACTTGCCATTTGCTTTCAATCCAACCCATGACAACCTTATGTCCAAAAAAACAATCACAGCCTAATTTTGTTATCCTCTTGATGACCCCCATGTTCACGTCCATCATTACAGTTTGTATGCCAACCCATCTTACTGAGTATCTCCCTTGCCCTTGCTGGTCCTCTCATTCACCAAACATGATGTTCTCCCCTAATGATTGATCCCTCCTGATGACATGTCCAAAGCAAACGAATTGGACAATGTTCTTTTGTGACTCAAAAGGTGTTCATCAGCAAATTTTTGGAGGAAGATCACAGGCCTTTCTTCCTAGCCTGTCTTAGTATGAAAACTCTGCTGAAATCTATTGGCCATGGTGATCCTGCTGGTATTTGGAATACTAGTAGCATCGTTTCTAGCATCACAGTTACACCGTAGTATGAAAAACTGACGTATGGGTGGTAATGGGAGCCATTAGCCCCTGAGTTTTTTCTAACTTTATCTCAGACGACCAATATCTCAACTGTAACTTGTCAGTGTTTTCTTCAATAAAATATACCACTGGTTTTAGCAATTAAGCATTTTATCTCTAAAAGATAATTTAAAAAGTATACACCATTTCAGTGAGTTCAGTGAATTCATTAGAGCAAGTCATTTTTAAATGAAATTATCTAATCATTACAGTTCTTGTGTTCTCCCCTACCTCTTTGGAAGAAATTGAGCATTATGCTATTTACATGACTCAAAAGATGACCATTAAAAAAAATAAAAGATGACCATAGGTATCTTCAGTTCAAACTTAAATATAGCAATGGCAGGGGGAATGGCAGACTCCACTATTCTCTTCTTACCCAGGGATTTCACAGATTGGGAAATATATATATGAGGAGACTTCAGAAAGTCTGTGGCCAAGTTCCATTATCTTTTCGTTGCATTTTTCGCAAGAACTTTGTGCAGCCCCCTCGTACGTATATATCACGTTTCCTAATCTAGCCTCAAAAATAACACAGCAGTACTTTTGTGGCATTCTGTTACTAGAAGCCCACAGTCCAAGGGAGAGAATTAGATCCCACATTTTAATGGGGGGAATGACAGAGACTGTGGATATGAGAAAATACCCATATAAGAATAAATACTGACAGTTTGTCATACTGTGGTGGATTGCATGTTGCTGAGATTCTAGAAGCTATGCCACTGGTATTTTAAATACCAGCAGGGTCACCCATGATGGACAAGTTTCAGCTGAGCTTCCAGACTAACACATACTAGAAACAAGGAGAGACAGACTACTTCTGAATATTTACTCACTGAAAGCCTTATGAATAGCAGTGGAACACTGTCAGCACGAGAATATTGAATATTGAAGCATGATAAACAGCATCAAAATATTGTCAGATATATAGTGTCAGAAGATGAGCCCCTCCGGTTGGAAGGCACTCAAAATGTGACTGGGGAATAGCTGCCTCCTCAAAGTAGAGTTGACAGTGTTGAATGAGATGGAGTAAAGCTTTTGAGACCTTCATTTGTTGTTAGGGCACAGTTCAAAATGAGGAGAAACAGCTGTAAACATCCATTAATAATTGGAGCATGGAATGTACAAAGTGTGAATCTAGGAAAATTGGAAGTTGTCAAAAATGAAATGGAATGCTTAAGCATCGATATTCTAGGCATTAATGAACTGAAATGGAATAGTATTGGCCATTTTGAATCTAGCAATAACATGATTTACTATGCTGGAAATGACATACTGAACAGGAATGGAATTGAATTCATCATCAAAAAGAACATTTCAAGGTCTGTCTTGAAGTATAATGCTATCTATGATAGGGTATATCCATTTGCCTACAAGGATACAACTATACAACTATTATTCAAATTTATGCACCAACTATTAAAGCTAATTATGATGAAGTTGAAGAATTCTAGCAACTTTTTCAGTCTAAAAATGATCAAACATTCTACCAAGATGTATCGATAATTACTGGCAATTGGAATACAAAGGTTGGAAACAAAGAGGAAGACTCTGTTGGGGAAAATATGGCCTTAGTAATAAAAATAATACTGGAAA
>NW_006408522.1:33685640-33687759 GCF_000296735.1 Chrysochloris asiatica | reverse complement strand
TCATCCATCATTTCATTGGCATAGTTATCATCCTGTCCATGCATCCTCACCCAACCAAGGGGTGTACCCTATAAACCTGCACACCCCCCACCACAGTCCTCAGCCCCTTTCCATCTCCTGATCCCGAGCCCCCAGCCCCACCATCTCTTGACGTTGTCTTCTCTGCCTCCCTCCCAGGCCTCACTGCCTCCCTGGGTAGGATTCCGCTCTTTGCTCTTCTCCATTGATGGTCCCAGGGCCCTCCACTTCTAGACTGATAAATTAATCACTCCCCTCTTTTCTTACAAAATGTCCATCTTTAGAATTCCAACCTTCACAATCAGTCCTGATAACAATTATTCACCATTGCATCACAGGAGACCCATCTATATTTCGTTTCATTCTTCATACCTTTTTAAACAACATAAAAGACAAGTATACACATGGACATCACCAGATGGAAAACACAGAAATCACATTGACTACATCTGTAGAAAGAGATGGTAGAAAAGCTCCATATCATCAGCCAAAACAAGGCCAGGGGCAAACTATGGAACAGATTATCAGTTGCTCATATTCAAGGTCAGACTGAAGCTGAAGAAAACTAAAACAAGCCCACAAGAGCCAAAATATGACCTTGAATATATCCCACCTGAATTTAGTAATCATCTCAAGAGCAGATTTCATGCATTAGACACAAATGACTGAAGACCCCAACAAGATGGATTGGCACAGTGGCAGCAGCAGTGGGTTCACGCATAGCAATGATTGTGAGATTGGCACAGGACTAGGCAGTTTCATTCTGTTGTATAGAAGGGTGCCATGAGTTGGTACCGACTCGATAGGACCTAACAACAGTAACAACTGACAAGGACCGTGCAAGCCACAGGCCCTTTCAACATTGCTGTTGGAGAGAGTAAGTCTAGTTCAAAAACATCGGAGCTGCCACTGTATTCAATGAAACCCAATATAAGTTTCGAGATTATCTGTTGACTCCTGGTGAGGCTTTAACTCAATCACATCCCTCCTTCCCTTCCAAAATAGTTATACCACAATTTTTGTTTAAGTCAGTATTCATTGTTTACGTTTTTCAAATGTTCAAAGGTATCAGGTAGTTCCTCCTGGAGAATTCCCTTCCAGGTCCCTCCGCTCTCTTTCCCCCACATAAGCCTTTACTGTCTAGGCTCCCTTTATACAGCTGTCTTCCTAGGACTTGCCTTTGCTGGCTTCCAGTGTGGGATTCCCCCTTCCCAGTTCCTGCGGTTTTTTCTTTTGTGGTTTGTTCACTTGTTTGCTTTTTCTGTTTTGAAACATCTTCTGATAGCTTCCCAAGAAAGTATGTATAAGAGGTTCACATTTTGAGTCCATGCAGGCATGAAAACATTTCCTTTCTACCATCACCCTGGATTAGTAATTTAACTGGCTAGATTTAAAAATAATTTTTTCTCAGAATTTGAAGGCATTTCTCTAATTGTCTTTTTCCATAATTACTTTGCCTTCTGTTCCTTTACATATGATCTATACTTTATCTCTGAAATTTCTGGAAGATTTTAATGCCTCGTATCACTTTCACTATTCCTTCTTCTCCTCTATATTCTGAGTACCAAGCTCAGTGCTGGTAGGCATTCAGAAAATGTTGACTGAATGAACAGTACTCATTTTGGTGATTGGTGGTTAGCTCTGTTGTCACCTTCTCCCTTTAGGCACACAAGCCCTGCCCCCTCTCTTCTCCCTGGGATACCATCAATGCCGCTGGAACTACGAGGATGAGCAGGATGTTAAAGCAGTAGATGCAGGATTTGATGAACATGACATTCCATATGATGTCATGTGGCTGGACATAGAGCACACTAAGGGCAAGAGGTACTTCACATGGGACAAGAAAAGATTCCCCAAACCTAAAAGGATGCAAGAGCTGCTCAGGAGTAAAAAACGTAAGGTAAAATAAACAACATCTGCACTGCTAAATTACTAAGTTTTAATATTAAAAATTGCCTTGGCACATTAGTGGAGAGAACCATTTATAGAAAATGGCCACAAAGATGGTGCCTTGAAATGTAATTGTACTTACTGTAACAGAGGAGATAGAAAAAAAAAAAAAAAAACGGGAAAAGGTGCTGACTCCATCCATCCCTGCCCT
>NW_006408522.1:33677788-33685540 GCF_000296735.1 Chrysochloris asiatica | reverse complement strand
TAAGGTAAAATAAACAACATCTGCACTGCTAAATTACTAAGTTTTAATATTAAAAATTGCCTTGGCACATTAGTGGAGAGAACCATTTATAGAAAGTGGCCACAAAGATGATGCATTGAAATCAAACTGTACTTACTGTAACAGATAAAAAAAAAAAAAAAAAAAAGGATCGGGAAAAGGTGCTGACTCCATCCATCCCTGCCCTAGTTGTCTAGCTCCCATAAGGATAAAGGGCTGAGCAGTTCCAATCCCATTTGTTTGTGGATACCTTGTAATGACAGGATGCTTCCCCCATCTAAAATTTGGTTTATATGTTGAAAATGATGAGCTGAGGGTGTGAAGAAGTTTATTACTCAGATAATGAGACTTTCAGGGTGCAGGGCTTGTTTTAGGGAATGTGTGATTTGAGCAGAGCTTGCTCCCAAACTAAGGAACCTGGTAGCACTGTGATTAGGTGTTGGGCTGCTAACAGCAAGATTGGAGATGCAAACCCACGAGCCACTCTGCAGCACAAAGGTGAGGCTGTCTGTTCCGATAAAGATTTACAGTCTCGGAAACACTATATAGGTAATCAACTAGGTGGTTTGGTTTCTGCTGCCAAGCCAGTCCAAAAATGGCTTGAGAGAGCTAGGAAAGGAGGCTCACTGAGCTTTCATGGTGGTAAAGTGGTAGGCCAAGAGTCCTGGCAGCATAGTTGTGGAATCCCTGGCTGATAACTGAAAGGTCAGGAGTTCAATCCCAGCAGCCTCTCTGTGGAAGAAGATGTGGTCATCATCTTCCATAAAGATAGTTCTGTGCTGTGCTGTAGGGTCACTATGAGTCAGATTCAACTCGACAGCAGTGGGGTGTTTTAGAGGGTGGGTTAGGGCTGCCATGATTCAACCTTCCCACTGAGACCAAAGAAGGGAGCTACAGGGCTTGCTTGTCAGTTTGCTCAGATGTGGGCAGAGGGTAAGGGGTGAGACTTGAAAGCTCTCAGCAATCAGACATCAAGATCAGAGTCTAATTATCTCATTACACCATTTTTTCCTTCATGCTTCCCAGATGGACTCCACCTGTCTACTTTGCCAAAGAAAGAACTGAGATAGAAAATTGTTGTTGAGTTGCTGTCCAGTTAGTTCGAGATAGGAAATAGGGAGGGGGAAATAGAAAATGGGACGTGTGTATACTGCTTCTCTTTTCCTGGGGTGATAATGGGATAGTAATGATGAAAACAGGGAGGAAGAGAAGAAAATGGGAGACAGGAGAAGCGGTGGGGGGACCCCATATGTACCAGATAAATCAATCCCAGTAGTTCTTCTCCCTGGGATTAAAGTTGTCTTTTCAACCCATTACTTTGATCCCCAGTCCTGTTGATGCTTAATGTCACAGTCAATAGCTACCACTTATCCAACACTTAGACTACTGGTGTGGCACTACAGGATCAGCACTAGACTGTTAACCACAAGGTTTGGAAGTCCAAACCCACCAGCTGCTCCTTGGAAACCGTATACAGGCTCACTATGAATTGGAACTGATTCAACAGCACTTAACATCAAGCATTTATTATGGGCCAGATAGTATGATAAAACACATTGTTCCACCTGGTCATTACAAAACTATGAGATGTTAGCCCCATTGTTCAGATGAAGAAATTGAGGCTTAGAGTAATATAGTAATTTTGATAAAGACACAGAGTGCATAAATGGCAGAGTAAGGGTCTACCAGACTCCACTCTGTACACATTTAGGGAAGAGCTGTGCTCCACAACACTGGGTCTCTATATTGCTCCCTGCCTTTCTAATATCATTGTTTCTACTTGGTCCAGGGCCTCAACACAACTTCATTAACTAAAACAGGCTTCTAATCACCCTTCCTCCTCTGTATTCTCATCCCTCTACATATTAGAGTTTAGTTCCCATTGCTCAGAAATGTGTAATGTCTACAAATGCATTCAAAGCAGCCTACAGTAAGTTCCCAGATTCTCCACTACTCATGTACACAGGCCTGACTCTTCCATCAAGCTAGGCTACTGACTGCTTTCCAAACACTCCTAGTGCCCCAGCCTCTAGCTACATTGCCCCCTGCCCACTCCTCAGAGACTCATCAGGATATATTAAAATGCACCTCTGCCACAAAGCTCTTGTCAGGACTTCCAGCAGGATGCAGGCTTCTTTCTTTTGTTTCTGACCCCCACTCCCACCTTCCTTTGGCCCTTATCGTAAGTTCCATCAAGTCAGTTCTGACTCATAGCAACCCTATATAGGGTTTCCAAGGAGCAGCTTGAGGTAAGTTGTTCAGTACTTATTCTGCAGTGTCACACCAGGTCACCTTGGCCCTTCTCTTACTGTCTTGTATTGTACTTATTGTATGCTTGCTCCCCCACTCACTATAAGACCCTGAGGGGTCATCTCTGAGTTCTCTTCAGCACTACAACAGCATCTTGAACGTGCCAAGTCCTCAGTTAATAACTGCTTAGGAGGACATATGGGGAGTCCTGGTATGGCACTGTAGGATAAGCACAGGACCACAAGGTCAGTTTGAACCCTGAGATCAATGGCTCAAATTCACCATCTGCTCCTTGGAAACCTTGTACTGGGTTGCTATGAGTCAGAACTGACTCGTTGGCACGTCACAACAAACAAGGACATTGGTGAGTAAATCAAAAAGTAGTGCTTCTAGGGTTCTAGTTCGTACACATGCAGTGGTTTCTTTCAAACAAAATGTGTTTAAACATGTCTCTGTGATCAATGAATGACTATAGACAAGCTCTCTCAGTAACAAATACACTTGTCTGAGTTGTGTCTTCAAACAAAAGGTGCAGTCACAGCAGTGACTTCTGAAGGGATCTTTTAGGTCAGCTCAAAAGGTGTATGGCAAAAAAAAAAAAAAAAAAGGTGTATGGCAACTGTTTTTTGAGATCCCAAAGGGATAATCTTAATGATTCTCTCAAAAGACACAGAACGATCACAGAGGTTTATTAGGAAAAAGTTTTCTGAAAATGGAAAACTGCATTGATGAGGAAAAGACCAGGAAAGTTGCACCGAGAATTTTTTTTTTCCAATCATAACAATGCACCTGCTTATTCTTCAAAGGTAGCAAGGGCTGTCCGACAAGAATTCCATTGGGAAGCCTTACCCTATCCACCCTAGAAGCTCTGGTAGCGTAGTGGTTACGAATCGGGCTGTGAGCCGCAAGGTCAGCAGTTCAAAACTACCAGCTGTTCCGTGGGAGAAAGATGAGGCTTTCTGCTCCTGTAAAGATTTACAGCCTTGGAAACCCTGTACAGGGTCGCTATGAGTCGGAACCGACTCCACGGCACATAACAACAACAACCCTATCCACTCTACAACCTTGATCTTGCCCTTCAGACTTCTTTTTGTTCCCCAAACTCAAAAAAACATTTAAAAGGAACACAATTTGAGTTCCTCAAGGATGCTAAAATGGCTGCTTCTGATCTTAGGTAAGTGCCATCTTAAGAACATATATTGTTTAGGCAGCAATAATTATAAAAGAGCATTGGCTTGATCTTAATGTCAATTTAAATTTTCCTTAGCATATGAAAGTTGCAGTGTTTTATTTCTGTCTGAAGTATTTCAATACTAGTCATTTCTGAATAGACGTCCTGGTGTGGTGCTATAGGATAAGCACTGGACTGCTAACTACTGCAAGGTTGCAGTTCAAACCCACCAGCTACTCCTCAGAAACCGTATACTACGAGTTGAAACTGTCTTGAGAGCATTTAACAATTTCTGAGTAAAATTTGAAGCCCAAAATTATGGTAAAAGATAAAATGCACATATGGTCCATACAAACTGACAAGATCTTCAAACCTTTATATATCCTGACAGCTAGTGGTCATCAGTGACCCCCACATCAAGGTTGATCCCAAGTACTCACTGTATGCTAAGGCCAAAGAACAGGGCTTCTTTGTGCGGAGTCCTGAAGGGGGAGATTTCGAAGGAGTGTGCTGGCCTGGTAAGATGGCACTTTATTATTTATTACCTGTTCAGTCCTAGTTAATGTGGCTGCATTGCCAGCACTTATTCCTTAGATTCTCTTGCCTCTCTAGCTACGTCTTAAGCTCATTTAGCAGATGATATTACCTCCTTTGTGTCTCATAGCACCTGGTGCTGTGTGCTTGATATACATTTACCAATCAGTACCTGATTGAATGGATGATAAATGGAGAAGCCTTTGTGACATGCTATTTCTCTAAGCAAATAGGGATTAAAAGGCAGGGAATGAGAAAAGAGGAGGAGGAAGGGGGAAAAAAGACCACAAGAGAAGAGTTCTGTAGTCTTTCTTCCTGTGATTTCTCTTTGCCCTTTTAGCCCATAGTTTTGACTTCCTAGTCTTTCATGAGTAGCCTCAGCTGCCTCTGGCAACTTTGGTTTTCTTCCTTTCAAGCATAATTAAAGTCTTAGGAGGAAATGGCCAAGGACAAAAGAAAATAGCCATATTCATGCTTGATTTTAATGTCTAGGGAGGCGCTCTCGTAAATCCATGCACTGTAGAGAAGCCCCATTCATCTTTTTTCTCCTCATCCCATCCCTTACAAAACATTTCTCTGTTCTCTTTTAAGAACATAGGGTCATTGCAAGATATTTGCCATTCTTACTGAGAGATCTTAGACTTCTGGTGTGGCACTGTAGCATTAGCACTGGACTGTGAACCCACCAGTTGCTCCTCGGATACCCTTTACAGGATCACTATGAGTCGGTATTGACTCGACGGCACCTAAACAACAACACTTAGAGATCTTAGGTCATTATTGAAGGATGTGCTGCATCTTAATGCTCAGTCATTGCCATTCCTCTGTGCCTCTGGTGTTTAAAGTTCTAATGATTGGCACTGAAGTTCAACACCACCTTCATTGGCTTCTCCCCAAACTAGGCTTCTGTGTTAGCTACCTTTTACATTTGATGTAAGGTGTCCATTAGTTACGGAGCTCTCACGTCTGATAGTCTTCTTTGCGGCATATGTACTATGAAGACTACTGTTCCTAACAGGTTGTCTACTGTTCTACCTCTACAGGTCTTTCCTCTTACCTGGATTTCACCAACCCCAAGGTCAGAGAGTGGTATTCAGGTCTTTTCGCTTTCCCTGTTTATCAGGTTTGTTTTTATTCTTATGCTCTTTACTAGTTACTTGTACGGATGGAAGGGGAGAAAAAGGGATGAGTAGAATTACTATGCCTCATCAAGTTATTGTTGTTAAGTGCCATTGAGTTGATTCCAACTCATAGTGACCCTGTACAGGGTTTTCAAGGAACAGCTGGTGGAATTGAACCACTGACCTTGTGGTTCACAGTCCAGTCCTGATAGCTTTTGATAAATAATATTTGTATAAAATGGCAAGGATAGCATTCACTTTTACAGACTCTTGGTGTTGCTGGGAGAGATGCCATAAGCATTACCAAATGCCCAAAAGCTGTGATGTGACCTCTAGTATATGATATAGCAAAGTACTTCATAACAGATATTATACTTTTTAATTATGGTATGTGTTTTGGACTCCTGGTGTGGTTCTATAGGATAAGCACTGGACTGTAAGGTCAGTTTGAATTGTAAGGTCAACATTCCGAACTCACCAGCTGCTCCTTGGAAACCCTTTACAGGATGACTATGAGCCAGAACCGATTTGATAGCACTTAACAACAACATATATATATATTTTTATACAGAATAGTATCCTGCAACTGTTATTTAAAGATAGTGAAATGGCATGTGAAAATATCGTGCCAAGTAGTGTTGTTATTAAGTGCCATTGAGCTGGTTCCAACTCATAGCGAGCCTGTATAGGGATGGTAGATTTGAACCACCAACCTTGTGGTTCAGACTGGCCTTGTGGTCCAGTGCTTATCCTACAGTGTCACACCAGGACTCAGCCAAATAGTATAACATGTCATAAAAAGTAAAAGGAAATGAGTGATTCTTAAAATTTTATAAGAATGGGAGAAGCCACATCTAGAGAATTGTTTTCAACCAATTTGTGTTGATATTGCTACTGCTGCTCCCTAATATTAACTGAGCACTTACTATGTGCCAGGCACTGTACTAAATACTTTGTATACATTTCATCTTTATATCCAACCTTCTACAGTTGGAACCATAATGAACTGTAATCCCATAGATGAGGAAGCTGAAGCATGGAGAAGTTTAGAAGCCTGCCAAGGTCACCCATATAGTAAATGGTGGAACCAAAATTTCAATTTAGGACTGTTTGTCTCCCAAGATAAGGTCTTAACCATGAACTTCATGTCTCTGGTCATCATCTGTTATTGTTGTTAAGTGCCAATGAGTTGGTGCCAACTCACAATGACCCTGTATAGGTTTTCCAAGGAATTACTCCAGCCTTGAGGTTTAACGCTCCAGTGTAGGACACCAATAAACAGCATAGAACAGGTCTAGACAGCCCTCAGACCAAGTCCAGCCATGCCTTTTCATTGTTTATGGTAATTTTCATATAATGGCAGAGTTGAATAGTTGAAAAAAAAGGACTATATGTTATAGTCCTATATAAGTAGAAAATATTTACTGTCTGCTCCTTTACAGAAAAAGTTTACTGAACCCTGCTCTACAGGGTGCTAGAATAGGGCATTCCAGGTAAGTATTTAGAAACCATTTAGTAGTATTCATAGGTATCTACATATTTAGAAATACTTGAAGATTTAAAAAAAAAAAAGGTCAGTATAAGTCAACTGTGGTCATTTGAAAGACTGTTCATATGAGGGAGGCAGCAGATGTGTTCTGTGATATCCCAGAAGGAAAGCGAGGATCTGCGAGGGGATGTTACAAAGAGCAGAACTTACAGAAAATGATAGAATGTGCTGCTTTGTCACTGTAGTTGTTCAGTCAAAAGAGGAAAGACTAGGGATTCTATGAAAGAGATTGCTACCCCACTTTAACTTAATGACTCCACTGTCCTTTCCACTAAATCAAATCATTCTCTGTAGAATACAAAGTATAGATCACACTAACAAACCCCTATCTAAGCTGTCAAATCTTTCAGTCTTAAAAAGGAAGTTAGAGGCTTGTCATGTACAGCTGTAATTGCTCTTAGTTAAGAGTTATAGCAGACAGAGTAAGTTCAGAGAACAAACAAGATGGCGGATCAGATGGAAGTACAGTAAAGGAGCTCCGCCAACAACAATACAGAATACCTGACTAAGCAGGCTCAGGGGACGGTCCCAGAACTTTGAACCACATATAAAGGAATATTTAAAAGGTTGGAACACTCATAGATGGGGGAATTTGTGGCAGAAGCAAGAAATATATTGCTTTCTAGTCCAGGACGCTCAGCTGCTCCAGGAGCCGCCATCTTGGGTGAAACCACGTGGGGGAAGGATCAGAGCAGCCACAGACACCTGGCAGAACCGCTGAAATAAAGGTGTGGACATTCTTTTCTTTTAATATCTATTCATTGGTCCCTTGCTGTCTGCGCACCTCCATTCTGGTGATTATAGGGTGCCTGAGCTAGTGGGCACCCCAGCCCCACCCTCAGAGGGTTCCACTACGCATCTGCACAGATCTTCTAGAAATTTAAAGAGACAGTGTCCAATTAAAACCAAACGGCTACAGCCAGCCCTGAACTGTTTACAACTAGAAACAAGTCCTGAATGGGGATTGCGGAGTGGGACAAGCAGACAAAAAAGGAAATAAGCGAAAATGAAATCCTAAGTTACGTCAAAACAACCAACAATGGTATCTTGAAACTTCTCAGGAAGAAGAGTGAAAAGGGAAGCCCATTTCCTGATCACATCTACCTGGA
>NW_006408522.1:33657960-33675224 GCF_000296735.1 Chrysochloris asiatica | reverse complement strand
AAAAAAGAGTTGTAGCAGACAATGGATGATGCGTAATTGTAAACAGGAGTCCTGGTGTGCTAATAAGCACTGGACTGCTAATCACCAGGTTAATGGATCAAACTCACTAACCACTCTCAAAAACCCTATACAGGGTCACTATGCTTCAGAACCAACTCGACAGCACCTAACAATGACAACAGTTGTAAATATTCCCAACATTTCCTGTGGGTCTTCTTCAGGGTAGGTCTGAGTGGACTTGCTAGGCAATCAATATATATTTCACAGCCAATATAGCTCATTATTTCTTTTCTCAGTAAATGTTTACTGATTACTTTCTGGGGGCCAGGTACTGTTATAGGTGTTTGGGATTTATCAGTGAACTAAACAGATAAAATTCCCTGTTATGTGGAACTTATATTTTAACAGTGGTGCAGGACAGAGCATAGATAATAAAATGAATGAATGAAGTAGAGTAGGAAAGAGTAATAGAGAGGCTATCATATTAACATTGTGACTGTGAGTATTGTCATGACCAAGAGTTGCTTCTTAGGGGTCTACTGACATCCTCTTCATATGGAATGACATGAATGAGCCCTCTGTCTTTAGAGGGCCAGAACTAACCATGCAGAAGAATGCTATCCATCATGGTAATTGGGAGCACAGAGAACTTCACAACATCTATGGTTTTTACCAGGTAAGTCATTCAAAATGAAGTTAACTGGTCCCATGTGTCCTGCCTTTGGGGCTGATAGTCATTTGCTTTGTAATAGCCAGACTATATTATATTGCTCATTTCTCTTTGCATGTCTTTTTCAGTAATTGCATTGAATGTTACCAAACTGTCACCGAGAAGAAACTTATTCTCTTTATTACTAATGCTTCATTCTCTTCCATACTGAACTTCATAAATTTACAAAGGTTGTGTGACTAATAATAACACCTAGAAACGTTATTCATGATAAAGTATTTTGCTGTAAGGTGCCATTGACTTGGTTCTGACTCATAGGGACCCCATGTACAGCACAATGAAACACTGTCCAGTCCAAAGCCGTCCTCACAGTCATTGCTATTTTTTAGTCCATGTGTTAGCTTCTGTGTCCATCTCATTGAAGGACTTCCTCTTTTTCACTGACCCTCTACTTTACCAAGCATGATGTCCCTTTCCAGGGACTGGCTTCTCCTGATAACATGTCTAAAGTCCATGAGGTTATTCCCAGGACAACCAGTAAGAAAACAATAACAAAATTATATATATATATAAATAAACAATTTGTGTAGAAATTGTTAAATGGGAACCTAATCTGCTCTGTTTACCAAAAAACAATAAAATGTTGTTTTTAAAAAACGAAAATGAAAACACAAGCCACCGAATGTAGAATGTACATTACCTCGGAAGGGATTTGTGTTGTTAGGTGCTGTCAAGTAGGTACCAGCTCATAGCGACCCTATGCACAAAGGAACAAAACCCTGCTCAGTTGCGCTTACCCTCACAGTTGTTATGTTCCAGCCCACTGCTGCTGCCACTGTGTCAATCCATCTGGTTGGGGGTCTTCCTCTTTTTCTGCTGACTGTTCACTTTTCTAAGCATGATGCCCTTCTCCAGGGACTGGTCCCTCCTGATAGAGACCTGCAGCTGTTGATGAAGATGTGGAGAACTGAGTGCCCTCATCCATTGCTGGTGGAAATGTAAAATAGTGACACCACTTTGGAAAGCAGATATGCAGTTTCTTAAAAAGTTAAGCGTATAGTTACTATATGACCCATCAATTTCATTCTTATTTTTAGTTCTCTTGGTATATGCTAAATTGGTATATTTCATTGGTGTATACACATGAATAATTATAGCTACATATTCGTAATAGCCTAATAATAGAAATAGCCTAAATGTTCCTCAGTTGATGAGTAATAAATAAAATATAGTATATACAAACAAATTCTGTCATAAAAAGGAATTCTGAAAAAAAATAAAAATAAAAAGGAATTCTGATTTCTGCTACAAGAATAATAAAACTTAAAAATATAGCAAATGAAAGAAGTCAGATACAGAAGACCACATATCATATGATTCCATTTATATGAAATGTCCAAAATAAACAATTACTTAGACAGAAAGTAGGTTAGTGGTTGCAAGGGTTTGGGAGGAAGAGGGAATGAATGGTAAATTACTACTAATGGGTGTGGGATTTCATATGAAAATGTTCTGGATTAGATAGTAGTTAATCGTGGTACAACTTTGAACTGTACAATGCTAAAAACTTAAATTTTATAGTGTATCAATTGCATTTCAATAAACCAAGGTTCTTGGTTACTCTGGGGGAAAACAACTACAACAAAGTATGTGATGTGAAGTCTTGCCATCCTCCCTTCTAAGAAGGATTCTGGTGGTACCTCTGGCAGTCCATGGTATATTAAATATTCTTGACTAACACCATTGTTCAAAGGCATCCATTCTTCTTTGTGCCTTTTTTATTCATTATACACATTTCACATACATGTGAGGCCGTTGAAAATACCATGGTTTGTGTCAGGTGCACTTTAGTAATCAAAGTGACATCTCTGCTTTTTAACGCTTTAAAAAGAGGTCTTTTGCAGTAGATTTTCACAGTGCAATACATTCTTTGATTTCTTGACTGCTGCTTTTCAGAAGCATTGATTGTGAATCCAAGTAAAATGAAATTCTTGACAACTTCAGTCTTTTTTCCGTTTATCATAATGTTGCTTATTAGTTCAAATGGGAGGATTTTTGTTTTTTTAATATTGAGGTGTAATCCAAACTGCAGGCTGTACTCAGTAAGTGCTTCAAGTCCTCTTTGCTTTCAGCAAGCAAGGTTGTTTCATAAGCATATCACCGGTTATTAATGAGTCTTTCTCCAATCCTTATGCCATTGTTTCTTTATATAGTATAGCTACTGGAATTATTTGCTTAGTATACAGATTGAATAAGCATGGTGAAAGGATACAACCCTGACGCACACTTTTCCTGATTTTAAACCATGTAGTGGAGTCCTGGTGTGGCACTGTGGGTTAATGCGCCAAACTGCAAAGTCGTTTGAAATGCAAGGTTGGTGGTTCAAGCTCACCAACTGCTCCTTGGAAACCCTATATTGGGTCGCTATGGGTCAGAATCGACTCAACAGTACTTAACAACAACAACAGTATCCCCTTGTTCTGTTAGAACAGTTGCCTCTTGGTCTATGTATATGTGCCACATGAGCACAATTAAGTGTTTTGTAATTCCCATTCTTTGTAATGTTATCCATAATTTGTTATGATTTGCACAGTTGAATGCCTTTGCATAGTCAATAAAACACAGGTAAAAACTTTCAGGCAGCCAACAAACATATGAAGAAGTGTTCTTGATCATTAGCCTCTTGTTGTTGTCATTATTAGTTGCCATCGAGTCGGTTCTGATCCATAGTGACTGTATAGGATTTCCAAGGAGTAGCTGGTAAGCTTGGACTGCCATCCTTGTGGATATGCAAATCAAAACAATGATGCGATATCATCTCACTCCAACCTTAATAGCAAAGTTCAGAAAAAACAGAAAATAACAAATGCGAGTAAGGTTGTAGAGAGACTGGGTCCCTCCTCACATGACTGGTGGGACTGTGAAATGGTTCAACAGCTGTGGAAAATGGCGTGGCACTTCCTCAAAAAGTTGGAAATAGAAACACCATGTGATCCAGCAATGCTTCTACTGGGTTGTTGATAGTAAGTGCTGTCAAGTTGATTCCAACTCAGAGCAACCCTGCATAGGGTTTCCGAGGAGTGACTGGTGAGCTTGAACCACCAACCTTGCGGTTCCAACTGACCTTGTAGTCTGGCACATTAACCCACAGCACCACACCAGGACTCCTCTACTTGGTATATATCCTAAAGAAATGAGAGTCATGATACAAATAAATATACGCACACCCATGTGCATCACAGCACTAGTCATAGTTGCAAAAGATGGAGACAACATATAGATCCATCAGTGGGAGAATAAATAGATAAACATACATACAATGGAATACTATGCAGTGTTGAAGAATAATGATGAATCTGCAAAACACCTCGTAACATGATGAACCTGGGGGGCATGATGATGAGTAAAATTAGTCAGCCACAAAATAACAAATATTGTATGAGACCACTATTGTACAAAGTCAAGAAAAGATTTTCACACTAAAAGAAACGTTCTTTGATGGTTAACAAGGGTGGGAGAGAAAGAGGAGGTAGGTCACTGGCTAGAGGTTAGCCACGTGTTAACTTGCGTAAAAGGAAAGGTAATATACAACAAGAGGAAGTTAGGCAGAAGAATGATGAAGGCAGGGGAAGAAGACACAGGAAAGAGTGCAGGAGTTAAGGGGAGCAAAAGTAATACTGTTATATAAACAACCTTGCAGTAACAATGCTCTGCTGGTAGATTCATAGGCTAAATGGGTATGGGAGGGAAAGTAGATTATATCCACAAATACATAGGAAGTTTGGCAGAGAATATTTGTATGTGGGTATTTACATATCCATGAATGTGGTGGAGCATTTGTTGTTATTGTTTGATGCACAACAGAACAAAACACTGCACAGTCCTGCATCATCCTTACAATTGTTGCCATGATTGAGCCCATTGTTTCTGCCACTGTGTCAATCCATCTTGTTGGGGATCTTCCTCTCTTTTGCTGACCTTCCACTTTATGACGTTCTCCTTCAGGGACTGGTCCTTCCTGATAACACATCCAAAGAATACGAGACTGAGTCTCACTATCCTCGCTTCTAAGGAGAATTCTGGCTTTCCTTCTTTCAAGACATATTTAGTTAATCTTCTGGCCATCCATGGTACTTTTAATATTCTTCACCAACACCATAATTCAAATGCATCAATTTTTCTAAGTTCTCCTTAGTCATTTCTCGTTTTCACATGCATGTTGTTGTTGTTGTGATGTGCCGTGGAGTCGGTTCTGACTCATAGCGACCCTGTACAAGGGTTTCCGAGGCTGTAAGTCTTTATAGGAGCAGAAAGCCTCATCTTTCTCCCGCAGAACAGCTGCTAGTTTCGAAATGCAGAGGAGGCAATTAAAAGTAGCATGGTTTGGGTCAGGTGCACCTTAGTCAGCAAACTGGTATCTTTGCTCTTTAACACTTTAAAAAGAGCTTTTGCATCAGAGTTGCTAAATGCAGTATGTCATTTGATTTCTTGACTGCTCCACCTTTAAGTGTTGATTGTGGATCCAAGCAAAATGAAGTCTTTGACAACTTCAATCTTTTCTCCGTTTATCATGGTGTCATTTATTGGTCCAGTTGTGGGGATTTTCGTTTTCTTTACATTTCTTTACATCTATACTGAAAGCTGTGGTCTTGGATCTTAATCAGCACTTTAAGTATTTTTTTTATTTCAAGCAACAGGGTTGTGTTGACTGCATATCGCATGTTGCTAACCAGTCTTCCTCCAATCCTGATGCCACCACATTCTTCATATAATTCAGCTTCTTGGATTGTTTACTTAGTATACAGGGTACAAAATTATGAACATTTCATGGAAATTACCAAAGAACTCGAGGTAATGAGTTGCTGGACCTGGGCACTCAAGACTGTAGTCTCAAGGGTCAATTGGCATAACATAATCCACAAAGACAGTGTTCTACATCCTACTCGGATGAGTAGTGACTGGGGTCTTAAAAGCTCATGAGTGTCCCCAGCCAATCTCCTCCCTCCCTGCCTTCCTCGGATGGCGGCTGTTTATGCTGGACGTGTGGCCAGAGACGGGTAAGGATCACGTGGAACCTCGGCAACTTAAGACAGAGCCATTGCCATGCTGCAATGAGTTTCAGTGACTGGTAAGACTGAGGAATTCGCACTGACCGCCTAAGACAGGCAGCGTCCCTTAAACAAACAATAAATAAGGAGGAATCTGATGCAGACCATGCAGACCCGGTCAGGAGGTCAAGCCGCTGTGGGCCCAAGCGTTGTTGACCGTCCAAACCATAGGCTCTGAGGATCAGACTTTAGCTACCTAGTAGACATAGCAAACTGTCCCTTATCTGATTATTCAGTAATGCTTGTTAGTAATCTCATACATGAGCCCTGGATATCCACAGACAAATGTAAAAACCTTCCCTAAAAGCCGAGACTATAAATTCCAAAAAGGCAAGTTCCCCCCCACCCCCAATCCAAAAAAAAAAGCTAAAGAGGATAGAGAGAAACACTGTTAACTGATGATATAGGGAGGGGATAATAATCAATGTAATGAAACAAGCTATATGAATGGTTGAATGTGAAGCTGATGATGTGCCCTGTAAACTTTCACTCAATCCAAAATAAAAACATTTAATTTAAAAAAAAAACAACTAGGTGCTCCATTCTCAAAAAAAAAAAAAAAGCTCATGAGTGGCCATCTAAGGTGCAGTGATTGTTCTCTCCCTGTTCAAAGGAAAGAAGAGTAATGGATATTGGAGACTCTTGGAAATAGTTAGTCTGGTGGACTATGTGAACATCAGTCTCCACAACCCTGAGACCAGAAGTACTAGGTGGTGCTGGGCTACCACTACCCAATGTCCTGAAAGGGATCATATTCAGTCTTGGGTACAGTGGAAGAAAATGTGGAACAAAACTTAAAATCATAAAACCAAGCATAAGGAGGGAACAAATCTTTACAATGAGATCATTCCCACCTCCTTGGTACACAGGGTCGACAAGGATGGGCAACTTAGACATTGGTTACCCAAAATAGGGAGGCTACAAAGGCAAGAAGTGACTGGCTTACAAGCTTTCAATAGGGAACCTAGTGCCAGACGGTGTTGGGGAAGGTAGAATCTCCACTGAGTGGTTTCCAGCCTGTCTGGACGGGGCTGATGAAAGGTGATGGGGATAAGACTTTTGTGGTTCAATAGGGAATGATTGCTATCAGGACTGACTGTGAGTGTTGGAAAGGTAAAGATAGATGTTTTGTAACAAAAGAAGGGGCGTGATTGATTTTGCAGTCCAGGAGTGGAGGTCCCTGGAACCATCAAGGGAGAAAAGCAAAGTGCAGGACCGTATCCAGAAAAACAGTGATGCCAGAGATGGAGGCAGAGACGAAGATGTAGAGAGATGGAGTGACTGGGGACTCTAGGCTCAGGGAGGGAGGGGGGCCATGTGCTGATGGCTGGCCTTGCGGGATGTACCCTTTAGTTGTTTGATGATGCATGCAGGGAATTGTAATCACTGCAATGAAATGAAATACGATGAGATGACTATAAAGATAATGTTCTCCCACGTAAACTATTAAACAATTCACAATAAAAACTTTAACAAAAACCAGTCATATTGGTCAGATAGAGACTGATGGAACCTGAAGAATATGGCCCTTAGTCACCTTTCAGGTCTGGAACTGAAGTCACCCATGTGGCTCCATTTTAAGCCAAGCAAACAACTAGTGAAGTATGCATATCATAGAATGGTCAACTGTTCGAGATCAAAAGGGCAGCATTTACCTGAGGACAAAATTCAGAAGGGTTAGGAAAGAAGGAGGAACCGCAATAAGAAACACAGGGACAAGTCAGATAAGTGATGTTACATTAAAGGAATTGCAGTCAAGATGAAGTCAATGACTTGTTGAATTAAAAGCTGATGATCTGCTCAGTAAACCTTCATTCAATTTACAATAAAAAGTTATATGTATAAAAAAGATAAAACATCACAGCAACACACAAGCCATCTCAGTATGACAAACTGATAGGCAAGTAGAGATTAGCCTTGATAGGAATCATCAGAAACATCATTGGATACTCCCTTGAAACTTTTATTGACGTAAGCACTGTAAAAACACATAAACAGAGAAAATTAAAACTCATGTTTTTAAACTTCACAAATGTCTAAGTACAGCAAGACCAGGGAAACAAAATTGAGAACACAGATACGCAGTTTCAATAAGTACACTTTGTAAGTGTAGACACCTTTAAGTACTTAGCTTTCTGAAGAGAAAGTGGTAAAATTGTCTTCCATTTACCAATCACATCCAAGAGACTTTGCTGTCACTCATCCTAACTTCTTCTTCTTGTTGTTATGTGCCATGGAGTCAGTTCTGAAACGTAGCGACCCTGTATAGGGTTTCCAAGGCTGTAAATCTCTATGGGAGCAGAAAGCCTCATCTTTCTCCCACAGAACAGCTGGTAGTTTTAAACTGCTGAGCGTGAGATTAGCAGCTCAATTCGTAACCACTGTGCTACCAGAGCATCCTAACTTAGGCCCATGTTTATTATTTTCAAAATCTAACTCTATTCCCATGACTCTCCCACCAAGTGGTATTTTCTAGTGGGAGCTGCTGGCTTTAGATAGCATAGTTTTCAGATTTGTTTATTTCTCTAACTACCTGTTGCTACAACTGCAAATTGCCTTAGTTAAGAGAATGTTCTTTTGTAGTTCAGGGCCACTTAACCTCTCTGAATCTCAGTTTTTCACATCTGAAAATCATCTTCCTCAAAAGTTGTAGATTTTCTGAGAAGATGGTTCAAATGCCTAGCAATAGTAAGCAGTGACTAAAGGCTGTTGTTGTTAACTGCCATCCAGTCTGTTCTGACTTGTAGCAAAGCCTGTGTAGGGTTTCCAAGGAACAGCTTGTGAGTTTGAACTGCCAACCTTGTGCTTCAAACCAACCTTTTGGTCCAGTGCTTTATCCCACAGTGCTGGTATTTATTACTATTTTCATTCTCTTTTTAATAAAAGAAATTTTCTGTTCTTCTAATAGGGAAATTTAGAGCCATTTCATTACATTATAAAAATGATTTGACAGATTATTTTAAGATTTTCATTTCACACTCCCACCTACTATTGACTTTTGTTGTTGTTGTTAAGTGCCGTCGAGTCACGTCAACTCATAGCAACCCTGTATAGGGTTTATGCCTGTTAAATTCAAAATCTAGTCTGTACAATGCCTTCATCCAGTTGTCCCTGAAAATTGTTTTCTTTGACTTTACAGCAAATGGCTACTGCAGAAGGACTGATGCAGAGGTCAGAAGGGAAGGAGAGACCATTTGTTCTTACACGTTCTTTTTTTGCGGGGTCACAAAAGTATGGTAAGGAATGGCTCCTATTGGTGGTGGTGGTTATGTGCCGTGGAGTTAGTTCTGACTCATAGCGATCCTGTACAGGGTTTCTGAGGCTGTAAATCTTTATAGGAGCAGAAAGTCTCATCTTTATTCTGTGGAACCGCTGGTAGTTTTGAACTGCTGACCTTGAGGTTAGCAGCCCGACTCGTAACCACTACTCTACCCAGAGCTCCTTATGGCTCATATTATCAGATTGAAAACACAAGTTAGCAAATTGGTTTTTTTGGTCCACTTACAGTATATATTTATATATATATACTATTTATAAATATATACTATTTATAGCTGCCTTCCCTTTTAGTAGCCATTGGGAATGCTTTAGAGTGCAGATAATAATGTGCCCTGAAGTTTGTATTTTGTCCTATGAGAGATTGGATCCATTTTAATAATGCTTCAGTTACATTATTGAATGTAACCGACCCACTGAAGAACAGGCCACTTAGTTGTTCTGAAAGTAAAATGGTTTGCTCAGCTGTCTCAAGATCAGTCATCTCTGATCCTGTTTCTTTGGTTTATCAAAACCAGAAAAAATATGCTTCTGACACATTCCTCCACCCATCTGTTCCATTTAGCAATATGGCTTAAAATAGACTTGGCTGTTGCTGGTGGTCAGGCTCATCTATAACTGGATCAGGTTTACTAGCTAATGCAGATCTAGTTCTACTTAACCTCCCTGTGGCAGAAGGCTATTTAAAGTTCACTGGTCTTACACAAATAGCTGGGAGCTTAGTGTTAGTTTGAAGAATGCAGCCTTTACTGTACCATAGACATTAGTGGGCAGCCTACACCACCTCTGAAACCCAGGCCTTGCGGTACCCTGGAAAAGGCCACAATATTGTCATTTCAAGTAAAGATTTGTGTACAGAAATGCTCCCCATAGCATTCGGTCTTGAAACAAAAGAAAGTCTAAATATTTAACAATAAGAGAATAGTTATAATAGGATGGTGGGTTTATATGATAGACTATCATGTAGTCTATCTATTGCAAATGGTAGCTTTAATTGCATGAGAAAATGTGACATCATGATACATTTTTTAAATGCCTAAATGTGTATAGACTACTCAAAATTTATAAATAATACATATATATGTAGAAAACAATCAAAATCAGTTAAGTGTGTAGATGGATTGTTATTGTTGTTGTTTTTAGGTGCTGTTGAGCCATTTCCTACCCGTAGTAACCCTGTGCACACAAAAGAAACACTGCCTGGTCCTGTGCCATGCTCACAATCATTGTTAGGCTTCACCTCATTGCTGTTGTCCCAATGCCAATAGGCAGAGACAAGAAAATATAAGAAGATATAGTACATTGGGGATTATGAATGATTTCCATTTTCTTTTTACCCATCTCAATTTTTCAAATTCTCAATAAATATAATTTTTGATCATTCAAAATATAATGGATTTTTAATAAAAATATTTACCAATTAAGAAAAGATGACAGAAGATACTAAATAACCTTGACTATTGGGCCACTGCCCAGTCTACAGTATTCTGTGGGAAGCTATTACTTTGCCCCATTATATAAGAAGCCAATACAGAGAACTCTCTATTGCTAAATCATTTACTGAAGCCAACAGCCAGAGAGAGAGTCTGATTGAATAGCTATGTGAGGCATGAATACAGTCGTATATCTACATGAGCTTTCTTTCCTGATAAGAATGTTGACATGTGGAATTCTAAACGTCAAGGAGAAATTATTAAATTACTGTTTTAAAAGAACAGTCCTTTAAAATGTTTCCTTTGCTGTCCATGAACTAGTCTGAAATTGCTATAAAAGATTAAAACAAAAATAGGTATCAAAACTATTCTGGTTGAAGGTCAACCAGAAATGCTACAAGTATATTAGTAAAAGAAGAATTTTTCCTTGTATGAATCTCTGTAATGGTATGTAATCTATTTTCACAAATTCTTAACAACTACACGAGTCAAAAAGATAGTTGCAAAATCATGGAAACCTTTATTAAACTAAAATATCAAATGATTGTTTCTCAACATCTGTTTCTTTCATCTAGGTCTATATATTTCTGAAGGCAGTGTATCCTCTCTCTAACCTTCCCCAAAGAATCCCGTGCTCTTTGATTTATACCTCATCAAAAAGGTTGTTTTGGCATCCTCAAGGGACTCAAGTCTTGTTCCTTTTAAATGTTCTTTGAGTTTGGGGAACAAAAAGAAGTCTAAAAAGACTAGATCAGGACTGTATGTTGGATGGGTTGAGGAATGAGTAGGTGCTTTGCTGTGATGGAAAAAATTCCTTGGTACAACTTTCCTGGCCTTTTTCTCACCAGTGCAGTTTTCAATATTATTAAAACTTCCTAATAAGCCCCCATGTTGGTGCTGCGTCTTTCACAAAAATCTATCAAGTTACCCCTTTGGAGTCAACAAAAACAATCACCATAATTTTCTGAGCGGACCTGTCTGCTTTGAATTTACGTATCCCACAGATCCCCTCGGAAGCCATTATTTTGATTGATGGCTCTGTACAATACGCACTAGACTGCGAACCACAAGATCTGGTTGAAGGTCAACCAGAAATGCTACAAGTATATTAGTTACAGGAGCTTTTTGAAGTCACGTTACAGGTGAAAGATAACGCTTTCTGAAACTAAGACAAGCATATTACTGAGAGAATTTGCTGCAGCCATCCTCCAATCACAGAAACATGTTTAAACATGTTTTGTTTGCATAAACCTGTATGTGTATGACCTGGAACTCTAGTACCAATGCATTTTTTTTTTCTTGCCCTCATACCACTATGAACAGGAACACTAATTCTGGAGTCCCATTAGTAGGGCTCAAATCCTAGCTCTATCATTTAATAACTATGTGACTCTGGGTAGGTTATACAAGGGGACTTCAAAATGCTCATGGAAAAATGGAATTGAAAGAGAATGGAATTTTTCCACAGATTCCCCCGCCATTATCCACTGTTTACCACATTCCCTAATCTGTCAGACAGAGTTAATGGTATTTACCTAATAAGATTGCCTTGATGGTTGAGTGCAATAATCCAAAGCAAGTAGTTAGCATAACACCTGGATAAGTAAAGACTCAGTAAATGTTAGCTTTTGTTATTGCTATTATTATATCTCCACTGTATGGACTGTAAGGAGCTCTGGTGGCATACTGTAGGATAAGTACTGGACTGCCAACTATAGGTTGGCAGTTCAAACCCACCAGCCACTCTGTGAAAAAAAGATGAGGCTTATGTTCCCGTTAAGATTTACAGCCTCAGAAACCCTACAGAGGAGCACAATGGGTCAGAACCAAGTTGACAGCCATGGGTGGGTATGTGGATTGCACCACTCCTTTCAAGAGGGTTGTTTTGTTTGGAGGGAGTGGATAGACATATAAGTCAATGGAACAAAACTGAGAATTCAGAGACACTCACCACATGTATATAATTTGCCAACAAAGTAGCCAAGACAATTAATGAAGAAAGGGTCGTTTTTTCAATAACTAGTACTAGAACAAATGGCTAGCCTTGTGGGGAAAAAAATGAACCTCAACACTTACTCCATACTATACAAAAAAATTAACTCAATATGGAGAATAGATCTAAATTTTCAGAACTAAAAAAAAAAATTAAATAGAAGACCTTTTTGGTTTTGAGATAAGTAAAGATTTCTTGGATAAGCAATACCTTAAAATTAATAAACAGCTAAGTGGAGCATTATCAAAATTAAAAACTTCTTTGAGAGATATTAAGTGAAAAGGCAAGCCACAGTCTGAAAAAAATGTTTGTAATAGATACATGTATCTGGACTTGGACTTGTATCCAGAATATATAAAGCAATTTCACAATTCAGTGAGAAGATAACCCACTTTAAAAAATAAACAATGGATTTTTAATAGATACTTTAGGAGATAATATTATCAATAGATACATGAAAAGATGCTCTACATAATTAGTCATTGTTGTTGTTGTAGTTGTTAAGCACCATAGATTCCTTTTCTACTCATAGTGACCCTGCATAAGGTTTCCAAGGAGTGACTGTTGAGTTTGACCCACCAACCTTGCTGTTCAAACCAACCTATTGCCTTCTCCTACAATGCCACACCAGGAGTCCACAAACCAAACCCATTACCATTGAGTAGCTTCTGACTCAGAGTGACTGATTGTTGTTGTTATGTGCCATCGAGTCAGTTCCAACTCATAACAACATTGTATAGGGTTTCTGAAAGAAGCTAGTAGGTTTGAACTGCTGACCTTGCAGTTAGCAGTCAACGGTTTAACCTACAGCACCACACCAGTACGCTAGTGACTCTGTGGTGGTGGTTGTGTGTTTTCGAGTCAGTTGCAACTCATAGTGACCCTGTATAGGATTTCCAAGGCTACAGGTCTTTACAGGAGCAGAAAGTCTCATATTTCTCCCTCAAAGTGGTGGATTAGCAGTCCAGTGTGGAACCTACTACACCACCAGAGCTCCTCACGGGACTCAACTGTACAGAGTAGAACTGCCCCACAGGGCTTCCAAGGCTGTAATCTGTTCAGAAGCCGACTACCACATCTTTCTACCCTGCAGCAGCTGCTAAGTTGAAACCACCAGTCTTTCTGTTGGTAGCTGAGCACCTAAGCCCTGTACTGCCTGGGCTCGTTTTACTAGTCAATAGGGAAATAACAAAATTAAGCCACAGAGAGCTACCACTGCACATCCATTAAATGGCTCCAATGAAAAGACTGACAGTAACAAGGATTGGCAAGGATGTAGAGCAACTGGAACTCTTATACATTGCTGTTCGGAATGTAAAACAGTACAACTACTTTGCTAAACAATTTGCAACTTTCTTAAAATATTCAATATACAACCTAGAAATTTTACTCTTTGATACTTACCCAAGAGAATTGAAAACATACAAGATAAGGATTTGTATACAAATGTTCATGGAAGTTTTATTTATAATAGAAAAACCTGGAAAGAATACAAATGTCCATCAGTTGGAGAATGAATAACCAATCTGTGATATGTTCATTTGAATAATACTCAACAAATAAAAAGAACTGAATTACAACATCCATGACTCTCAAAAACATTGTGCTGAGTAAAAAATTAAGAATACACAAAAGCCAGAACACAGGGGGAAAAGATTGTTTCCATTTATATAAAACTCTAGGGAAAAAAAAAACTAAAACTAAACTACAGAGATAGAAATCCAGTCACTGGTTGGATTGTTGTTAAGTGCCGTCAAGTCGGTTATGACCCACAGTGACCCTGTATAGGGTTTCCAAGAGCCGCTTGACCCACCAACCTTGCAGTTCCAACGGCTTTGCACCGTTAGCCCACAGCACCACACCAGGACTGGTTGGGTAGAAGGGGAATTATTGATGGCAAAGAAGCAGCACAAGGGAACTTTTGCAGTTAGGAAAATGGAATGTCCCATACTTTGGTTGTGGTAGTGGTTACATCAGTATACATGTTTCACAACAAACTCTTCAATTAATACACATATTGTTTATGTAAATTATGGCTCAATAAAGTTGATTAAAAAAAAAAATCATGTTGATGATGCATGGAGGGGATTGGAACCATGGCAGTGAGATGATATAAGATGGAATGAATGTAAAACTAAAGTTCTCCCATGTAAACTATCATATAATTCACAATAAAACATAAAAAAAAATTAAAAAAAAGCTAAAGTGGATAGAGAGAAATACTGTTAACTGATGGTACATGGAGGGGATTATAATCAATGTCATGAAACAAGGCATATGATTTGTTGAATGTAAAACTGATGATATGCCCTGTAAACTTTCTCTCAATTCTCAATAAAAACCTTAAAAAAAAATAAAAAAAAATCATGCTTCTAAAATCAGACTTGAGCTGTATACTTCAGAAAGTAAGTGTTTGTTTTGTGGATTTTTAATGTTTTTCACATTAGAAAATTAATTCATGTTTTTGTAGAAAGTCAGAGTTTATATTTTTTAAGAAATAAGTATTTTCCCTTAGATTACTTATTACAAATAATCAAAATCTGAAATTGAGCACGTGGACTAATACGCAATTTCTTTAAATATTTTGTTACTGGTATCCAAAGGTGCCGTGTGGACAGGTGACAACAAGTCAGACTGGATTTACCTGAAAATCTCCATCCCAATGTTACTCACCCTCAGCATTACTGGGATCTGTTTTTGTGGAGGTAAGATGAATTCTGCCCTGAAAAAAATTAAAAACCAGAGTTCTTTCAGGAAGCTGGTCACATATCCCTTCTCATAGCACCTTCGGACCAGGGCTTCAAACTGGTTTCAAAATGGTTCATGATAGCCACCAAATCTGTTGCCTGTGGCATTTTGACCTGGGTAGGGTTCCTGGTGTGACACTGTAGTATCAGCACTGGACTGCTAACTGCAAGATTGGCAGTTCAGACCCACCATCTGTTCTCCAAAACCCTATACAGGATCGCTCTAAGTTGGTACCAACTAGACAGCACTTAACAACAACAGGAAACCTGAGAGCTGTTTGTATCTTGTCTGAATTGAGGATATAAAATAAAGGTGTCAGAAAAGGAGTCAGAGAGCTTCTTGTCCTCATTTTCGTGTCACTTCCTCCTTAGGCACTCTTGATTGTGGAGTCTATCTTCCTGAAACATATTCTTCCTTGAAAGTGAGAAAATGGAAAGGACTGCACAAATAATTTAGCAAATCAGAAGTCAGCCTTACAGAAATCCCATCTTATCAGCAGGGTTCAAATTCTGGAACATAGTTTAATTGTGTAAATACATATATCTTTCATGGGAAAGATAAAATTTGGACTGCCTTCCCTGCATCCTAGTAACTGGAGATAACAGAGCTTGATATAGAAAATGCTTAGCATGACTGCAGTTGCAGCTGCTCCTTATTTTCTATAGGAACAGAAGCTATTTAGTATCACTTTTTGATTCCTGTGTTTTATGGCCTAGGTCCACATTCAGTACACATACTGCTCAAGGTTCAGCATGAAATTCTACCTAACCATCTAATTTTAATGTTCAGTTTCTTTTTAGTTCTTTCTATATAATTTTTATCTTGATTCACCTATTACTTTCAAAGAAAATCATGAGTTCGTTCTTAACCGTACCCCACCATCACACGTGCACACACTGTTTAATATGACACATTGCAATTTCTGTCACTATGTTAGTGCTGGAACTTAACAGGAATATTGATCTTGCTGTAGCCAGCGCCTCTGACCTTTTAACAAAAGACTATCCAAAGAGCATATTGCCAGAACATACTTAGTTTATTAGCATGTATTTGCCTCGTTGACAACGCTCTGCTGCTGTTCATAAGGTTTCATTGGCCAGTTTTTTCAGAAGTAAACTACCAAGTCCTTTCTCCTAGTCTGTTTTAGTCTGGAAGCATCACTAAACCTGCCCACCGTGGATGACCTTTGTGGTATTTGATATAATAGTGGCATGAATGGTGGTCAACAGTTTTATCAAATTCATTTGAAGGCACATACAGTGCCTTTTTTTCTGTCTTTCTTCAAAGACCTTACCTTGCCTGTGTGCACATTTAAAAGCCTCGTAACCCACTTGGACTTTCTTTGACTATCCAGCTGATGTAGGTGGGTTCATCGGGAATCCAAAGGCAGAGCTGCTAGTGCGTTGGTACCAGGCAGGAGCCTACCAGCCTTTCTTCCGAGGCCATGCCACCATGAAAACTAAGCGGCGGGAACCCTGGCTCTTCGGGGAGGAACACACCCAGCTGATCCGAGAAGCCATCAGAGAGCGCTATGCCCTTCTGCCCTATTGGTATACTCTGTTCTACCATGCACACGTGACTGCTGAACCCATCATGAGGTAAAAAAGCTTCATTCAACCAGGGACCCAGCCACTAGTCTAGAAGGGAAGATCACCTCAGTTGTTGAGGAGCAGATGATTACATAGTGATTTCAAAAGAAAATAGAGAAAAGCCTGTGATTAATCGAGTTTCAGTCAGTTTATTGAGCACCACGAGCAGGGTGTGCTGACTGTAGAGGACACAAAAAAACACAAAAACTAGGCCTCTGCTACATGTATAAAGTGTTAATACGTGATAGAAATAGAGAAAAAGAAAAAGGAAGTGGCTCTGTAACTGAATTTGCAAGGATTGTCTCTTAAAGAATATATCTTACCCTCCCAGCTCAATTCTTCCAAGTTTGTTATTGTTGTCAGGTGCCATCGAGTCGGAACCGACTCATAGCGACCCCATGCACAGCAGAACAAAACAATGTCCGATCCTGGGCCAACCTCACTACC
>NW_006408522.1:33555090-33657016 GCF_000296735.1 Chrysochloris asiatica | reverse complement strand
GAAAGCCTTTGCATAGTCAATAAAGCACAGGTAAACATCTTTCTGGTATTCTCTACTTTCAGCCAAGATCCATCGGACATCAGCAATGATATCTCTCGTTCCACGGCCTCTTCTGAATCCACCTCGAACCTCTGGAAGTTCTCTGTCAATGTATGATTGTAGCCGTTTCTGTATTACCTTTAGCAAAACTTGACTCACATGAGATATCAAAGAGATTGTCCCATGATTTCTGCATTCTCTTGGATCACCTCTCTTTGGAATGGGCATAAATCCCATATGGATCTCTTCCAATTAGTCGACCAGATAGTTGTCTTCCAAATTTCTTGGCAGAGATGCGTGAGTGCCTCTTGTGCCGCCTTACTTTCTTGAAAGACTTCCAAGTTTAAGGTGAATATTTTCCCTGGTGTGTAAATTATGTTTGATTCTATTCTGAAGGCAGGGTGTAAAACAACAAATTTCTAGGTTAGAGAACATTATACTCAGAGACATACATAATACACCAAGACTTCTGGATCAGTGTTCTTAAACCACCCAGATCGGAATTATCTGGGGAGCTTTTCCACAATACGGATTCCAAGGCCTTACATCCAAATCTACCGAGACTTTCCTTGGGTGGATTCTGTATTTGTTAGAAGTTTCCTTGGTGATTCGAGACTTCAGCCAGGGAGACCACTTGCTGTGTTACACTCAATAGGAAAGGAATATATTCCTACAAGGCTAGTAAATAAATATCATAAATTTCTCTTATTAAAAAATATAGTTTCCTCATGTTATTGAAAGAAAAATATTATAACCATTAACTTGAGATCCAATACATTTATAATGAAAGTTTCGTTATTTTTCCAAGTTGAAATAGCTCATAGATAGCTGTATACAACAATAGCAACAATCAAAACAAGAACACACAGAAGCTTCTCTGTCCTTCAAAGTGTTGTCTGCTTGAAAAAGCTAGTTCTTTTCATTTAAATAAGTACTGCTTCAAAGATTGGGAAAGCATGCAGAAATGCCTCAGAATTATCATCATCATAAAATATGGGTTTACAGACATTTAATTTGTTTTACATTAAACACGTTAGGCCTTTGGACTTGTGCAAAGTTCTGATTGTGCCGATCATTGTTGTATTTAGTGCTCAACAATCAGAAGGAAACTTGCGGATGCCAGAATTCTTAATACTTCCCTGGAAAATGTGTACTAATAGCTCTTTCACTTAAGAAAGATAGGTAGCAACCATAGCAATTGCTCATAAAATCTTGACTCATAAAAAAAGTCTTTGTTCCTACAATTTTCTATGGAGAGTTATAAAACTAAAAATATAAGTCATTAAATGTTAAGTAAGATATTTTTTCCTTTCCCCAGGCCTCTGTGGGTAGAATTCCCTAATGAATTAGAGACTTTCAGTGTGGAAGATGAATACTTGTTGGGTGAGCATTTCTTGAGTAATTGTCGTTTTGATAAGTACTGTAGTTATGTTTTTGTTAATATATTGTATAAGAGCACTAAAAAAAATTTGAATCCCAAGGAAGCTACAAAACAAAAGAAATTTCTTCTCAAAGATTTTTGTACCTGTATGCGTTGGTGATAGCCTAGCACTAGTCTTTTGTCATGTAGCACTTCTCATAATATTCTTTCTGTTAACTTCAAATAAGTCCATTCTGGTTTTGGATGCAATTTGGGATTCTTGTTCTGAATATATTCCTAAACCCTGTGAGAGCACCGTAGGGAAGGTGGAGTCGAAAATAAGTGAATCCAATGGATATAGCAAGACCTAGAGGAGCTTACTTCATATGTAGTAATAAGTATTTTCTTTGGTTGACTTTTTCTTTAACAAGAGTACCTTAGTTATCTAGTGCTGCTATAACAGAAATATCTGAAATAGGTGACTTCAACAAACAAATTTATTTTCTCACAGTTAGGTGGCTAGAAGTCCAAATTCAGGCCACTGTTGACTCTGGAGGAAGGTCCTTGTTTGTTCAGCTTCTTTCCTCCATGATCTTCAAATGGCTTGGCATCTACTCCCCACTGTGCTTTTTTGCTGCTTGCCCAAAAGATAAACCTAATTTATTGTTGTTCTAAACAATGTTCTAAACATCGTTCTAAACAATGAGAAGAACCTCAAAATATTTTGGGTTTAAAAAAACAAAACAAAAAACCTAGCTCTTTAAGTCTCTATTCAACCCTTTAGGCGTAGTTTAATAGACACTTCCCTTGGAGAAACCGTCCCTGACCAATCCTTCCTTCCTTATACCTAGTTCTACTCACTCTAGTCAAAGTCAGTTCCTCTTACTACTGATTCTCATTCCTTCTTGTGCTTTTGCCTTCTTGGTATTTGTTGTAACTCTAAATAATACATAATTACTTGTTCAGGATCTGTCTTCACTGGCTATAAATTCCAAGAAAGCAGGGGTGTGTTTATCCTATTTGCTACTATATCTCCAGAGTCTAGCACAGTGTCTGGCACTCAATAAATATTTGATAAGTAAAAGAATGAATTCATAAGTGGGTGAATTTTACATACATATGGTACACCAAGGTCAAAGCAAAATTAATAAATCAATTTGCCTTTAAGAGAATCTATAACCTTCCCAATAATAACTGTCAAACAAGAGGATATGAGGATCCACACTGACAACACTCCTTTATAAAAGCTGTGGGCTCACCGTCATCATAGACATTCACAGCAAAAAGTGAAGCACTTGGAGAGACACAATGGCACATTCCAACTACTGGGCACATGTTGTTGTTAGGAGCCATCAAGTCAGTACTGACTCATAGCGACCTTATGTACAATAGAACAAAATACTACCCAGTCCAGGGCCAACCTCACAATTGTTGCCACACTTGAGTCCATCGACGCTGCCACTTTGCCAATCCATCTCACTGGGGGGTCTCTTTTTCTCTGACCCTCCACCTTACCAAACATCCTCCAGCGACTGGTCCCTCCTGACAATATGTCCAAAGTATGAGAGTCGAAGTTTGGCCATCCTGGCCTCCAAGAAGCACTCTGGCTGCACTTTTTCCAACACAAATCTGTTGGTTCTTTTGGCAGCCCATGGCACTTTGAATATTCTTTTCCAACACCAATAACTCAAAAGCATCAATTCTTCTATGGGCTTCCTTATTCACTGTCCAGCTTTCGAATGCATACGAAGTTATTGACAATACCATGGCTTGGGTCAGGTGTACCGTAGTCCTCAAGCTGACATCTTTGTTCTTCAACACTTTAAAAAGGTCTGGTGCAGCAGATTTGCCTAATGCAATACATTGTTTGATTTCTTGACTGCTGCTGCCATGAGTGTTGAAGAGTGAAGTCATATATTTGCAATTATACCCAAAGTACAACTACCATAGACTGTATTAGTATCTCTACAATCTTACTATACCTAAGTGGATTGATTCATGCCAAGTAATGATAAGATACCTGCTTCTTTCTAACAACTAACTCATCATATAGTCTCAACCTTCAAGAAGTTCACAATTGAGTGACACTGTGAGTTAAGCATTGGGCTGCAAACCACAAGATCGGTGTTCAAACCAGTTGCCCCTTTGGAGAAAGATGAGACTTTCTGTTCCTGTGAAGATTTACAGCCTCATAGGATCACTATGAGTGGGAATGGACACAATGATAATGGGTTAAGACCACAAGAACTCTCAATTCAATTGAAATGATGTCTTCAGGCCTCTTATTATGATTCTCAACTCATTTCTTCTCCATTTTTTAGGCAGTGCTCTGCTGGTTCATCCAGTCACAGAACCAAAAGTCACCATGGTTGATGTGTTTCTGCCAGGATCAGATGAGGTAATAGTAAATGACAAACAGCCACGTATCTTATGTCTCTTTCATCTCTTCATTCTGATGAGTTAGTCCCTTTCAGGGAAAACATTTTTTTTTTTATCCTGCAGTTGTGAACCCAGCCTAAATGACTATAGCTACTGAAGATTTCTTATAAATCTTGATCACTGTCCTCAGGGGTCAAAAACTTAATGGGAGAGGAGAGAGAAGAGAAAGATGAATAGATGATGAATTCAAGAAAGATCATCCAGTCACAGAACCAAAAGCCACAATAGTTGATATGTTTCTTCCAGGATCAGATGGTTCTTTATCTTCAAATTTTGACTCATATAAGTAACTCCTTGTAAACATATTGAGGCTTTGAGTAAGTAGAAATTTTCAGTCTACAGTGAGGTATGGAATTCTGGGAGGAAACATAAGAGACTTCAGTCTTCTGTTCTGGCTCTATCTGAATCAAGTATTTTTAGTACCAAAAGTTGGTCTCCAGACACTCATCCAACCAAATAAAAAGTAACAGCAGTAACTTCCCTCTGTGCCCCACCAGCCTGCCTCTGCTCTTTTGTTAGTTAGTGTCATTAATCATTGTCACCACATAGAATATCATCTTGAACCTGCTGGAACCCAGGGCACTGAACCCAGGCTGATTACAGGAGAGAGGGTACTAACCTATGGACTGCAGGTGAGAGAGGTATGAATAATAAGAGACAAGTGTGTATCCAGAGGGGTCATGAGAAGAGACAGGACAGAAACTTGGGGCAGCAGACCAGACAGAGCAGGAAGGAGACAGAGCTTGGAGAGATCCCTGAGAACTAGAGCATCACCATAGGATTCAGCAGGCCGGACAGAGCCTGTGATAACTGATGAGCTGAGGTGGGACCACCATGTCAAGAAACTCCTGATGGCAAGTGAGGAGATAGCTAAACCAGGCCACACTCACTGCTTACAATGATCAAGCACTGAATGACAACACACAGGAAACTCTGTCCAGTTCTCCCTTGAGCCAGCTTCATATGTTTGATGTGGCATTCGTTTCCAGACCTGAACGGTAACTGAGAGCCATAGTGTTGGTGTTCTGCCAGTCTCGGTTTAACCAGTAAGCCTTGTCTTGTTTATGATTTTGAGTTTTGTTCCACAATTTCTCCCACTCTATCCAGGACATTCTAATGTAATCCCCTTCAGAGCTGGGCACCATTTAACTTTTATAGTTTCAGGGTTGTAGAGATTAAGGTTCACACATTCTGTTGGACTAATTGTTTCCAAGTGTCTTCAATTTTCATCACTCTTCTTTCCTCCTATCAGAGAGAGACCTGTAGTTGCACCTTAGATGCCCACTTATGAGCTTTTAAGATCCCAGTCACTACTCCCCAAAGTAGGATATAGAACATTGTCTTTGAGGATTATGCTATACTGAGGCCCCAGGCCCAGCGACTCATTCCCTCAAAGTGTTTGGGCATGTCTAAGAGGTTTTCATAACCTTGCCCCCTGTACTCTTCACCACATCCATGGATATGTTTACAGCAAAGGTTAAAAATCTATGTACAGATATCCTCTGTCAAACCTTTCTGAATTTGTGTATATATTCCCTATTTTTTAAAAAAAGACACCAAACTACCCTTCTCACAGAACTCTACTCAGTGAGGTTCGAAAATTCATTGTAACGGCCACACAGAACTCTTGACACCATGCTCGCAGTTACAGGGTTTACTAGGGAAGCAGTTATTGTTGTTAAGTGCCATCGATTTGGTTCAGACTCATAGCACTCTGTGTAGGGTTTCCGAGGCTGCAAGTCTTTGCAGGAACAGGAAGCCTCATCTTTCTCCTACACAATAGCTGGTGGATTTGGACCCCCATCTGCAGTTAGCAGTTCAGTGTTTATCTGACAGAACTACAGAGCTCCTGTTAGGGAAGTTAATGGGTTACAATTCAGAAACATTTAGGGCACAGTTCTTCCAGTCAGGATAGTCTTTCCTTTGTCATGCCCATAGGCATATCTGTCTCTGGCCATCAGCCCTTTGCCCTTGCCTCTGCCCTGCTCAGGCAATACTGCAAAGCCTCTTTTATGACTTCTGATAAATGCCCACAGGGTGCACTACTCCATCAAAATGCTGAGCCTAAAGACGCTCAGCTCTAGCTCTGTGGGTTGGCAGACTTAGCTCTCCTAGTTAAATGCCTAAAGGCACCCCACTAGGCAAACAAGCCTCCTTCCCAAAGTCATTCAGCTTACATGCTCTGGGGACTGGGAAGCCCACTTTTTGGTTTCTGCCCTGACTCTTGGTTCTGCTGCAGCCGCTCCTCTGCTTCTCCTCCCTTGTCACAGCCTTCTGTCTCAGGGTCAGGGAGGTTCAGTGTGTGTGGATCTCGGGGTCCAAAGGATGCACTGTGCTCCTGACTCTTCTTTAATGGTAGTAAGATTCTCCCCCTCCTGCTTCTGAGGTGGTTCATTTTATACTTAGAGTTCCAAGTTTTTACAGTCATAATTAACTCTGTTAAATACACACAAGTGAATTATATAAGCATTTTCTCCCATCTTCTTTATCCAGACCCAGCAGGGCAAAAATGATGCTTGGTGGGAGTTACAAAGAGTATGGGTGGAAGAGCTTTATGAAGTAATTCACTGCCCTGCACTCCCACTCTCCCTCCCACACCCACTCAGCCTGTGTATATATCCATGTGGTTATGTGCTGTGCAGTCGGTTCAGACTCATAGAGACCCTGTACAGGGTTTCCGAGGCTGTAAATCTTTACAGGAACAGAAAGCCTCATCTTTCTCCCATGGAACAGCTGGTAGTTTCGAACTGCTGACCTTGAGGTTAGCAACCCAGCTCGTAACCACTGAGCTACCAGAGCTCACTGTTACTGCAGGATTGTGTGTACAGCAGTATGTACTCTCTTCCCTTTAACTCTTGCACTCCTTCCCATGTCTTCCCCTGCCTTCTTCATACTTCTGCCAAGCTCCCTGTTGTCTATTGCTTTCCCTTTCACCCAAGTTAACACATTTCTACCCTCTAGTCAGTGAATGACTCCCCTTCCTTCTGACCTTGGTAACCTCCAAAGAAGTTTCAGAAAGGGGTTTTTTTTGTTTCCCTGCTGCTTCCTGTTGATGTCTTAAGAGTTTATTTTATCAGATTACTTGGTGGAACCTTTTTTGTACTTCAGCAATTAAGCAGTCTTGACAGGGATCCTAGATAAGCGTTTGAACCTTATCCTTGAGTCGTCCTCTGAAAAACAAAATGATGGGATGAGAGTAGCTCCAAGTTTCCATTTGCCTTTCTCTCAGGAGGTTGCTTTCCTTCTCTGACACTTTCCTTTTATCCTGTCTCCTTTGTAAGTTAAATAACTGCAATATACCTTCCTCCTTTTTATTCCCTCAAATTTTCTGTCATCTCCTGCTAGAAGCATAAAGTGTTGATAAGCCATCTGCTATGATGGCAGAAACTGTGTCTTTTTTGTTTACTCGTACATGACCGGTGCCTGGCATTTAGTAGGTTGTTCAATAAATAATCTTTGAATAAATGAATGAACAAATGGACAGCCTTTTAATCAAAAGTAAGTCACAGTACTTAGTTGGTCCTTTGGGATCTTGGCATATAGTCTTCCTGAAGATATATAATACTGATTTTAGCTTTTTGATTATTCGAAGTCCAGATGAGTAGATTTTTACTGCTTAATGAAATTGGAAGCAGAATTGCTCATATACTCTTTCATTGGCCATATACTTACCATTTTAGGTCTGGTATGACTGTAAGACATTTGCTCATTGGGACGGAGCATGCAGTGTGAAGATCCCAGTAGCTTTGGACACTGTAAGTTATTTTCAGATTTTTAGTCTTCTTTACCTACTGCTCTTATGTAGAAAGGGCCAAGAATGTGAGTGTGCTACAGACATATAAAGACAGAAAAGAAATTTGTAGCTGCCCGGGACTGGAGCAGAGGGAGTTCTTGTGGAGGAATGAGGAGTGACTGTTGATGGGTACAGAGTTTCTTTGGGGGTTAATAAATGTATTTTAAATTGATTGTGGTGATGATTGCTTAACTGTAAATACACCAAAAGCCATTGAATTATAGACTTAAAATGGATGAATTACATGGCATGAGATCACATATACTCAGATTTTACAGTATGAAACACAACTCTTCCCCATATATTTACATATATATGTCTGAGAAAAATAATAGCACTGAAAACATGGTGGTCATCACACATGCCACACAGAATGCTCTTTTACACAACCATGTCAAAAACCATGAGTTTCCCATTGTAGCCCTGGGCCTCTAAGCCCCAGAGAATGTTACCAGTTACCATGTTAGACTCAAAGTGGCCTGTCCAGACTGACGGAGTTTCTAAAGAGGACTTCCCCTGCAGCACAATCACAAGCACAGGCTTTAACAGTGTGAAGATGAGTCCATGACTACTTTCATAAAGCAACAGCAGCAGCCATCTGAATGCCATTATAAAGAAAGCTATCTCAGGTGTCAACTTAAGATCTAGAAGAGAACTTCATCATCTCCAGTAATCCCCCCACAGTTACAAGGGAAGAAATTGGGTTCAGAAAAGTTAAATTACATGCCCCCACTAGATTGTGGCAGAACTGAGACAAGAATCAAGTTGTTTGGGGTTGCACTCCAGAGCCCATTCCACTCTAACTTTACTGCCTCGTTCTTCAAAGAAAAATAAAAAGGAAGAGAAAGATAGGCCCATTTGAGGTGGAGGTAGGGAAAAAGGTGTGCTTTACTGCTTGCTGCCAACTGGAAGTCAAGTAGAAAGTGGACATCTTAACTATTAAGCCCTCACTCCAACTTCATATATGTATCCCTTGCCTATACTGCCAGCATACAAGCCCTAATGTGACGCAGGCAGCTTCCTTATAGGGTATTTGTGTGGAAAATAAAAAACCTACAGGAACTTCTCCTTCTGGGAATGCCACTCCAGAAAGCAGGCCTAAAAAAAGCTAGCCATTGACGTTGAGTTGGTGCTGACTCATGGTGAACCCACGTGATACAGATTAGAACTGCCCCTTAGGGTTTTCTTGGCTGTAGTCTTGATAAAAGCACCACTAGGTGGGTTTGAACTGCCAACACCCAGAGTCCTAATGCCTGGGTGGTACCTACAGCCTTGTTATAGAATCACTTAAAGTGGAATCTTGGTGGGGATAATTACTGGACTGCTAACCACAAGGATGGCAATTCAAACTCACCAGCCACTCCCCAGAAATACTTTACAGAGTTGCTGTGGGTGGGAACCTACTCCCTGGCACTTACCAACAACAACAAAGTAGTAGCTTCTAGAAGAGAAGCAGTTTCACATATTTGCCCTCAGAGCTGAGACAGTCATTCTGGTGATCCAGAGAAGAAAGGAACAAAGAAAAGTGATAGGCTTCAGTGAGTAAAGACAAAAGCCATCTCCCCTAACCAAGAAACCACCATCTCTTATAAACTCATGCACACACATCTGGGACTACTTACACAGGTAGAAAAATTCACTCTTTAGCAAAGTTCTAGAAATAAACATGTGTATTAATATTGAATGGAGTCCTGGTGTGGCACTGTGGGTTAATGCTCCAGACTGCAAAGCCGTTTGAACTGCAAGGTCGGCACTTTAAGTTCACCAGCTGCTTCCTGGAAACCCTATTCAGGATCGCTATGGGTCAGAATCAACTCTACGGCACTTAACAACAACAACAGTTAATATTGAATAGGAAAATTACAAAACACAAAATAGGAAAGGCCACTTATAGGATAGATAAAATAGAGTTCATCACTTAAAAGAAGAAACAGTAAAGGCATTGTATTTATTTCCTGTGGCTGGATAACAAATCACCACCAGTTAAGTCATTTTAAACGACAGAAGTTTGTTCTCTCACTGTTCTGGAAGCTTAAAGTACAAAATCTGGCAGCACTGTGCTCTCTCGTCTATCCTGTGGTTAGCACTCAGTGCTTACCCTACAGCGCCACACCAGGACTCCACACAGCGCTCCTGGTCAGTTCTAGCTGCTGGTGGCTCCAGGAGTTTCCTGACTTGTGACTGCAGAGCTCCAGTCTCTGCCTCTGTCTTCACATGTCCTTCACATCCCTGTGTCAGACTTCTCGTGTTTTCTAATAAGGACATTTGTCATTGGATTTAGGACCCACCTGAGTAATCCAAGATGATCTTATTTGGAGATCCTTGATTACATTGGCGAAAACTCTTCTGTCAAATCAGGTCACATCCAGAGGTCCCAGGGCTCAGGATATGGCAGGCCACCATGCAAGTTTTCAACCTACTATAGAAAAGGAGCTCTGGTAGCGTAGTGGTTACGAATCGGGCTGCGAACCGCAAGGTCAGCAGTTCGAAACTACCAGCTGTTCCGCGCGAGAAAGAGGAGGCTTTATGCTCCCGTAAAGATTTATAGCCTCGGAAACCCTGTACAGGGTCACTATGAGTTGGAACCGACTCGACGGCACTTAACAACAACAACAATAGAAATAGAGATAATATGTTGATGAAAATGAGACAGTTCACTAGTAACTAAAGAGTTTACGTGTTTTAGGGCTTGAAGTCTTTTTCTTCAAATGTCAAGGTTGTCATATTAGGAAATGCTAGCTCTGTGCCCACAAATTTATTTTGACCTCATTTGTGCTTATAAAGATGTAACTATGAGTCTTGTGCTCATAAATTTTTTAAATTCTACTTTGACATCTCCTTATGTGACTATACCTCCTGAGAAGTGTTGTTCTGTTTTAGATACCAGTGTTTCAACGAGGTGGGAGTGTGGTACCCTTAAAGACAACAATAGGAAAATCCACTGGCTGGATGGCTGAGGCCCCCTATGCTCTCCGAGTAGCTCTAAACTCCAAGGTATTTGGGAAATTTGGTAACTTTACAAACATCTCATTTGTTATTCCTCTCTTTACAGTGGTAGCCTTTTGCATGTGTAAAAGTAGTGATCTTCCTGTCAGAGATAGGGACTTCAGATGTTGATCTAATTCTGAGATAGTATTTTCAGAGACACCACCTCTGCCACTAACCATACTTTGCAGTTTATATTTATTTCAAAAAGGCCTAGCTCTTTGTGTTCCTCTAGTGTATGACTAGCCAGGATAGATTGAGTATTCAATGCATATACCTGTATTTGTATGATATATAACTACTTTGTATAATTTCTCACAAATGTCTTTATTCTCTTGCTTCCTTGAAAGCCTTTATAAGCACATGCTCTTCCTGTGATTCACTCTCCAGGGTTCTGCGGTTGGTGAGTTATATCTTGACGATGGACATTCATTCCAGTATTCACACCAGAAACAGTTCGTACACAGGAAGTTTTCATTCTGTTCAGGTGTTTTGATCAATAGGTAATGCCAGTAAAGAAGTCATGTGTTTTTTTAGATAAATTTTGCTGTCTTGTTTGCATCTTCAAATACACAGCTGATGTTTTGTTGTTGCTAAAAGCCATCGAGTTGGGTCCAACTCATAGTAACCTTATATACAGTTTCCAAGGAGTGGCTGGTGGGTTTGAAATGCCAGACTTGCAGTTAGCAGTCCAATGTTTTTCAGGAAATGAATGGTGGAGATTGTTTGTGAGGTATTTTCAGTCATTTCACCATGAATGCCCCTTTTTTATTATCTCCATCTTCATTTCTCCTTCTCTCTGTAAAATATAAAAAAAGGACTCAATGTAAACTTCCATTAATCTCATTCAACAATTCATTAAGTTTCTGATTTCTTACAACTTGATTGCATTGCTCATGTCACTTTTGTTCTTCAGTGATTTCTCTCCAAACAGCTTATTAAAAGAAGACAGGTTTTATTTTAACGATATGACTTAGTGACTAGTCCAAACCCCCATTCCCTGCCTCCTAATATCATACGTATCTTTCCAGCTGTGCTGACAAGAGGGGTCATTATCCCAGCAAGTGTGTGGTGGAGCAGATCTTGATCCTAGGTGTCAGGAAGCAGCCTTCTACTGTGACCACCCACTCAACTGGTGAGAAGAAAGCAGGCTATTCTAACGTCATCATTAGTTCTTATTAGCATAGAAGCATCTCCAGTGACGAGATGATTAGTCCCACAACTCATGTAATGTGCTTAGGTCAAGCTAACTCTCTTCTTTATGGTGAAATTACACCTATGAGTCTTGGGTGTGCTCTCTTCATGAATTGATCTTTCTGCTCATTATGAGCCATAAATAATTTCTTAAGTACAATTATTTGGGGCTTAAAATAATATTTTAGCTTTTCTGAACTGAAAAAAGCATGAAGTTCTGGAGAATCTTAACAGTGTTTATGGAGTTCATTAAAAGACATGGGCTGGAATTTATATCCCTCCCAACCTACTGAGTTCTGGGACAGATCACTTTGCTATGAAGTGTTCCATGTTTTAAAAATTATTGGAAATCCATGGTTTAAAGTACTATAAATTTGGGTTCTTGAAAGTGGGACATAGAGCTTTATGATGTGATTAGAAAACATTTCCAATTCAAAGAAAAGATTGTTCCCTCCTAAGTATTCATCAGACTTTTCCTTTTTTATTGTCTTGCTGTTTAGATGGGGAGGATCAGCCTGTGGCTTTTACATACAGTGCCCAAACGTCCACCCTGAGCGTGAAGACGCTCTCACTGAGCATCAACACTAACTGGGAGGTCCACATCAGATGACGAGGAAATGACCTGGTGATAGCAGCTCACACTTTCCACCCGCCCCTAGGCCTTTCCTGAGAGTGTTGCTAACTCAAATCGACTTTTCTGGCTCAAAATCATCTTTCCTTAGTCACTGCAGTGCACTGATGAGCAATAGAGTTTTTCAAACTTTACATTTTTAGATGTACTAATAATACAATTTGTGTCAGACACCACCTCTTCTCCTGGATATAAGTAGCCCTGAGACATTCATGGAGTTTTTAAATCTCCCATTGCCTTTTGTGCCACAGTCCTGTGGTAAGCACTGTGGCCCAGTGAGCAGAGTCAGAGGGGTTTGTTTTATGTGGGCTGTGGCCAGGCCATGCATTAGAGTCCATTTGACTGCAGCAGCTGAGTTGTGCCAGACTTTCTCCAGTTAGAGAGCAGCCTCCGAGACCCCCCAGTGATGTCTCACCCACTTAGGGCAAGCAGCGCTTTCCTGCGGCCACTGCATATACTGCAGCAGACTTATTCCCCTCAAATGTTAACTTAGAAAGAAGCCAGGCTGAAAAATTCCAGATGAATCTCCTAATTCGAATTTCTTTGTCTTCATTGTTTTTATTAAATACTGTCTGCTAGCTAAAGGACATTTATAGTATGAGAACGTGAGTAAATCATAATAAAAATGAATTCCCTGTCCCTACCACCAAATACTTGAGAAATACAAGTAGAATACAAGGTTGGATGAGGGTAATGGGGTGAAGTACTTGCCTTATGAACAGAATTTAAAGGGGTGCCAAACAATAAGGCAGTAATAAAAATAAATAATATGAATTTAATAGTTTTAAAATAAAAATGAGTATAAAAATATCTGTGAGGAATAAAATACCAAATTTTAAATGAAGACAGAATCAATATTAGTGATGTTTCCTTTTGCCCCAGGCTCCATTATGGCTAGGCATGGGATACAGCTTTACTGCATACCATCACCATTTGGCTCCTGCCCACCACAGCACCTGCAGGGTCAGCCGCACCTCCTCAACACGCCTCAGCATGCACACGTTCTTAATCAGCCTTCGTCCTCTCAACACCTTGCCTTAAATTCCATAGTGTCTCCCCTCGGTCCACCTGTGCAGATCTTGCCAACTTTCCAGACTCAACTCAAATCTCACTTTTTCCATGAAGCCTTTCTAACCAATCCAATGTTACAAGGCTTTGCATTGTTTTTGCATTGTTTCCAGGCTGGCTCGTGTGCTCCTTAAGAGCATAGTATATGTATCTACCCCGAGTATTTGGCTTTCAGTAATTATTGAATGTGATTAGTTAATTATGGATTTGATTATTTAAAAAGTGAGAAGTAAGAGGATTTGTTAATGATTTATTGTACTGACAAAGGTTCTTGCATACAATAAATACTATAAATTTTCTCATGGACATATTTCATCATGAGATTTGAACTTTGCACCAAATATAAATTAAAATAGACACATGGATTTTTTTGCTTCTGTTTCTGTAAGTTTTGCAATTAAGGAAAGGAAGCTTCCTATATGAGTGCAATCCTTATTTCCCAGATTCAAATTTCCCTTGCGAATCTAAAATATGATTTAACCTGAAAACTGAGTACGCTTACCTAATAGATGACGGCTACAAAATGGTAGAAAGCTTTATGAAATAAAAATATCAAAATGTGTATTGTGCAGTGAATTATTTGATGTTTTTTTCTAAAACATTAAACTCCCAGAAGAAGATGCTGACTGATTATGTGATTCAGTTGTAAGTGATTGTTAACAGGACTGATTGTGATTGGTCCCATTGACATCCTGCTGGGTGTAAAATGAGTCCTCTCAGAAACAGGGGATGGGGGTCTGGATCTTACTACCATCTAGAAGCAAGAGCCAGAAGTAGAGAGTACCGTTTGGACCCTGAGATCCCTGCACATTGAACTCCTTCAACCCAGGGACAGAAAGGTGTGACACTGGAGGAGTGACAGAGGAACAGCTGCAGCAGAACCTGGACACAGAGCATTGGACTTTCCCTCCTACAGGGAAGGTCCACAACGAGTGACTTTGGGTAGGAGACTTGCTTGCAGAGAGTGGGGTGTCTCCAGGCACATAAGTGAGGGAGCTAGGTTTGTTGACCCTTGGAGCTAGAGCTGAGGCTTTTTGTGGCTAGGTGTGTCCTGTGGGCATTTATCTGCAGGCCTCAAAGAGCTATGTAACATTATCTGAACAGAGGAGTGGCTGCCCAGACTGAGAGAACTGTGCCCTGAGCATTTCTGACCCTAAATTGTAACTTGTTAACTTCCCTAGTAAATCCCATAGTTGTGAGTATGAATTCTGTGTGGCCATTATAATGAATTACGGAGCCCAGATGAGTACAGAGTGCTGTGGGGGGGAATGGATGATTGGTTCCAATAGTGTGACGCTATTGGTTTTCCACATTTTCTCCACACTTCTGAAGATGGGATCTCCCTCTCTCTAACCCTTCCCAAAAGAATTCTGTGCTTTTCTGCTTGCGCCACGTCAAAATGACAGTTCGGACATACTCGAAGGACTCAAATCATGTTCATTTTCAGTGTTCTTCAAGTTTGAGGAACAAAAATCTAAAGAAGCAAGGTTGAAGCTGTAGGGTGGATGGGGTAAGGTTTCACAGTGAAATCTTCTGGCTCCCCTTGAAGAACGTACACATGCGCTGTCGTAATGGGAAAGGTCTGCAGTACAACTTTCTTGCCCTTTTTCTCACCAATGCAGCTCTTCGTTTTCTCTTAACACTTCATAATAATCACCCATGATTTTCCTGTGTCCTTCTAGAACATCTATCAGTTACCTCTATGGAATTCCAAAAAATCATCACTATAACCTTCTGAGCTGACCCTCTCCACTTATATTTAACTGGCTCAGCAGATCCCCTCAGAATTGGGCCTTTTGTTTTTTAGGCACCCTAAGAAGACTAACTTAAGTGTATTACTGAGAGAACTTACCTGCCGTCATCCACTGATCACAGAGACATGTTTAAACACATTTGGAATAAGCTCATTCATGTTGAACTGGTCCCTAGTAGCAATAGTTTTTGACTTACCCTTGTTAGAAATGAATCCCGCATAAAAGACACTCGGTGAGACTAAATTACTTTGGCAAAGTAAAATTTACTCTTGCAAGAGGGTGCGTGCGCATAGCCGTACATACACGAACAGGCTAGCGAGCACACTGAGTGGGCAGTCCACTCGGGTTTTTAATCCCTGACGCAAGTCTCAAGGCTGTGTCTCACCCTATTGGCTAGGGTTTTGACCGCACAATCTATTCCCTTACTCGGTTGGCTAGTTCAAATTTTTAAGGCGCACGTTCCTACTTTAGGAAAAGAAGAGAGGGGTCAGTCTTTACTCCAGGAAGTTGTTGTTGTTGTTGTTATGTGCCATGGAGTCGGAACCGACTCATAGCGACCCTGTACAGGGTTTCCGAGGGTGTAAATCTTCACGGGAGTAGAAAGCCTCATCTTTCTCCCGCGGAGCAGCTGGTAGTTTCAAACTGCTGACCTTGCGGTTCACAGCCCAAGTCGTAACCACTACGCTACCAGAGCTCCTTACTCCAGGAAGTAGTTTAAGGAAAAAGAAAGTTATCATAAATTCCTTACTCCAGGAAGTGGTTTAAATAAAAAGAAAGTGACCATAAATTCTTTACTCACTTCAGGAAGTAACCAAAGAAAAAGAGAGAGATCATAATGTCTTTACTTCAGGAAATAAAAAAGTTACCCGAATATAATAAACAGGATTATAATTTTTTTCCACACCCTCATAAATGTTGGTTTTTTAATAGATATAAAGCTCTCTCATTCCAATCAACATCTTTTGCATGTCTATATTTTCATTTAAAATATTTTTGATGTTTTCTCAGGGAACTGAATTTCATGTAAAAATATAGAAAGATTCATTTTAACAGGGATTTACATGAATGCATAATGTAACTTTCCTTCAAGATTAAGATGCCAAAGAATGAGCTAACAAATCAATTTAAAAAACAGAAAATACCTAATAGAAAAATGGGCAATGACAAATCACAAAAGAAATTCAGACATGCACATAAGCACATGAAAAAATACTTAGCCCCAGTGATAATGAAATAAATCTTTTCTTTGCCTGACTGACTAAGAATAAAAATAGTGAAAATACCCAGTGCTGATGTGAGGAAATGCACATTCTTATGTATTGTTGGTGGAATTGTAAGTAATTTTCATCATTTGGGATGGCAATTTGGCAATAGTATCAAAATTTTTTATTGGCATATACAGCAATTCTAGTTCAGATAAACCTAAAAAAATACACAGCTACTAATGGTTAAGTATGGAGTCCCAGTGTGACGCTGTGGGTTAATGCACTAGACTGCAAAGTCGGTTGAAACCACAAGGTCAGTGATTCAATCTCACCAGCTGCTCCTTGGAAATCCTATACAGGGTCGCTGTGGGTTGGAACTGACTTGACAACACTTAACAACAACAACAATGGTTACGTGGCTTATACTGTAGAAAACTTGAAATAAGCCAAATACACTTTAACAAGGGATTGGTTAAATAGCATTTTCAAGTAGTGGATTATTATGCAGCAATTAAATTAATAATCTATATATCAATATAGGAATATGGTTTTGATAATATGTTCATAAAGTGATTTTATTTAGATCAAATTACAATAAAACAAATTCAATGTGAGAGACATCTGTACTCTTCAAAAGGCGATGGTTGAGAACAAACAAGATGGCGGCTCAGGTAGACGTGCAGTGAGGAGCTCCGCTGGCAACAACACAGAATACCAGACCAATCAGGCTCGGGATGGTGCCAGAACTCTGAACCACATATAAAGGAATATTTAGAAGGTTGGAAGGCATACAGCTAGGGGGATTTGTAGCAGAAGCAAGAAATCCATTACTTTCTAATTCAAGACACTCAGGTGCTCCAGGAGCCGCCATCTTGGGTGAGACCAAGCAGGGGAAGGATCAGAGCAGCCACGGACGCCTGACAGAACTGTGGAGATAAAGGTGTGGACATTCTTTTTTTTTTTTTTTTGCTATCTGTTCGTTGGTCCCTCGCTATCTGCGCACCTCCATTCTGGTGACTATAGGGGTGCCTGAATGAGTGGACACCCCAGCCTCACCTTTGGAGGGTTCTACTACGCATGCGCACAGATCTCCTTGAACTCTAAAGAGAGTTTCCACTTCAAACCAAATGGCCACAACTGGCCCTGAACTGTTTATAACTAGAAAAAAGGCCTGAACGGGGTTTGTGGAGCGGGACAGGCAGACAAAAAAGGAAATAGGCCAAAAATTAAATCCTAGGTTACGTCAAAACGACAAACAGTGGTATCTTGAAATTTCTCAGGAAGAAGAGTGAAAAGGGAAGCCCATTTCCTGATCACATCTACCTAGAGGCAAGGCCAGGTAGCTTTCTTTCAAATTTCTTGACATAGATGAGTTAGTGCTTCCAGGGTTGAAAGATTTCAATTTGTATTTCATCAATTCCTAGAGCCTTGATTTTGGCAAAGCCACCAGTACAACTTGGACTTCCTACTTCAGTACCATAGGTTCTTGATCATACCATAGGTTCTCTTGAAATGGTTGAACATCAACAATTTCTTTTTGACACAGTGACTCTGTGTATACCTTGCATCTCCTTTTGATGCTTTCTGCATCATTCAATATTTTGCCCATTTGCTGTTGTTGTTAAATGCCGTCAAGTTGATTCTGACCCATAGCAACCCTGTATAGGGTTTCCGAGGAACAGCTGGTGAGCTTGAACCGCCAACCTTGCAGTTCAAACGGCTTTGCAATCTGGCGCATTAACCCACAGTGGCACATCAGGACTCCCATTAGGATCCTTCAATATTGCAAGTCAAGGCTCAAATTTTTTCATTTCTTTCAACTTGAGAAATGCTGAGCACAATTTTCCCTTTGGGTTTTCTAAGTCCAGGTCTTTGCATGTTTCATTACAATTCTTGGCTTCATCTTCTCAAGCTGCCCTTTGCAATTTTCTGTTCAGCTATTTTACTTCCTCATTTCTTCTCTTTGCTTTAGCATCTCTATGCTAGAGAGCAAGTTTCAGAGCCTCTTCTAACATCCTTATAACCTACAATAAATGCTATTGATTTTGAAAAAAAATAAATAAGAAACATTGAAACATACTCTGTATGAAGTGACTAGCTCACAGTTGTTGTTGTTGTTGTTAAGTACTATGGAGTCGGATCCAACTCATTGCGACCCTATACAAGGTTTCCAAGAAGCTCACAGTAGACAATAAATAGTGGTGGTGGTGGTGGTGGTTATTTGTCGTGGAGTTGGTTCCAACTCATAGTGACCCTATATAAGTTTTCTGAGGCTGCAAATCTTTACAAGAGCAGAAACATCACTTTCTCCTGTGGAATGACTGTTCATCTTGAGGTTAGTAGCCTGAATCATAACCACTATGGTACCAGAGATCCTTTAGTCAATAGTAAATGTTGTGATTATAAACAAGTACAATGTCTCCAATAGTGTGGAGTAAAGGAATATTTATTGGTGAGACAGTCACTGATATGGAATCACTAGTTGGCCTTGTTGGTGCAACAGAATCTATTCCAGCCACAGATATAGCATAGTCTTGGCTGAAATATTTTATAAAAACTAGTCCTTGAGGAGGCTTCTTGGAATTGAAATGTGCAGCTGTTTATATGCTCATTATCTGTTCTTTGTTCAGACTTTGCTCAGACTAGATTTCTCCCTGTAGGATGAATCTCATCAGCTGTGCAGCTGAATCAACCTTGAACATGGACATGCTAATCAAAGGGTTTTTTTTATAGCCCCACAATTATAGACCCGCATGAACAGTATCTTGTACTCTATGTGTTTGATAGTCCCACTCTGCTATGAAAAGAGCTCATCCCTGTCATACACTCATCTTAGTTACTAACAGGTGGACTTGACTTCAGCAGCCAGGGAAAGAAAGGTCAGCATGTGTGTGGGCCAGAGATAGGTCCTTCCTCAGGTCTCAAATCAACCAAGAAACGTTTATTGCATTGGCAAAACAGTAAGAAGTGTAAGAAATTTCTCCTTACTTAGAAAAATTTAATTCAACAGACAAGCAACACATATTGATTCAGGGTTTCCTATATACTTAGCCCTGGGTATGAAATAGGAACTTAGCCCCAACTTTTACACAGCTTACATCTTGTAAACATTCAATAAGCAGGTGCGTGGGTAAGTGCTGTGAATTTCAGGGTAGTACAGAGCACTGATGTGGCGCTACAGGATAGATGATGCACTGGACTGCAAGGTCAGCTTGAGCTGCAAGGCTGGCGGTTCAAGCCCACCAGTCGCTCCTTGAAAACCCTACACAGGGTGGCTATGATTCAGGATGGAATTGACAGCACTTAACAACAACACTGAGCCCTGGAGGAGCGTGGTGGCTCTGTAAGATAAGCTCTGGACTGCAAACCACCAGGTCAGAAGTTCAAGTCCACTGGCCACTCCTCAAGAGAAAGATGAGGCTTTCTGCTGCCACAGATTTACAGCCTCAGAAACCTTATACAGGGTCACTATGACTACGAATTGGAATTGGCTCCAGCACTTTTAACAGCAGCAGCAACAACAGAGTACTGCAGAAAGGCATTGGTAGTGCAGTGTTAGAATTCTACACCTCCCACACAGGTGACTGGGCCTTGACAGTCATTACCTGCCTGTCAGTGGAGGTTTGCATGTTGCTATGATGCTGAATAAGTTTTCAGTGGAGTGTCCAGACTAAGATAGACTGGGAAGAAAGTCCTGGCTATCTAGTTCAGAAAGTTAAACAGTGAAAACTCTTTGGATTACAACAATCTGATCTGTGACTAAACATGGGGATGGCACAGACTGGGCAATATTTTGTTTCTTTGTTTATGGGTTCATCCTGAGTTGGGGTCAACTCACCCACAGGTAACAACAATAACAACAGAGCACTGGACTGGGAACCAAACTTATGATTATGGCTGAAGGAACGCCTACATTTGCTGTTCATGCCACTGGTCAATTTGAGAGTGGAAGACAGTCTTTTGAGATGCTCTCTTAGTGTAGGCAGGTAGGCAAGCCTCTGACTAAAGATCCTCCTAGGTACCACATGAGCCTGGGCATACTGCAACTATCCCTACACTGTACTTCTGGAAACTGTTCAGTAAATGCTTGGAGTGAGTGCTGATTTGCATCAAGGAGTGAATGTCTCATTCACTCTCATCTAATTCCATGGTAATATTGCATTTAAGTCTTCTCTAACAACACTTATTGAGCATTCAAAACAATCCAGGCACTATAGTTTACATAAATCAAGTTGTTTAATCTTTATTGCAACTCGGTGGTGGTGGTTGTGTGCCGTCCAGTCATTTCTGACTTACAGTGACCCTATATAGAGTTTCCAAGGCTGTAAATCTTTATGGGAACAGAAAGACTCCTCTTTCTCCATGGAGTAACCAGTGGATTTGAACTGCTGACCTTGAGGATAGCAGCCCAGTGCATATAACCCACGAAACCATCAGGGCTCCTTACAGCCGTCTAAAGCAGAGTGAATATCATTATTCCCATTTTATAGGGGAAAAAACTGAGACGTAGCTAGAAAGGATAAAGTAACTCACCTAAAGTTACACAGGCATAACCAGTCAGCGGCAGACCCAAACTTGGAAGCTAGCCTGTCAGACTCCTCTAATCTGCCTTTTCACAAGAAGTACAGACTGTTGGGCATTTTCATAGCAGAACAGGAAGGTTCATGCTGACTGGTCCCACACGCCTTAGGCATAGGCTTCCTCAAAGCTGCAACCCCAGGGATCATGAGCCTGTTGCTACTCCCTATTTCAGCTGTCACTTCCCACCTTCACCCATAGCCTCTAACCTTGGACCTGTGAGACAGTCACGTGGAGCAAGCATGACCATGGTCTAAAACAAGCCTCCCTCAGCCAGACTTGGGATGGGGCCACCCTTTAACACGCAGAGAGTAGCTGCCATGAGCTGCCAAAGCAGAGGTCAGGCAGGCAATTCCCTTTCCCAGAGATACTCACACTGTCATCTGAGAGCCTTGAAACCAGCTCCTTGTGGTATGACATCCAGGGTCTTGATGGACAATCCAGCTCAGCATTGAATTACAGTTTCTGAACCAAATGCCAAATGCCACGCTTGCCTGAATCATCAATATGTTACCTGTACTGACTATGTACAGACCTGGTGGAATAGTGGGTTACGAGTTGGGCTGTTACTTCAGGATCGGCGGTTTAAATCCACCAGCTGTTCCATGGGAGAAAGATGAAGCTTTCTGCTCCTGTAAAGATTTGCAGCTTTGGAAACCCTATACAGGGTCACTATGAGGCAGAATCCCCTTTATGGCACACAACAACAAGAACAACACACACATATATGTATAGTAGTGGATTTGGCTCAAGTGTTTATTTGGGGGGTGAGGAGAGACAAGAGGTGACTAGGTCACATGTACAAGAGGAGATACAGAGATTTTCTCAGCCAAGGACCACTGAGTGGTCTTTCTACCCAGACAATTCTTCCACTGACACCAAAACATTCTGAAAGACATACAGTCAGTATGGAACTATTAAGATTTAAGCCCAGAAGGGAAAAACCTACTGCATACATAGGTACTGAGAGACTGTAAAACTGACCAGGGATCAATCTGACATATATTACTTTATTATAGAAAAGAAAAAAATAAAAGAGAGATGGTTTACCAACAGGGAACTTGCTGACAGGACATGGCAGCTGTATCCCGTGGCAGCCGGCAGGACAAGATTTTCTGCACAGGAGGGGACTTGAGGGTCTCTTTTCATACTATGTGGTAAACAAATCTCATATTCAAAGCAGAGAGGGAGGAGACTGCATGAAGAGAGTGTTATCTCCAGCTGAGGGAAAATAGAAAAGCTGCCCAGCTCCAGCTGCTTGCTACCCCTTAGATAAATGACCCATCTGTGGGAACACAGAACCCTGCTATAGGAGGTCAGGGGTATTTGCTGGAGGGGAGGGGGAAAGGAAAAGGAATTTAAAAAGCACTTCTCCTGGGTTGGCATTGTTTTTGCTGTTAAGTGCAGTCAAGTCAGTTCTGACTCAGAGCAACCCTGTATAGGATTTCCAAAGAGTGGCTAGTGAGTTTGAACTGCTGACCTTGTGGTTCAAACCGACCTTGCAGTCCAGTGCTTTATCCCGCAGCACCACAACAGAACTTCATTTTAGAGAGTTCAGCTTGTGTCCCAAGAAAAACGATATCCTTTTACCCTACAATATTGGAAATTACGATTATGTTCTCAAAAATGCCTAGAAAGGGAAATCTATAATCTATTAGTGGCTGCTTGGATAAGGAATGAGGGGATAGGAGAATAGGAGGGTGATAGCTAAAGGGGATGGCAGTGCCAGACTACCCAGTAAGCAAGGTAAGCATGGACTTACTTGTATTTACTAATCTGTAGTGGATAATTTCATATTTTCTTACCACATTAAAGATTTTGCTTCTAGGGATGGCTGACATCTGTCTCTTTCCAACCCCATAGCACTTCAAATTGACAATCCCTGATAGGAATGGAGTATCCAGTAAACAAGGTAAGCACGGTGAACAATTTCACATTTTCCACAACATCAAAGATGTGAAATTGTTCACTACAGTAAGTAAGTACGCACAAGAAAGCCCATGCTTGCCTTCCTTACTGGGTAATCCACCACTGGATATGGATTTTCTTAAGGTGATGAAAATGCTCTAAAATAGACTCTGGCAATGGCTGCACATTTCAGTAAACAAACTAAAAACCACTGAATTGCACACTTTAAATGAGTGAATTTTAAATGCAAATTATCTCTCAATAAAACTACTTCAAAAAAGAATGAAAGAAAATGAGGCCTTCAGTCCTATACGCTGAAAGTATTGAATTCTGCCAACAACCGTGTGATCTTAGAAAAGAACTCTAAGCTCTGGAAAGGAACACAGCCCAGCCAAACCTTCATTGCATTTCTCTATTACAAACACAACAGCAAACAGTTTTCTAAGTACTTCCTTGTGCACATGTGCAAGTGTTTTAGCTTAGTTTTTTTTGTTTTGTTTTTGCTTTTAGTTTCAATTTTACTTTAAAATATTTCATTTTTTAACAAAACATGTTTTCCCCTTTCTTATTCCAATCACCTTCCCTACCAGCAAGCAATCCCTTTGTAAGTTCAGAGACTTACTGCTCTTCTCTGAAAACACATAATGGTATTTTTTATAAGACCTCATTTGTATTATAACATATCAGTGTGTTGTTAAGTGCCATCCAGTCACTTCCAACTCATAGCCACCATGTTTAGGGTTTCCGTGGAGCAGCTGGTGTGTTTGAACTGTCAACCTTGTGTGTTTTAGAAGGGTATGGTATACACAATGGATTTGGTTAATAAATGTTGTAAAATTATGGGGGGACTCAGTATCTTATTTCAGTATTTTATTCCATTAATTTGGAAGCCAGTCAGTCATCTGATAGTCTGATAACTGCTCATTCAATAACCTATCAATAATTGTTTGCTAATATTCAATGTTCCAATTTATTCAGATAGTCCCCTTTCATTTTCTCACAACACCAGTATTTATTTCATGACAATACTGAATACTGAAACACCTCCAGTCAGGCTCTTCTCGCTCCACCATACAGCTAGCTGCATGCTAGCCTCTCTCTTGCTCTCATACTCATAATATTCCTTCATGTCTATTTTTAGTTTTCCTGGCTCAAGCATCTTCAGGCCACTGAAACTCAACCCTCACTCTCTTTCTCTCCCTCTGGCACACATGCTGCTCGTAAGAGCCCCCCAGGTAAAACTTGCTTCAGAAATCCTTTATTGCTCCTTCTTCAGGAAGAATTTATGGCTTTGGGTTCACAGGTCCATTTTTAAGCTGGATGTAAGCTGGATGACCTCCTGATGGGCTTTAAACTTTGGACTGGATGTGGATATTTTTCTCTCGGATGACAGAATCACTCCAATTTCCCCTTTGCAGTTGCTTCCTTTCCTTGGAGGTAGCTGTATCTTGTTTTCTGTAAAAACCTTTTTCTTCCAAAGTTGCCTGCCATGCCGACTGTCATTAGTGCGTCTGTGGCCCCACGGACAGGGGCTGAGCCCAAGTCCCCAGGGCCAATCCCCCACCCAACTCAGGGCACGACCACTGAGGCTGGAGGTGGAAACCCAAGTGGCATCTATTCAGCCATCATCAGTCGTAATTTTCCTATTATCGGAGTGAAAGAGAAGACATTTGAACAGCTACACAAGAAATGTCTAGAAAAGAAGGTCCTTTACGTGGATCCTGAGTTCCCACCAGATGAGACATCTCTCTTTTATAGTCAGAAGTTCCCCATCCAGTTCGTCTGGAAGAGACCTCCGGTGAGTATCTTACTGATTGCTGGTTGGGTTTTTCCCCCTCAAAGTCGCCCTCTCACTCAGCTGTGCACATGGACACATGGGAGAAGGATCCTGGCAGCAGTTCTGCCAGGTTCTATCCTCAAGTGTGAAGTGAGGAGGAGAGGAGAGGAGAGGAATCTTAGAGATCACCAAATCTCAGCACAATTGATGCGTTGTGATTGATGTGTTGTGAGGGAGACCGGGTTGATTCTTGGTCTCTCTCTAGGAAATAATCTATTTCAGAAATAATCCTTACTTTAAAAAAAAAAAGGAAGAAGAAGAAAGAAACTCTGTTAAATTCCTCCTATACAAATCTACAAAGGGCCTTCAAAATGTTGGTGGAAAAATAGAATGTAAAGATAATGGAATTTTCCTCTGAACTTTTTTGAAAATCCCTCCCTCATACACTCTTTTGAAATATCTTGTATCTTTGCAAGATTTAGTCCATTTATTTGACTAAAATCTAAGGTGTTATTCTTAGTTTGCCATTAACCATGTCTTTTTAAACACAGAAGCCCTCCAAAGAGGATAGGGGCAGGCAAAGACTGATTTTTCATGCATAAAATGTTAGGAAGCCTCACAATTGTTTTTATCCTTGTACCTCCCATCACAAAGGAGAAAATAAAGACACACTGTTGTTGTTGTGAAGTGCTGTTGAGCCAGTTCCAACCCATAGTGACCCTGTATAGGGTTTCCGAGGAGCTGCTGGTGAGCTTGAACTGCCGACCTTGCAGTTCAAATGGCTTTGCAGTCTGGCACATAAACCCACAATGCCATACCAAGACACACTTGAGTGAAGTATATCCATAAGCATGTAATGGGGCTTTCCCCATTAAAAACTCTTCCTCTTTTAGGCAACTCCCCTAGCCTCTGGCGTCACTCATAGTGATCTGTTGTAGTCATCAAATGTCATGGAGTCAATTTTGACTCATAGTGATCCACGTGACAGATCAGAACTGCCCCACAGAATTTTCTAGGCTGTTCCCATTACCAGAGCAGGTCTTCTGTGGAAACCCTGGATGGGTTCAAACAGTCAGTCAGCCTTTCAGTTTAGCAGCCAAGTGTTTAACGGTTACACCGCTCAAGACCCCTTTAGAGTGATCTACCAACTAGAAAATCTATATTCCTTTGGTTCCCTTCTCTGATTACACCTCCATTATGACTCTTGTTCTTAATTCAAGAAATATTTATTGAGCATCTACTAGTGCCAATGATTGGGGAGAAAGCTATAAACAAGAAAGAGAAAAATCCGTTCTCTCATGGGCTCAAGAGTCCCGAAAGGCAGACAGGCATTGAACAGGAACAATGACAGGAGACAACCTTCAGGGTTGTGGGATTCAACCTCAGTCATACACACACTTTCACCTAGGTTCACACTCATCTCCCTTCATGGTTCCCACCATTTGCACTTCCAGACAAGGAGAACAAGACAGGAAAGTGTCCCAGAACATCAAGAACAATGCTCTGCTCACTCTTGCTATAACTGTCATCTGACTCTCTGCTCAGAATACTGCCAGGGAGATTGTGACCTAATGAATATGAACATAGGTCATCAGCAGACATGGCCTTCATCCTTGGGGAAGTCTAGACCAGTGGCTTAGAGCTTGATCTCAGGACGACTTCTGGGGTTCACGTCTTATTTCCACCACTTATCAGCTATGTGGTCTTGCAGAAGTCTCTACCTTCTTCAAGACTGTTTCTTCATCAACAAATGGAGATGATAATACAGCTTATCTCAAAGAGCTATTGTAAAATATAAATGAGGTAATCTAGATGAGACATTTAGCACCATGCAAAGCATGTGTTGTTGCTGTTCAGTGCTGGGAAGTCATTCCAACTAATAGAGACCCTGTATTAAAAGATTTTAATACAATAGCCAAAATTATCATAAGGAAAGGGAATGCAGACCCTGAATGCCTATGGACCAGACACTTGCCTGGGTGCACGGTAGGATCAGCACTGGACTGCTAACCACAGGTTGGCAGTTCAAGCCCACCGGCTGCTCCTTGGAAACCCTATACAGGGTTGCTATGAGTCAGAATCAACTTGACAGCACTTAACAACAACAACAATCCCTATTTTACAGAAGAGAAAACTGAGGTCCAAGGTAACACTGCAAATAAGTGAAGTCACAATTTGAACCCAGGTTTGCTTGAATTCAAAGTGATGATTGATGTGCCCACTCTATTGTGGTAACAATATATGAATATTCAGACCTATGAGTTAAGTCTTCATTATGGTCTAGGTTGTGTGGGTCAGATCAGCCCTAGTAGAATCAATGATAGAGTTCCTAGATCTGCAAGAAGTAAGAGTGCAGATTAATGGCAAAATCGGGACCAGGGTGGCCTGGAAAGAAGAGAGGGGAAAGCTGAGGAGTTTCCCTCACCTGAATGATCCCAGAGAAACCTGTCCTCACTCAGAGCAGCAGGACACACCGCTGCGTTAGAAAGGTCTTCCAGGTTTCCTTTACAGAGATAGCTGCCTTCATGCACCAGCCTTGCTAAACTTCCCTCCCCCAATGCCCCTACCCTACAGCGACCTGGGCCTGTGCATCTGGCTAAACAATCCCTGGTTGCACCACCAAACTGAACTCTAGGAAACAGCATATTACCTAGGGTATTGAATCATTGAAAATCAGTCTGAACCGTTCTTCAACAATCAAGTATAATTTATTACAATTATAACAATGATAAGGGATTCTGGATAAGCTAAAATGCACGTTGCACTCTCAGCCTTTCTCTCTTAAAAGAAAAGGTACCCGGCCATCTGGCCCCAAGATGACTGACAGTCTCTTCTCCCATTTTACCAGTTAGACCCCTGTCTAAGGAGCTCTGGTAGAGTAGTGGTTACAAATAGGGCTGTGAGCCGCAAGGTCAGCAGTTCGAAACTACCAGCTGTTCTGCCGGAGAAAGATGAGGCTTTCTGCTCCCGTAAAGATTTACAGCCTCAAAAACCCTGTACAGGGTTGCTATGGGTAAGAACTGCCTAAACGGCACTTAACAACTCTAAAATGTATATTATGCTCCCAACACTAGTTAATAATGATATATGAAAAGGAGAAAGATGAGGCTTTCTGCTCCCGTAAAGATTTACAGCCTCGGAAACCCTGTACAGGGTCGCTATGAGTCAGAACTGACTGCATGGCACAGAACAACAACAAAGACCCCTACCTTTCCTTCTCTAGTAGGGAGCATCATGCATTGAGTTCCCAAGTCAAACGATCTGAATCCTCTAGCCTTTCCTTCCATAACCTATTTCTAGAACCAGAAAACCAACCAACCATACGATGTTTTCCAAATTTGTTAAGCTAAATTTTCTTGACAACAGATCCTAATGACTTCTACAAGAGAGTTTCGGGGAGGTTGATGACCTCTTGCCAATGTCACTGAGAACAGGTGTTGGGGAAAACCTATGGGAACATCAACAATACAACACTGCTGTCCTCTCTCTTTCCCTTGATTGTTGTTAAATACCGTCGAGTCAGTTCCAACTCATATCAACCCTGTATAGGGTTTCCAAGGAGTGGCTGGTGAGCTTCAACAGCCAATCTTGTGGTTCAAACGGACCTTGCAGTCCAGTGCATTAACCCACAGTGCCACACTAGGGCTCCTCCCCTTGGGTGTTGTTGTTAAGTGCCATTGAGTCAGTTCCAACCCATAGTGACCCTGTATAGGGTTTCCAAGGAGCGACTGGTAAGCCTGAACTGCCAAACTTGTGATTCAAACTGACTTTACAGTCCAGCACTTTACCCACAGTGCCACATCAGGACATCCCTCCCTTTGGGCAGACATAAAAAACAAAAACAAAAAACCTGGACGTGTGAAGCTCAGCCCTTTCTTCTTTCTCTTGGGAGTAGGGTCCCTACAAGAAGCAGGACTTCTGCCGTGTTCCTCCTTGTATCAAGCATTTCAGAGGCAGGTTCCCATGGGGAATCAAGCAGAAGTCTGTGCCACCTGGGCCTAGGTGGTTAATAGTAATGATAATAGCTAATCTCCCTTGAGAACTCACCATGTGTCAGTAACTAAGTGTTTCTGGAACATTAGTGCATTCAATCTTCACATCAACCTTGTGAGATGAATTCTATTATCGTCTCCACTTTACAAAAGAGGAACCTGAGGCTCAGAAGGATAACATTCCAGATCACTTGCCTAAAGCAAGTAACTTTCTGTATTGCAGGGAGGTTGTATCTTGATTTGCACAGGCAAGCCTGCAAAAGCACACAGGAAATCTGAGTGAGGAAACAAAGTGTAGAAAGAGAGAGAAGAGCATAAAGGAGGTAAACTGTCAGGAATTCCCTAAACTCTCGTGGGCTGAGGAGACTCTGAACTCACAGAGCTAAGAAAGATAAGTTTCCCTCAATCATTGTTTCTGTCATTCCAGGTAGATGGAATGTTTTCTTTCTTGATGTTAAAATTTTGAAGGAAAGAGGATGCCCCATTTCTTTGAATGGTTTGTCACATTCGCAATCTGAAAGTTCATCTTATTTCCAGCCAGAACTCTTTTGGTTGCACTTATAGTCCATTACTTCTGACTCTATCCCAGGAAACAGTGCAATAGAGTCAGCTGATTCCCTCTTTATAGTAATTCTTCCTCTTCTTGAATCAACTTAACCTTCTTTTAGCTGCTTCAGATCAAACAGTCACAAAGCTCCTTGCACTTTACCCTCTGTTGTTGTTGGGGGGGGGCATGGAGATGATTTTCAACTCATAGTGACCCCATGTGACAGACTAGAACTGCCTCATAAGACTTTCTATGCTGAAGTCTTTCTGAGAGCAGATGTCCAAGTCTGTGGTGCTGTGGGTTAATGCACTGACTTCACTGGGCAGATTCAAACTGTCAACCACCACCAGGGCTGCTTATTTTTACTTAATGGTGGTAGTGGTGGTTGTGTGCCATCAAGTCAACTCTGATTCATAGTGATCCTGTTTGTATAGGGTTCCAAGGCTCTATAAGTTTTCCACCTTAGAGCAATAGGTAGATTTGAACTGCTGTCCAACACATAACCCTCTGCTACCACAACTCATTAACTTTACTACAACTATGGGATGTCAGTGCTATAATCCATATGTTCTCTACGTTTTGAAGTATTACAGTTTGAAACAATATTTTATGAAGAGTGTGATCAGTAGGAAGCATTGAGATGCATCTTAGTCTATTACACTCATTCTTCTTTTATTTATTTATTTTATTTAAGGTTTTTATTGTGGATTGAGTGAAAGTTTACAGGGCAGGTCATCATTTACATTCAATAAATCATATACCTTGTCTCATTACAATGATTATAAACCCCTCCATATACCATCAGTTAACAGTGTTTCTCTCTATTCAGTTTATATATATATATACTCAGGCATATATAATAATTTACACCACCAACGGGCACAGTCTGCAAGTCTGCCTCTTGGCCGCCAGTTCTTAGTCCCTTTCTTCCCATGAATCTAGTCCTCAGCTGCTCCTCTCTCCATGTTCCCATCTCTGCCTCCATCTCTGGTGTCGCTGCTTCTCTGGATAAGGTCTCGCATTCCACTTGTGCTCTTCTCGCTTGATGGTCCTCTAGGGTCCTTTGTTTCTGGACTGTAAGATTAACTGCTCCCCTGTTTTTGTTACAAAACTTCTACCTTTACAATTATGACAGTCTCAATTAGTCATAATAACAATTATTCACTATTGAATCATAAGAATCTTATTTATCCCCATCTCTTTTAACCAGACCCATCTAGACAAGATGAAAACTATTCAGCAGGGACTCTTTCTTTCCCCACACTCTATTAAACTAAGCTCCCCCTTGAAACTTTGTAAGTCAGTCACTTCGTGCCTTTATTACCCCCTTATTTTAGGTAGCCAATGTCTAAATTGCCCATCCCTATCTACCCTGTTTACAGAGGAGATAGCATTGATACTTGATGTGAAGACTCCTTCCCTCTCTGTTGATATTTAGAGTTAATGCTATGGGTCGGAACCGACTCGACGGCACTTAACAACAACAACAAACCTCCATGAGTATAGGTCAAGTTCATCAAATTGTAGCAATTTACCCTTGTTTCCTTTATCAAAAATTGTGGGGTTTTTTTGTGTGTGTGTGTGTATTTTGTTTTAATCTTCTCTAGTCGAGTTCTGATTATCAAGCCACCAAGGCTAGGTCAAATGGTACTATCTGCAAGTTTGGGTGTTCTTGTGCTTCTCCCCTCACTTCATGTCAGCTGGATGCTTCACTCTCAGCTTTAGCCCTCAGTGGCTATGTTCTTGTCTATGGGCTCAGGTGTCCACAGGTCTCACCACATTTTGGACCAACCAGCCCTTCCTCTTCTCTCTCTCATCTCCAGGTCAACAGGGGTCAATGCAATGGATTATGGTTGAACTAGGCCCATTTCTTCATTGCTGCCTTTCCCCTTCTTCCAGTCACCAGTAGACCAATGTGATTGCCAACAAGCTTACAAGCCTATTTATGTGTTCCCTTTGAGTTTCAGTCTTAGAAGGGGGGTTTGTCCTGAAGGAACTTGATGGCTTGTCTTGATGGCTTCCCAGCAAACAGCTTGCTTATTCTTGTAGTAGCCAGTCGTGCTGACATTTTTGTTTTGGGTTTTTCCTGATGCTTTCTTTGAAGATGTATCTTCCGTCGCTGTAGCTGTTCCAGGCTAGTCTGCTTGTCCTTTCTAGTGGAAATGTCCCACCTCAGAAGATTCTGGATGGAACTCAGGATTCCACCTAAGGTCCTATACTCTGCAAAGGCTCCTCAAGAGGCCTATTTCACTGGGCAAGTTCTAGAACCCCTTTTAGGTATTCCAATCAGTTATAGGCTGAAGATAGGCTTACAAGTTTTCTGTAATCATGTTTCCTGACATTCCGTTCTATCCCACTCAAGTGTCAATTTTACAATAGTAGGCAAGGAAAACCAATATTCATAAGACAGTCAAGCATCTTAGTATTATTTCCCCTCTTTAAACTGTGCCTTGATCCCTATATCACAGAGCCCTGTTGTTCCAAGTTTGAGCCTGCATCACTATTTTCCTCTGTCCTACATACCCATGCAAACCTGTCTCAGTGTTCCCTTATCTACCTTGTTCTTCCACCTCCTCCCCCTTCTTGTATTGCCCTCCCCAACACCCGAACTATGATGTGTCTGCCCTTACTCTGTGCTTTACTGTCGCCTCCCTCCATCTCCTCCTAATCCCCCCACCCCAACCCCACCATGTGGTTACCTTGTATTCCATTAACTTTCCCTCCATTTAAGACAGTCTATTTTATCCTGTAGTCTACCTGACCTTATCACCACCTGGATCTCTGTTCCTCTGTGTTTACCTTCTTTCAAATTGTAATGGCTTTGATCATAAACTGACCTCCCAGATCCTCTGAATATGTTCTTATAGTTTTATTCTGTTCTAAACTCTTCCATTTGTCAGTTGAGTTCAGGGTGATGCTGCCACGTATGTCAATCTCTAGTTGTCATCTGTTCTTGTTGGTTCTCAGTCCACAGAACTCCCTTTAGGATGTTTTTCAACACAGGGTTGGCTTTGGCAAAATCCCTTAGCTTCTGTTTATCCTGGAATGTTTTGATTACACCATTGTATTTTATTGACAGCTTTGCTGGGTAGAGGATTCTTGGTTGGCAGCATTTTTCTTTCAGGGTTTTATGTATGTCTCCCCATTGCCTTCTTGTCTGCATGGTTTCTGTTGAGAGATCTGAGCTTAATCTGATTTGCTTACTTTTGTATGCTACACTTACTTCTCCTTTGCCTAGCTGCTTTCAGGATTCTCTCCTTATCTTTGATTTTGGAGAGCTTGATTATTATATGTCTTGATGATTTTCTTTTAGGAGCTATGCTTCCTGAGGTTCGTTGAGCTTCTTGAATGTTTATCTTTTCTCTTTTCAGTATGTTAGGGAAATTTTCTTCCAGAAGCTCTTCAACTATCTCTTCTGTGGACTTGTGGGATTCTTCCTGTTCCAGAATGCTGATAATTCTTAAGTTATTCCTCTTCATGTTGTCCAACATGAGTCTTAGACCTTCTTCAGATTTCTTTATGCTTTCTTCTATCTTGGTAGTATTGAGAGATTTATCTTCCAGCTCACTAGTTCTGGCTTCCATCTCTTCAATTCTACTCCTTTGCTCTTTCAGTGTATTGTCCATTTCTGATATTCTATTAATCATTTGGACCTCTTTCTGTAGGTTTTTAATTGTTTCCAGTGCTGTATCTACCTTATTTACTCCATTGTAAAGTGTTTTGATACATTTTATAATCATTTTTCTGAATTCCTTCTCAGGCATTTCCAAAGCCTGCCTTCCTTCCAGTATGGAGTATAGGTCTACCTTCAGCTCATTTGTCTCAGTCACTTTATCTTGTTTCTGGACATGTGCTGATATGGTCATCTGTTTCTTTGGGGGGGGGCATATTCAGTAGTTATCTGTGTCCTTAATACTTAGATGGGTTTGTGTTTTGGTGTTTTTATGCTTTCTGATTGCCTCCAGGTAGATGTGATCAGGAGATGGTCTTCCCTTTTCACTCTTCTTCCTGAGAAATTACAAGATGCCACTGTTGGTAGTTATGATATAACTCAGGATTTAATTTTTAGGTGGTTTCCTTTTTAGTCTGCCTGTCCTGCTCCACAACCTACAGTCAGGCCTTTTGCTAGTGATAAAAAGTTCGGGGCCGGCTGTGGCCATTTTGCACTGCTGTTTGGTTTTAAGTGGAAACTGTCCCTTTAAATTTTGAGATCTGTGTGCATGCATACTAGAACCCTCCAGGGGTGGGGGTGGGATTCCGCTCCCTCAGGCACCCCTTCTAGTTACCAGAATGGAGGTGCACAGACATCAAGAGACCAATGAACAGATTAAAGAAAAAAAGAAGAAGAATGTCCACACCTTTATCTCCGCAGTTCTGTCAGATGTCCGTGACTGCTCTTATCTTTCCCCTGCTTGGTCTCACTGAAGATGCCACTCAGGGAGCAGCTGAGCACCTTGGATTAGAAAGCACTTGTTTCTTGCTTCTGCTACAAATCCCACTGGCTATAAGCCTTCTGACTTCCTAAATATTCCTTTATATGTGGTTCTGAGTTCTGGGACCATCCCCTGAGCCTGCTTGGTCTGGTATTCTGTGTTGTTGCTGATGGAGCTCCTCACTGCACTTGTACCCTATCTGCCATCTTGTTTGTTCTCCTGATTATTTTTCTTGATGTTCAAATTGTCCCATCTGTAGACAGTGGGAGCCCTCCTACAAATTGCTTGTATCATGTGACATGACCCATTAATCTTTGATACATTCCTTGTTTTATAGCATAATAACATGTCCCAAGTACATCTTGTACATTTCTTGCCCCAGATTTGAAACAGGTATTTTCTTCTTTAAATGGTTCCTTTTAGTATGAAATGGGATTAAAGAAAGAGGGTGAGAGTTAGAGGACAGTTGACAACCAACCTCCCACCACCCAATGGTTAGCCATCCAATCAATCCTCTTTGAAGTTGGAAGCTTTCTGTTGACCTGTGGTAACACAGGCCTGTAGTAATAACACCAGAGAGCCTAATTCCCTAAGGATCTCCTCACATGCCCTATTGCTTCTAAAATTAGCACTGCACCCTGTGAACCTCCCCAGCCAGACAGTCACATGACCTGTGTTACTCAAGTCTGGAAAGCAGAAGTCCTAGATTGGCACAAAGTAATTTATTTTGCTAGTGTGGGCTAGGAGAAGTTCAGAACTAAGCTATGGAAAACCCAGGCTGTGTGCAGGGAGTCCTCAGCCCCTCTGCTGTGGAACTTCTTCTCCCAGGGAAATTATTCATCATCCCAATGAATCTAACTTATCAGGAGGTCTAATTGTAATCTAAGGAGTTCTGGTAGAATAGTGGTTACAAGTTGGGCTGCTAACCTCAAGGTCACAATTTGAAACTATCAACAGTTCTGCGGGAGAAAGATGAGGCTTTCTGCTCTCATAAAAATTTACAGCCTCGGAAACCCTATACAGGTTTGCTGTGAGTTGGAACCAACTCCGTGGCATACCACCACTACCAGCACTTTTAATCTGCTGGATGTTTAGTCTCAGTCAGACAGTTTAGAGAAGTGGGGTCACTGGAATAACCACAAAGAAGAGGAACTGAAGACATTGTTCAGAGTGCTTAAGACTTTAGACAACTGGATTTGGAACCAAACAGGCCTAGGTTTGACTCTTGGCTCTGTTGCTAGCACACCACTTAACCTTTCTAAGTTTCACTTTTCTCTTCTATAATGGGGATAACTGTATTCTCATCATATTGCTGTTTTGAAATTAGCCTTAAAATCATGACTCATAGTAGACACTTAGAGTAAGGTAGCAATTGTGACTGACATAGTTAGGAAAGGGCAGTGATGAAGAACATAGGGTTTGAAGTCAGACAAACGTAACTCAAGTCCCAGCTCTACCACTTAACATGTGACCGACCATTCGTTGTCTCAGTTCCCTTAAATGAAAGTGAAATTTCCTACTTTCATGTTGCAAGGATCAAATGTTGTTATTGTTGCTGAGTGATAGCTAGCCAGTAACAACTCATATGCTTGATAATTTCTTCCAGTTAGTTTAGCTTCTCTATGTTTAAGAGTAAGTTTCAGAGTCTCTTCTGGCATCCATTTTGGTGTTTTATTTTTTCTTATCTTCCTAATGACCTTTACTTTCTTCATGTATGATGTTCTTGATGTCATTCCACAAATTCTCTGATCTTCAAGCTTTAGTGTCTAATGCATCAAATCTGTTCTTGACATGGTTTCTAAATTCAGATGGTATATATTTATATTTTGACTTTCATGGACTTGTTTTTGTTTTCATTTTCTTCAGCTTCAACCTGAACTTGGTACAGCAATTGATGGTCTGTTCCATAGTTGGCTCCCAGACTTGTTTTGGATGTTGAGCTTTTTCATCATGTTTTTCCACAGATATAGTAGATTTGATTCCTCTGTATTCCATCTGGTGAGTCCACATGTAGAGTCACTGTTTATGTTGCTGAAAAAAAGTTTTAAAATGAATAAGTCTCTGGTCTTGCAAAGGGAATCTGCTGGGTCAGTTAAATTCAAGGCCCAGAGGTCAGCTAAAAAAGTTATGGTGACTGGTTTTTAGGGATTCCAAATCTTGATAAAATTTACTCAGAAGACCCAGAACAATCACTGGGGCTTATTAGGAAGAACTTTTAAGAAAATTTAAAACTGAAGTGGTGAGAAAAAGGTCAGGAAAGTTGTGCTTAGGAGTTGTCCTAGGAGAATTTGTTGGGAAAACTTACCCTATCCACTCTACAGCCCTGCTCTTTCTCTTCAGACATCTTTTTGTTCCTAGAACTCAAAGAACATTTCAAAGTAATACGATTTAAGTTACTTGAAGATGCCAAACTGCCATTTTAATGTGACATAAATTGAGGACTGATTGATGAATTCTTCAGAGAAAGGTTAGAGAGATGGAAACCGCACCTTCAGAAGCGTATAGACCTAGATGGAAAATATGTGGGTAAACGATAGCTTTACAATTTGATATTTTTGTTTGATAAATTTCTATGATTTTATAGCAATACTTTTTCTCTTACCTTCATAGTTCTTCATCATTTGTTATTTCACTGCCCATGAACTAACTGTTAATGTCTTGTGCCTATAATTCTGCTGTGTTTTTATCTTTTTCAAACTGAATGCAGGCATTGTTTATGTGCTATATTCTAGATGCCATTCCTTTATTGGTTATATGTGCAACTGATCCATGCAAGAGTAGGAGGTTGGAAAGTACAGCCTCAATGGGGCACAGATAATTGCTTGATTATCTGGTGAGTTTAAGTGTTTGGAAAAGTTATTGCTTGGGAAAGCAATGCTTGGAGGGGAAAGATATTATTAGCAATGGGAGAAAAGAACCATTTATACAGAAAGGAAAGTATCCACAGCTGTCTTAAGCTAGGTTCTTTAGACAAACAAAACCAGTGAAACTTGTATATGTATATTATGTTGTTGCTGTGGTTGTTAATGACATCAAGCTGGTTCCAACTCATAGACACCCTGTATAAGGTTCCTGAGGGACAGCTCATAGGTTTGAACCGCTAATCATAAGCGTAGAACATAGCCTACAGCACCACACTAGGACTTCATATATATGTATGGTGGTGATGATGGTTTTGTGTGTTATCAAGTCAGTTCTGACTCATAGTGACCCTGTATAGGGTTTCTGAGGCTGTAAATCTTTACGGAAGCAGAAAACCTCATCTTTCTCTCATGGAGTAGTTGGTATATTCAAACTGCTGACCTTGTAGTTAGCAGCCCAACTCATAGCCCACTCTGCCACCATGGTTCCTTTTATATATGTCTGGTTGTGGTGGTGGTGTGTCATCAAGTCAGTTCCCACTCATAGCTACGCTGTACAACGTTCCTGAGGCTGTACATTTTTATGGGAGCAGAAAGCCTAATCTTTCTTACATGGAGCAACTGATAGATTTGAACCGCTGACCTTGTGGTTATCCCAACTCATAATCCACTACACTACCAGGGCTCCTTTGATAATGTTGTTAAGTGCCATAGAGTCAGTTCCAACTCATAGTGACTTTGTATAGGGTTTCCAAGGAGTAGTTGGTGGATTTGAACCACCAACCTTGTGATTAGCAGTCCAATGCTTATCCTACAGTGTAACACTAAGATTCCTATTATAGAAAAGTTTATATCAAGGAAATGACTCACACAATTGTAGAGGCCAACTTGGACACTTAAAAGAACATAAATTTATTCTCTTACAGTTTTGAAGGACAGAAGTCTAAAATCAAAATGTCATCAGGGCCATGTTCCCTTCAAAAGTTCTATGGGAGAATCATTCCTGGCCACTTACTTCCACCTTCTAGAGGCTCCAGGCTTTCCTTGGCTTATGGCCATATAACTCCAGTCTCTGTCTCCATCCTCACATGGTCTTCTTCTCTGTGTCTGTGTCTTCTGTTTTTTCTCTTACAAGGATGCTTTTCATTGGATTTAGGGCCCACTTGAATAATCCAGATGATTTCATTTTGAGATCTTTAATTTAATTATATCTGTAAGATCATCTCTTTTCCATGTAGGGTCATAGTCACAAATTCTGGGAATTAGGAATGGATTTATCTCTGGAGGACCACGATTCAACCCACAGCACAGAAAGTACTGAATTCTGATGTTAGAAAAATTTATGATAAAACTATTTGGGAAGGATGGCAAGCAAAGCATAGTATGGTTGTGGTAGTGTGCCATGGAGTCAGTTCTGACTCCTAGAGACCCTGCATAGGACTCCTGAGGCAGAAAGCTGCATCTTTCTCCCAAGAGCATAGCATGTTGTTGTTATTAAGTGCCATCAAGTCGATTCTGACCCATAGCAACCCTGTGTATGGTTTCCAAGTAGCAGCTGGTGTGCTTGAACCACCGACCTTGTGTTCAAATGACTTTGCAGTCTGACGCATTAGCCCACAGCGCCACACTAGGACTCTGAGACTATAGTATAAGAGCCCTAAATTTCAGTCACTAAAATAGGAAATAAAATAATACTTTCTTAAAGGAATTAAGTGAAAAAGTAAAAATGTGAACATATTATTTTGAAATATAGAAGTAAATTCCTCCTGCCCCAAGAAAATTGTTCCTCTCTGAGAATTTGGCAGTAGAGAACTTAGGGACAAGAAACTTATTTTTCTACGTACTTTTTATTTTACTTCAATTTTTGAAACTATGTTCATTTATTAATTGAATAAAAGTAAATTGTTTCTTAAAAGAACTGTCTTCAGAATGTTTTTTTGAGCTATTCTAGTACCTTGTAGAGCTAGAGTCACAGTTTCACACTTCAGTGACTATACGAACATCCTGGGTGTCTATTTAAAATGCAAAGTGTCAGATCCCTACCAAGAGTTTCTGAATCTGTAAGTCTGGGAGTTTCTGAATCTGTAAGTCTGGGAGATGCCCTGGGAACCTGCATTTTAAAAGGGTATCCCAGGTGATTCTGATGCAGGTAGTCCAAGGACCACACTTTCAGAAGGCTGACAGGGGATAGTGAAATAGACAAGGAGAATGGCCTCTTCAGAGTGGGCAAGGTACCAAAGCTGAGTCTCCACTTGCATGGATTCCCTGTTCTCACATAGGTTGCCCATTAAGCACAACGGATCTTTGAAAGAGCTGAGGTTTCTTGATAACATTATTCTAACACACATTTATCCTCCCATCCCCACCCACCACATTCTCTGCTCAAACCAAACCCACTGCTGTCAAATGGATTCCTACTTATAGCGGCACTATAGGATGGAAAAGAATTGCCCCATGGGGTTTCCCAGTTTATGCATCTTTATGGAAGCCAATTGCCCCATCTGTCTCCCGAGGAGCAGCTCGGATTTGAACTGCAACCTTTCAGTTAGTAGCCCAATGAGTCAGATCTTTTTCCCATGTAGGGTCATAGTTACAAATTCTGGGTATTAAGACATGGATTTATCTTTGGATAAATCCTACCATGCCAACAGGACTCTTTATTCTGTGACCCAAAGATCTTAAATTTGTGACACTGGGACCCACTCTAACAGGGACTTTCATCAGAGATTCAATTACCTACCCTTCTGGGTTCCTCTCACAGATTGCCCAAAAAAACCAAATCCACTGTCATCAAATTGATTTGGACTCATAGCAATCCTGTATAGGGTTTCCAATGCTATAAATCTTTACAGGAGCAGAAAGCCTCATCTTTCTCCCTCAGAGTGGTTGGTGGGTTTGAACTGCCAGCCTTATGGTTAGCAGCCCAGTGCTTATCCTACAGCACCATCAGAATTCCTTTCCACAGATTAAAGGATCCCTAAATAGCCAGTTAAGGAGCTCTGGTAGTGTAGTGGTTACGAATCGGGCTGTGAGCCGCAAGGTCACCAGTTCGAAACTACCAGCTGTTCCGCAGGAGAAAGATGAGGCTTTCTGCTCCCATAAAGATGTACAGCCTTGGATACGCTATGCAGGGTCGCTATGAGTCGGAACCGACTCCACGGCACATAACCATGAACTGTGTCACAGGACTAGCAAAATTTCTAAAATTGTGAAGAATGAAGTTAAAACCAAACCACAAAATCATAATTACTTCAAAAGAAAAAAAAAGTTGAAAAGTAAGCCTTAAGACAAATCGAAACAGAAACAAGAGCACCCTCTGCTGGTGAAACCAGAGCTTCTCTGAGAGCCTCTGTTGGGCTGTACATAATCTGTGGTAACTAGACTTTAAAGTGTTGGAGCTGGTACCGTATTTGGTACAACTGACTGACCGACAGGAATCCTTTGAGATCCAGGCCAAATTTTTCTGTCCTCCCCAGCTCTCAGGTCTTGTGGTTCCTGGGACCTACACTAACTCTAAATACCTGTGTTGCCACATTTTTGGAGAGAAAGATTCTTATTTTCCTTTCTTGAACCTATTTAAAAAAAAAAAAAAAAAAAAATTTTCTGCTGCCACATTGCCAGTGCTGTGACAGGAATGGCACGGCTAAACTCTCAGGCTGAACCCTCACTCACATAGTGTGGCAGTATGGGAAATCTACTGTGAACTGTGAAAAGAAGTGTGCTTCTGGCTTCCACCACTCTCCAGCTGTATGTCCTTGGACAAGCGACTTAACCCCTCTGACTCTCAGTTTCTTTATGTGAAAAAATAAGAATGATAGTGCTAACTCCACAGGGTTCTTTTTGCAGGCTTAGATGAGTGGCGTGATACAGGGTGCTAGTACCACATAATGAAAATCAATAAATAGTAGCTATCATCATCATTACTATTACCTGGTCATTTTTCCTTTTTGCTTCACAGGAAATTTGTGAGAATCCCCGATTTATCATTGGTGGAGCCAATAGAACTGACATCTGTCAAGGAGATCTAGGTAGGAAAGTCCCTGGGGGTCATATCCAGTCAGAAGGTCAAAGGGTAATAAAAATCCCTTTACAGAAAGTAAATGGACAAGAATATGGTTTTTGTTTTTAATTAATTTTCAGTAGGAGATTTTTATAGCAGTTACTTTGTGCTCATGTATCTATGTGTTGGTGATGGCTTCATTTAATTTCTGTCCTTTCCTCATTTCTCACTAGCACTTGGCCTTACTTCACAGGAAGCCTGCCTCATTCTGCAGCCTTCCCTCACTCACACACCCACCTCAACATTTAACTTGCCCATCTTCCTTAGAAGAGTGCTCTATGACAATCAACCCCATCCAGACAGGTTGTACCAAGTATATCTTGTGTACCAAGTATAGCTCTTGAATGTGCAGAATTTATATACACAGATAACATGCATTATTGAAAAGAACACTTGTAATTCAAATTCTTGTTTAAATTGCACCAGACTACCCCATATTAGAGTCTTGGTGTAGTATTGTAGGATAAAGCACTGGACAACAAGTTCCACTTCAACCACAAGGTCGACAGTTCAAACCCACCAGCTGCTTCTTGGAAACCCTATTCGGGGTCGCTATGAGTCGGAACTGACTCAACAGCACTTAATAACAACAAAGCTCCATATTTTAAATGAGTCATTCAACAAAGATGACTTTGCCATGTGAGCAGGCATCCGATATTCTGTTTGATTTGTTAACTTGGCTTCCTGTCTTTCGTTTCTTGTTTAAGAAGTGGAATCTTTGGATGTGGACTCATGGAAAGTTCCATGAAGTAAAATTAGAGAAAAGAGAGCACCAATAGGAAAATATAAAACTTGTGAGAAAGCTTTGGGACAATGAGATTATAGAGGAGGAACAACTCAGAAAAGGAGTGGAGAATGGTTGCACAGCTTGAAGAATGTAATCACTGTCACTGAATTGTACATACAGAAACTACTGAATTGGAGTAAGTTTTTGCTGTCTATATTCTCAACAATAAAAATAAATCAATTATTAAAAAGGAAATCCTATGGAGCCCAGTTCTACTCTGACACATTTGGAGTTGGGATCAATTTTTTATTTAAAAACACACACACACACAATAAACTGCAGCATCCATTTTTAAAAATCAAGGGGAAGAGAGAACCAAGATAAAAACAAAAGGAATTTGGCTTATTTGATCATAGAAAGTAAGGCCAAGGAGAAGGGGTTTGATATCTGAGTTTCCATACCTGAGGAAAGGGTGCCTGCCAGAACCCTGGGCAAGCAAATAATTTGGTCCTTTGAACCAGTACCTGGAGTCCTGGTATGGCTCTATGGGTTAATGCGCTGGACTGCAAGGTCTGTTTGAACCACAAGGTCAGTTCAAGCTCACCAGCTGCTCCTTGGAAACTCTATACAGGGTCGCTGTAAGTCAAAATTGACTCAACAATGCTTAACAGCAACAACAAACAGATACCTATTTCAAAGGAGAAGCTGCTTCATGGAACAGGAAAGGTAGAGCATAGATGCTGGTAGCTCTCGGTTTCCCCTCTACTGTCTCAAGAACACTATCACATCCCACACAGCAAAACAAAAGCCTGCAGAAAGCTTGTAAGTCTGTCTTTAGTCTATAACTGATTGGAATACCTAAAATGGGGCTGATACTTGCCCCAGTGAAGGAGGCTCCCTGCAGAGCCTTTGGATTGCACAAGACCATATGTGGAATCCTGATCCCCATCCAGAATCTTCTGAGGTGGGACATTTCCACTTGAAAGGACAAGCAGAGCAGTCTGGAGCAGCTAGAAGAACAAAAGATACTTCTTGAAAGAAAAACCAGCAGAAAAAATCAAAAATAATAATAGTAGTCCAATTGACTACTACAAGAACAAGCAAGTTGTTCCCCAGGGAGCCATCAAGGCAAGTGGTCAGGTCCCCTCAAGGCAAACCCCCTTCAAATACTGAAACTCAAATGGAATACACTAGCAGACGTATGGTCCTGCTGCTGACCACGTTGGTCACTCATAAGGAGAAGTGGGGGGAATACAGCAATGAAGTTGTGAACTAAGTCCGACCACATTCAATAGACTCCTGTTAACCTGGATTGAGACCTGGTTAACCAGCAGTAAGATGAGACCTGGGGACTCCTAGGCCCAGGGACAGGGACATGGCCCCAGAGGACTAGAATGGAGTGTGAAGCATCCAGCTGATATGAAGTAAGGGGAGATGCACAAGAACATCCATACTTACAGATAGTACACATTTGACCTGGCATCAGTGACTGGATGATCAGAACACAACTAGAGGAAGAAAGAAGAGGGGGAAAAAAAGGAGTAACCCACTACAAGTGGATGAACTTGACCTATGCTTGTGGATGCAGTATGACAAAGGAACAGACAAATCTCTACAGTGAGGCTCATTCCCACCTCCAGGGTACATAGGGTTGACAGGGATGGGGAACTTAGACATTGGCTACCCAAAATGGGGGGACTACAAAGGAAAGAAGTGACTGGCTTACAAGCTTTCAATAGGGAACTTAGCTCCAGAGGATACAAGGATAGGTAGAATCTCCACTGAATTGTTTCTAACCTGTCTGCATGGGGTTGATAAAAGGTGAGGGGGAAAGGTCTCCTGTGGTTCAATAGGGAATGATTGCTATCAGGTCTGACAGTGAATGTTGGAAAGGTAAATGTAAATGTTTGGTAACAAAAGGAGGGGAGTGGCTGATTTTGCAGTCCAGGAGTGGAGATCCCTGGAACCATCAAGGGAGAAAAGCAAAGTGTGAAACCCTGTCTGGGGAGGTGGTGACACTAGGGATGGAGGCAGAAACAATGAATGATGTCAACAGAAGGAGCAGCTGGGGACTCTGGACTCAGGGAGGGAGAAGGGCTGTGTGCTAGTGGCTGGGAGGCAGGCGTGTGGGGTGTACACTTTGGTTGTTTGATGATGCATGCAGGGGATTGTGATCATTGCAATGAAACAAAATATGATAATGTAAAGATAATGTTCACCCATGTAAAGTAACACATAATTCACAATAAAAACTTAAAAAAAAAAAAAAAAAAGCTTGCACTTAACTGTGCCCATCATCCTCAGAAGACAGTTCTATAACTGGTGGTATATCCAGCTGTGTACACACACACAGCAGTATGCCACCTCCAACTACATACCACACTCTGCCAGAAAGGAGATCTGGGAAAATTTCTGTATTGTCAGCCACTTATGTTTTTTTTGTTGTTGTGTATTGTCAAGTCAATTCCAACTCATATGACAGAGTCGAACTGCCCTATAGAATTTCCAAGGGAGTCCTGGTATGGCGCTATAGAATAAGCACTAGACCAACTTTGAGCCACAAAGTTGGCAGTTCAAACTTACAAGCCCTCGTTGGAAACCCCATACAGAGTAGCTATGAATCAGAACCGACTGACAGCACTTAACAACAACAATCTTTACAGAAGCAGATCACCATGTCTTTCCTCCCGCAGAACCTCTGGATGGGTCTGAACTGCTGAGCTTTGAGTTAGCATAACCATTTTGCCACGTGGGCTCCTTATATATGGCATTGGACTGATTCCAGGCAGTTGCCCAACTGGCTTCCCCTACATTACTAATCTGCTTGGTTGGTGGTGCCCTGAAGCTTAGTCTCCTCTGAGGTCCTGAGAGGCAATGGTCTCATACTGCAGAGGTTCAGGGCAAGATGGATTTCCTACCCCTATTGTGATTACCTACTGCTCAGTCTCATTTGAGGTCCGGAACTGAGTTTATATTGCATATGGAGGAATTTCCTATGGACTTTAGGAAGACATTCTCACTATGAGTAAATAGTTACACTTTTATCATATTTTCAAGGGACTCCTGTGTGGCATCTCTGTCAGGCCAGGTGTGGGAATAGGGCAATGAGCATCAAACAAGTTCCAGGTCTTCAAACGAATCCCAAAGAGAAGGAGAGCAGCTGCTTGGGGCTGTGTCTTTCTCTTCCTGGAGGAGCAGGCCCACATGACCTGTGTGTGTTCTTGTCTGCAGGGGACTGCTGGTTTCTCGCAGCCATCGCCTGCCTGACACTGAATGAGAGACTGCTTTTCCGTGTCATACCCCATGATCAGAGTTTCATCAACAACTACGCAGGAATCTTTCACTTCCAGGTGAGGTGACAGGAGTGTAGCTCAGACGGCCGGCTGCAATCCCACTCCTACCCAACTGTCTCCTGGTCTTAGCTTCATCTACCTTCATACATCCTCAACTATGGGCAGTGACCCCTTAAGGCTTCAAGTCCATGAGGAAACACCTGTTTATCCTGCAAACCCACACACACACATACACTCCTTCCGCTCTGACCCAGAAAGGATGGAAAACATCCTGTTTGCTGGCCTGTGGGTCTATTTTTGTCTCTCGAATTGGCTGGCTACTGTATTACTGTCAACCGTACTTTTCAAGTGGGCCCCTAGATATTAGCACTAGGAATCTGTGGTTCTTGTTGGATTGTCAAGGAGCCCGCAGTTGAAAAACGACAGCTCCTGTTTACTTCTTTCTTTTTAAAGTATGTCTATCACTTGCCTCTTTTAGGTTCTGGGAGAGAAGTCTGGTTAAATCAGTCCAGGGACTGGTTTGATTGGCCCAGGACTGAATCTCTTAGTTCCAGAATAGCTTCAGTCATTAGAAATTTTCTGGGTCCAAATGATCCTGGCACAAAACTAGATCCCAGTGCTGGCCCAGAACTGAAGTGGGCCCTATATGCAGGGATCCAGCAGATGCTGGGGTTCGGCAGAGTCAATCTACAGCTCTGAAGGAGCTGGAACTGAATTCCTTAATGTTCTGGAACTGATCCAGATCACTGATATACCTTCTGATCCTGTAATTTAAAACTGAGACCTCAAGAGAGAGTTTCTTTTTAGGTGCCTTCCTGGCCCAGATCCTGCTGCTCTCTGAACATGGGCAAGGCAGCCAGAATGTTGTCTCTTCCCTGCACCCAAGTTTCCCTCCATGATCTAAAGAGTCATGCCAGGGTGAGATTGTTGTCGGTGCCATGGAGTCTGTTTCAACTCATGACACCCATGTGGCAGAGCAGAACTGCCCATAGGGTTTCCTTGGCTACACTCTTCACAGGAGCAGCCCGACAGGCCTCTATTCCCAGAGCTGTTGGGTGAGGCCAAACTGCCAACCTTTCCATCTGCCACTGAGCACTTAACCATTTGTTCCATCAAAGCTCAAAGATTAGACTGAGATTTTTGTCCTCTTTTCAATAATGGAGAAAATGTCATTAGAAAGGAGATGAAACTATATCTGACCTTCTTAAATTAAAGCTGATTTGTTCAAAAAAGAACCTGCAGAATTGAAATTACAGGCAGTCCTCAGGTTACAAACATCCAATTTACTTACAACCCATATTTACAAAGTTTCCTTGGTAAAAGCCTATTATATTAAACTTCAAGGTACATACAATGGTTTGTAATAACAAACAGGCACTACTTTGCAACATACATCAAAATATTATTATTATTGTACTAAAGACATTTTCATGTATCTGGAAATACTTTAATGTATTTTATACACAGAATGGTCCACTATATACTAAGACAAAAATTTGACAAACTGATGGTAGATATGCATCAGACCAAACTGTTTTATTTACATACAAATTTGACCTAAAGACATTTAGGAATGGAGCTCATTCAGATTCCAGGAACTGCCTATATAAGGGGGTTTCAAAAAGTTTGTGGGGATATCTCACTATCTTTTAATTCCATTTATCCACAAACTTTCTGAAGTTCCCTTGCATTGCTGATATATGCTCTGGGTCACTTTTCTATTTCAATCCTTTTCCAGTAGTAGTTTCCACAGTGCTTGTCATCGAAACATACATGAATCAATACAGCATCTTAACCTAGACCTCTAGTATTCAACCTTAGCTACATATTCGAGTCATCTGGCTACCTAATAATACTGATAACAAGCCCCACCCCAGACCTACCTACAGGAGAGTGAGAATCTCCAGTCCTAAGGTATTAATTAGACACGTACAGACCCAGCGCTAGAATGAACTCTGTGGAAGAGACCATGTTTATGTAACTCACTTCCTTCCTTCCAGGAGCTCTCAGCCCAGTTAGAGACAGACTCACACACACCAAACCCAGAGTAGTAAGAACAAGCACCAAGCTGCAGAGCAGAAATGATACTGCTTTGGGATCCAAGGAACCCCTAACGTATGTGAGTGGAGGGACACACTTCCCAGTGGAAATACGTGGGTATAACTCTGTGCTTGGTGCTTCTGTGCAGTTCTGGCGTTATGGAGACTGGGTGGACGTGGTCATTGATGACTGTCTGCCGACTTACAACAATCAACTGGTTTTCACCAAATCCAACCACCGTAATGAGTTCTGGAGTGCACTTCTGGAGAAGGCCTATGCGAAGTAAGGCAACGTGTTAGAATGTGAGCTAAAGGTGAGGTGGGTGAGCCGCAAAAGCCAGCTAAGTAAGGACTCACACATGTGTCTATGTACATACATATGTGTAAATGTGTGAATGTTCAACTAACTCACAAAATCAGGAAAGGCCAAGTCCAGGCAGCACCTATTAAAAAACAAAAAAACTTATTTAAGAAAAGAAATAAAGATTTGGGTAGGAAATCTTTAACTTTAGCTTTCCATAATGAGCTCTCTAAATCTGTACTAGTCAATACTCCAAATCAGCACTTTCATGGTACTGTTGGAAGTCTTGGATCCGAGCATGGGACCTCTGGAGCTCAGAACCCATGGTTTGGGTTGCTTCAAACTTCTGAGCCTGTTGTTGTTGTTGTTGTTGTTGTTGTTGTTAGGTGCCATTGAGTCGGTGCCAACCCATAGTGACCCTATGCACAGCCAAACAAAACACTGCCCAGTCCTGGGCCAACCTCACTACTGTTGCCATGCTTGAGTCCATCAATGCTGCCATTTGGCCAATCCATCTCATTGGGGGTCTTTCTCTTTTTCTCTGACCCTCCATCTTACCAAACATGATATTCTTCTCCAGCGACTGCGCCCTCCTGACAATATGTCTGAAGTATGAGAGACAAAGTTTGGCCATCTTGGCCTCCAAGGAGCACTCTGACTGCACTTCTTCCAGAACAGATCTGTTGGTTCTTTTGGCAGCCCATGGCACTTTCAATATTCTCCTCCAACACCATAACTCAAAGGCATCAATTCTTCTACAGTCTTCTGAGCCTGTAGTATGTGAATAAGGTCATGTCATCTCTCATCTTAGAATGCACACCCTTGCTGCTAATGCAACCTTGCCTAAAGGTTCAAGGTATAATAGAAAGGAAGTAGGAAGATCTGGGTTCCACAGCCAGAGCTCTTCGGGCTCTCTGTCACCTGGGTGAGTCACTTAGCCTCTTGAATGCAGTTTCTTCACTGTGAAAAAAAGGAATAAAAGTATCCATCTCATTAGCTCACAGGGTTGTTGAGGAATTAAATGAGAGAACAAGGGTAAAGTACTGGTGGCCATGGATTGTGTTTCTTGGAACCCTGTAATCCCTGATTGGTTCTCATCCTTTCTCCAAGGCTCCATGGTTCCTATGAAGCCCTGAAAGGTGGGAACACCACAGAGGCCATGGAGGACTTCACAGGAGGGGTGACTGAATTTTTTGAAATAAAGGAAGCTCCCAAAGACATGTACAAGATCATGAAGAAAGCCATCGAGAGAGGCTCCCTCATGGGCTGCTCCATTGATGTAAGTCTGGGGTTGGGGTGGAGTGCAGGGCAGAGATCAGTCAAATGTTGGGATGTTCTGTGCCAACTCAACAGCAGCACCAACCTTTCTTCTGAGACAGGGCAAGTGTTTTGTTTTAGGAAACAGGCTGTAGATTTCAGCTTTGAAAACTGGAAATTTTTCAAGGAATTTTTTCAATAAAGGGGTTGGGCAAGTATATTCCAAGTCCTAGGATTTGGGTAGAAATAAATCCAGAAGCCCATATAAGTGCCGGTCTTCCCAGTGATGGTCAGTTCCATGCCCTGGTTAAGCTGACCGTGTACTTGGTTATAGACCTGAGTCCACCATTTCCTTAAGAAAATCTCTTAATCATTTAGTGTTGACCATACCCTTCACTTGGAACATAGGCTTTGTATAGCTAACTTGGGAGAAGCTCAGCATGTTGTCCCCCTCTCAGCACAAGATGCTGTGAACTGAAACAAGAGCCAAGGGAAGAGGTAAGGAGGTGGTAAACCATGGTTGGACTGTCTGGGTTTCAAGGAATATAACTTCCCTAGAATCAACCTAATGTAAAATACCTCTTGGAGTTTCCATTGCTGAGGAAGGGGTTCAACTTGAATTCCTACTCTTCCCTCTTCCAGCACTTTCAAAGGACAAGAAAGTTTGGGAAGATCAGTTAGCATAAAACACCATGGATGAACGTTCTCTTTCTGCAGGACTTTCCTCCATTCATGTTCTATTTATTTCTTTTCTTTTCCTTTGTCTGTTCCCTCCCTTATTTCTACTTCCCTCCCTTCCACATTCCTTTGTTTGCTGTCTTCCTCTTATGGACCAATGTGCCTCAGGATGGGACGAACATGACCTATGGGACATCTCCTGGTCTGAACATGGGAGAACTGATTAATCGGATGGTGAGGAATATGGATAACTCACAGCTCAGGGATTCAGATCTGGATCCCAGAGGCTCAGATGACAGACCATCCCAGGTATGTATGCCTCCAGTGGCCAGGGCTGACCATCCCTTCAAATTACATGACTTGACCTTCTTGTGGTCATGCCCCTAAGCAACTAGTGCCTTAGCTGCAGACCCCACAGGGGCCCTTCCCAGGGATGGGCGGAAATAATTTATTCACACCAAGGTCTCCAGAGAAAGTTAGAGAACCAAAGTTTGGAGGAATCTCTATAGGAGTTCCTTCTTATTTATGGTCCAGGTGATTTCTCTGACAACAAATTAACAGGCAGAAATTTTAAAAAACACTTTATTTATTTATTCATTCAACACATATATATTGAGCTTCCACTATGCAGCTTCTAGCATTGACCAAAACAGTGTCTCCCCTCATGGAGTTTATAGTCTACTGCTTTCAGAAGAAGCACATGCTCACCAAAGAATACCAAGCCATGCAGAAAAGCACAGATGAAAAATTAACTTATGTTTTCCCTATCTAAAGATATTGTTGTTGTTGTTGTTGTTGTTCTTAGGTGCCACTAAGTCAGTTCCAACTCATAGTGGCCCAGTATATGATAGAATGAAGCACTGAAGCTTGATTTTCCTGTTAGTTTTATTTTCTTAATGTGCCAATACTATAACATCTTTTAGTGGCTAGGCAATGGACTCCTGGTATGGTGCTGTAGGATCAACACTTGGCTGCGAAAGCAAGGTAGGCAATTCGAACCTACTAGCTGTTCCTCAGAAACCCTATACAGGGTCTTATGAGTAGGAACTGACTCGACAGCACTTAACAACAACAAAAGGTAATATTGAAACATGCCATAATTTATTTTACTCCAGTTATTGAAAACTCAGGTTGTTTCCTTGTTAAAAAAAAAAGAAAAGAAAAGATTGGCCATTATTTTTAATTGTTATAATGAATAATTTTAGAGATACATTTTTTTGTGCATCCATGATCATAAGTCAGCTTACCAACAGTGGAATTGCTAAGTCAAATAACATGCCTAGGTAATGTCAAAAAGAGTCATTTCAGGTGGCTTCCCAGGTTTGAGAATGAATATGTGTTCTGCTCCTCCCTTAGCCTTCCATTCAGCACAGTTAGGGTATCTTGGAACTGAGACCTGGAAGAGGTTGAGATGCTGATAGCTCTGACCCTACCTACAGCTCTCACCCTGAGAAAGGTTTTAGGAGATCCACAGTCAAACATAGCTCTGGGAAGTCCCTCTTAGTTCTGTTATGTACCAGACAAAGTGAAGCCACAGAGGTCCCACTTAGTCTCACCAGACTTTGATGATTCTGCTATGCCCAGGATCCTGTGTGGCTGCAACAGAAATTGCTAAAAACAGAGGAGATACTGTTGTTGTGTCAAGTGCTGTAGAGTTGACTAAGGCTCATGGTGACCTTGCATGGGATTTCTGAGGAGCGACTGGTGGGTTTGAACCGCTGATCTTGTGGTTGGCAGTCCAGTGCTTCCCCTGCAGCACCACACCAGGACCCTGGTTGGACTCTGTTGTTGTTAAGTGCTGTTAAGTTGGTTCTGACTCATTGCGACTCTATATATGGTTTCCAAGGAGCAGCTGGTGGGGTCTATGGTTCGCAATCCAGTGCTGATCCACAGCGCCATACCAGAAGTCCCGATTGGACTCTAGGAAAGTCAATTATCCAATTAAATGTGTACAAGATGAAAATAATAAATGTCACAGAAAAAAAAAAAAAGGTGCTCCCTTTGCAACCTTGGTGGTGGTGGTGGTGCTATCGAGTCAAATCTGACTTACAGCAACCCTGTTCAACAGAGTAGAACTGCCCCATAGAGATTCCTAGGCTGTCATTTTAACAGATTACAATGTTTACATTGTAATCTGTTAAGATTAACAGATTTTCAATGTAAAGTAAACAAATATCCTCACCACTGGACCAATAAACAACACTCATGGAAGCAGCAGTCAAGAAATCAAATGAAGTATTGCATTAGGCAAATCTGCTGCACAAGACCTTTTGAAAGTGTTGAAGAGCAAAGATGTCAGCTTGAGAACTAAGGTGCGCCTGACCCTAGCCATGGTATTTTCAATCATCTCCTATGGATGTGAAAGCTAGACAGTGAATAAGGAAGACCGTAGAAGAATTGATGCCTTTGAGTTGTGGTGTTGGAGGAGAATACTGAAAGTGCCGTGGGCTGCCAAAAGAACCAATAGATCTGTTTTGAAAGAAGTGCAGCCAAAGTGCTCTTTTGAGACCAAGATGGCCAAACTTCATCTCTCATACTTTGGACATATTGTCAGGAGGGAGCAGTCGCTGGAGAAGGATATCGTGTTTGGTAAGGTCAGAGAAAAAGAGGAAGACCCCCAGAGAGATGGATTGGCTAAGTGGCATCATCAATGGACTCGAGTGTGGCAACAGTGGTGAGGTTGGCACAGGACCAGGCAGTGTTTCGTTCTGCTGTGCATAAGGTCGCTATGGGTTGGTACTAACTCGATGGCACCTAACAACAACAACAACAACAATCTTAATAGAAGCAGAGTGCCACTCCATTCTCCAGAAGAGCCACTGGGTAGGTTCAGACTGTCAACTTTACATTTAGCAATCAAGCACTTAACCACTGTACCACCAGGGGTCCCTCTGCAACCATAGACACAGTCATTTCTGAAGAGATCTCTGCTGTGCCCTCCTCAGAATTCTCTCCCTGGGTTCTGTGTCTTTTGATTCCTTGAATATCATGTCCTTGGTAGCACAAACCATTTGTGCTCGACTGCAAACCCACCTAACAGTGCCACCAAAGATAGGCTGGCAACCTGCTTTCATTAAGATTACAGCCATGAAAACTCAATGACACTTAACCACAACAGGTGGATGTGGAGGAGATGATAGGATGTGAAGAAAATGGTTATTTACTAGTCTAGGAATAGTGAACTTGAATGGGTAAGAGGAGAGAAGGAAAAAGAGAGCCAAAGTGTAAGGCAGCCTACATCTATCTCCTTTCCTTCCTTAAAGGACACTCAGGGTCCAGAAAGGAGGGACAAGGACATCTCAGCCACCTCATATCCTAGAATGACATCCACGCTGCTCTCTGGTAGTCAGAACAACGGCTTCTCATCATGACCAGCTCAGGAAAAACATTCCTCTGGGGCTGTGGCTTCTACTTTCTTGAAAGTCCACTGACAGTCCAACTCTTCTTAGAAGAATTGCAATCTACCTTCATCCTAGTTCCTTTATTCTCATATTTTTCCAAGGGATATTTAAAGCTAATATGCATTGCTTGGAGTCCTGGTGGGGTGTTGGAAGATAATGTACTGGACCATAAGGTTGGAACCACAAGGTCAGCAGTTCAAACTCACCTGCTGCTCCTTGGAAACCCTAGACAGGATTGCTATGAATTGGAACCAACTCAATGGCACGTAACAATAGCAATAATATCCATTGCTTATATATTTTTTAAACATGTAAAATGCAAATGTGCACAAAAATAGTAAGACATCTCTTCATCTGTAATTGTCACATAATTGATTTGCCTGATACTTGAATAAATCTGTAGCTGATAACAATAACAAAAACAGCCCAGTGATCCAATTCTCATAGTTGTAAAGCACATTTTCAGGGAATGTTGTTGTTGTTAAGTACCATCGAGTTGATTCTGACCCATAGCTACCCTGTATAGGGTTTCCAAGGAGCAGCTGGTGAGCTTGAACCACCAACTTTGTGGTTCAAACATCTTTGCATTCTGGGAGTGGTTCCTAACAGAACACAGAAAATGATTCAGAACTTTGTCTGCTCCCCAGTCCTGACAGCCTGTCTGGTCTTTGCTCCACAGACTATTGTTCCGGTTCAGTATGAAACGAAACTGGCCAATGGGCTGGTTAGAGGTCATGCCTACTCAGTCACGGGGCTGGAGGAGGTGAGTTTGGCTGGAGCTTTGGGGGGTTGGAGGAGCTATTTGGGTCACCCTCTTGCCCTAGCTGCTTCCTGAAATCAGGACGTGGCTTTCTGTGCTCCTTCATCATCTGTAGACCACGCCTCCAATCAAGTTCAAGTAAAGCACCTGGGACCAGAGGGGTCCATCTGAAATGATAGAGGAACCCCAGCAGCTCAGTGGTTAAGTGCTCAGCTGCTAACCTAAAGGTTGGCAGTTTGAACCCACCCAGCGTTTCCTTGGGAGGAAAGACTTGGCAATCTGCTCCTGTAAAAATTCTGTAATTTAGGGAACCCTATGGAGTCCTGGTTGATGCTATAGGATAAGGACTGCTAGCCACAAGGTTGGTGGTTCAAACCCACCAGCCACTCCTCATTAATCCTATATAGGGTCACTGTGAGTCAGAACTGACTTGACAATACTTAACAACAACAGGAAACCCTGTGAAACAGTTCGACTCTGTCCTATATAGGGTTGCTATAGTGGGAATCTACCTGACACACTCTGATCTGGTAGAGATAGGTCTTGCCACAAGATGGCGTTCAGTCTACTTTGGTTTTAGTGCTATAGATGGCAATTTAGCCAACATTTTCAAAAAACAGAAGTGTCACTTTGGTTTTATGAAGTTGACTCTAGGGCTCTTGTGTTCCTTGCTCTCACGTTCAGTAATAATGTTTTGCTTCCTCTAGAACTTCTGGGTTTCACTTTACTAGGTAGGAGACAGAAACCTTGTTAGTCCTGTTAAGCAGAGAGGGACAGGAGAGGGAAAGAAGGGGTGCCTTTCCCTAATTGGTCCACCTAGACGGGGAATCTTTCCATAGCTCCTCCATCAGTAGGGGAGTTTTTCTAATCACACAAGACACCAAATGTGCTAGCAGGGTCTCACTGCATTCACCCCACCCCTTCCTCCGCAGACCTCATAATGGCCAGAATGGGCCCTGGAAAATCACTTCTTAGCAGATGTAGAGGTGATGGGAAAGCACAGAACTCCTGAAGCTTCAGTCCTAAGGTCTGACCGTCACCTCACCCATTCCATAGAAGGTTGAGATTGATCTCCCAGATCAGGGTCAGGCAAGACAGTGCTCCTATGAGGGCTTCTCTGCAATCCCTACCCAGTCCTTTCTAGACAGAGGTGCCAGAACTTGATAGCCTTTTCTCTCTGCCAAAGACCCTGTTCAAGGATGAGAAGGTGAAACTGGTGCGGCTGCGGAACCCCTGGGGCCAGATGGAATGGAATGGCTCCTGGAGTGACAGGTAGGTGCACACACTCCACGACTAGGACAACAGGATGGGGCGTCAAGCCACCAAGTACTTTCAAATGGTTTGTCTGATATCATCCTTGAAATGAAAGCTCAACAGACAAGAGGAGTGCAGGTAAATGGGCTCCAGTGAAGGCTCAGGAGTGGAGCCACGGGAATCAGGGACCCAGAGAGCTTGCTGATGGCCAATGATCGGGAAAGAAAAATTCTAGAAAGCAAGAGATGGGCCCATGCAAGAGGGGCCTGGATTGTGCGTGTAACATCCTGTTGCTTATCTGTAAAATGGGAACAATATTAGCACCCACCTCATGTTGCTATGAGGAGAAAACGTGATCGTGTCAGGAGGGCACTAGGCTTTCCTTTTCTGGCTGCCCCCAGAATTTTACTGCTCTCACTGATGGTGGGCAGAGGTAGGTCCGCGGTAGAATGCTCGTCTTCCATGGAGAAGACCCAGGCTTGATTCCTGGCCAGGACCCCTCAGGCCCAATCACCACCCATCTGTCAGTGGAGGCTTGCATGTTGCTATGATGCTGGAGGAAGTTATTACAAAGGTTCCATAACATGTATGAAGTCTTAGCTTTATAGCCCCATTCCCAGTGCCTGGTTCCTGACTGCCTTCATTGCATAGAGGCTGGTCCTTGAGCTCCTTTCATATCCAGGAGGGGAACTGCATGAGACCATGGCCAGGCTAAAGCATAGTGGCAAGTCTGTGTGTGCCCTTCAGGCCTGCACTTTCTTCTATATACATTTTAATCCCAGCGCACTGGAATTCCTGGACCATTCAGCCACTCAGCAAGTATTTACTGAGTATTAATAAATAGCAGGTACAGGTCTAGACACTGGGGATGCTCAGTGAGCAAGCAGCCTTCTTGACAAGGTGTGACAGATGCTGATCCTTGTGTCCCCACTGCCTCCTGAGGACATTCACACACATTCCTTCACTCACCCCTGCAAGAATCCAGTGCTGACAGTGTGCCAGGCCCTATCCTACCATTTGGGGATTCGAAATGAACACAGGAGACACAGATCCATTAACTTCCTTATATTTCTCTGATACTTACTGCCTCAATCCACATCAGGCCTTCTCACTTCTTCCCACCAATAAATCATCCATTTCCCCACCAGTTGGAAGGACTGGAGTTTTGTGGACAAAGATGAGAAGACACGTCTGCAGCACCAGGTCACTGAGAATGGAGAGTTCTGGTGAGTCCAGTTCCCAGGAGGACCACAAAGGGTCAGGGACAGGGCAAGGAGCTAGAATCTCAAATCTCAGCTCCTGGGCAGAAGCTGTCAGACTCCAGGCCTTAGCAAATTTGAGCCTTCTTTTCCCCACAGCTGAGGCCCAGCAAGGAGGAGGCTCTGAGAGGAGCCTGCCAGGTCCCAGTGATGCCTGGGCCCCAGGACCAGGTCAGCATGCAGTGACTCCTCCTACCTGTGCCCCTCCCATAGCACATGCTGCTCCAGTTACCCATGCTACCTGGTCTAGGCCATTTATCTGAGCCTAGACAGCTCTCCTTACCATATTCTACCAATGCCAAGCTTCCCCTCACTCATATTACTTCTACTCAGCCTTCAAGTCTCAGCTGAAAGGGAACTTTCTAATCAAAACCAAGCCAACCTTATTGCCATCAAATCAATTCCAACTCATAATGACCCTGTAGAACAGTCACCAAAGGGAAATCTACTATGTAGTCGGCCACATCTTTCTCCCACAGAATGAGTGGCTGGTAAGTTCAAACTGGCAACCTTTTGGTTACAGCTTAGTGCTTAGCCACTGTGCCATCAGGGTTCCCTGAACTTTCTAAGGGGTCCCACATTCATACAGGATTTAGGTTAACTCCTCACACTCTCCGTGAAATTGCTTAACTCTGTTCCCTGACAAGCCCTAGTTCTCTTCCCTGTGTTTAGCACTGTGCCTGACACTCAGGGATGGAGCATGTCATACTTTCTGGAGAACTGAGTTGTCCAGCTCTCTCATCAAGAGCACTTGAGCTTGAGTAATTGTTGCAATGTGACAGTTGGTAATAGATACTTCAGAGCTGACAGGGTTTATCCCCAGAAAGGAAGAGCGGGGTTCTCTCTGTGACCATGATCAAGTCCCTCTGAACAATTTTGTTGGGCTGTGGTAGTCCTGAAGTCTTCCATTTCCCAGCCTCCTTCCTGCCTCCACGTGAGTCTCTCTCTTCTTCCATTCTCTTAGGATGTCATATGATGATTTCATCTACCATTTCACAAAGCTGGAGATATGCAACCTCACAGCCGATGCCCTGCACTCTGACAAGCTCCAGACCTGGACTGTGTCTGTGAATGAGGGCCGCTGGGTGAGGGGCTGCTCTGCTGGAGGCTGCCGCAACTTCCCAGGTGGGAGACACTCTTGACAGGGGAGAGGGTCCAAGCAGAACAAGGTCCATCTAGAATCATGCTATCATTTGTTGAGTGTCTACTGAGTTTCAGACACATCACTGTATTAAGCTCTCCTTTTCTTAATGAGAAGGAATCTATGATGCTGCAGAATTTGATACAGGGAGCTGTCTTAGAACAATACTTGGTGAGGCTAAGGATGGAACTGGAGCAATTTAACAGCCAATGGAATAGTTCAAGCCAGAGATGATGAAAGCCTAGACCAAGTCGACAGTAGTAGAGATGGAGAAGAGAAAGAAGGCAGATTTAGGTGGGGGAATATGGGTTATGGCAGAGTGACAGGAGAAGGAAGAATGAAGAATAACTCCAAGACTCCTGGCTGAGGACACATTGCAATAAATGCCACAGAGAAAAAAAAAAAGCACACAGTGATTTTGTGTTTGTTTTTGGTGGAGTTGGTTGTAGGAAGGGAAGGTCAGCTTCATGAAAAATGTGACATACCTACAGAATAACTGCGTCAAGAAAGATGTGTACCAGAGAATTGGATGCACAGATTAGAGTGGCATTTGGTTAAATGATACGAGCTCAATAAATAATTATGGAAGGAAGGAAAAGAGGGACGAAGCAGAGGGGAAGGGAGTCAAAAAAGACATTGAAGCTGGGATTGAGGTTCCGGCATCATCATCGAGTCCAAAACTCACTGCCATCAAGTCAATTCCAAGTCATAGCGAGCCTATGTAGGGTTTCCAAAACTATAAATCCTTATGGAAGCAGAAAGCCTCATCTTCCTCCCTAGGAGTGACTGGTGCATTTACACTACTGTCCTTAATGATTGGCAGCCTAGTGCCTAGCCCATAGCACCACCAGGTCTCCTTTCCTCTACATGTAGGGCCTTAAACAGTGGACATGAAGAAGACTGTCTGGAGAGGTAGTATAGGTGGAGAAGAAGAGGACCTAGAGCCAAATCCTGGGGATCCATAGCATTTAAGGGGCAGATAAGCAAAGTCAAGTTATTAGTAAAGACTGAGAGTGAATATTCAGAGAGGAAGGGGAAAAACTGAGTCATAAAAGCCAAGGGAGTGTTAAATGCAGGAAAGAGATCTGTTGATGAAGTTTGCAAAGTGTCCATTCATTGTGGCAGTTATGAGCTTAGGGGGAACTTCACTGATTCAATTTCAATGGGAGGAAGAACAAAGTTCTTCTAAGGGGGGGAGGGGAAGGAGGAAAAGTAAGTAGAACCAGAGAAAAATGAAGTTCTGATACATGCTACCACATGGAATCTGAAACCTTGAAATATTATGCTGAGTGAAGTAAGTCAGACACAAAAAGACAAATATCATATAATCCCATTTATACGAGATAGCTGGAGTAGACAAATGAAGAGACAGAAAGATTAGAGGTTACCAGGGGCTGAGAGGAGACGACAGAATAAATAGATTGCTTAAAGGGTGCAGAGTTTGTTTGGGGTGAAGAACATAGACTGTGGTGGTGGGTGCACTGTGCATATAATTAATGCCACTGAATCGTACACATAAAAATGGTTAAAACACTTGTAGTGTATACCCTTTGGTTAGCTGATGATGCATGGAGGGGATTGTAACTATGGCAATGAAACGATATATGATAGGATGAATGTAAAGCTAATGTTCTCCCATGTAAACTATCACATAACGCACAATAAAACATTTATTTTAAAAAAAGTTAAAACAGGAATTTTTATGTTATATCAATTTTACTACAATTAAATTAAACAAAGTTAAGTAAAATGGTGGCTATGGATTCTCTTCAAAGCCTTGGAACAAGATGATAACTAGAAAGAGAAACAGGGTTGAGGGAAAAATGGAAAGAGCCAGGAAGGAGTTAGCTAAAACTTGCTTCATTAGGATAATAATCTATGAGCATGTCTTACCATCTCTTCTAGCCTGTAACCTCCTGAGAGCAGAATCCTTGTCCATGTTTTCTATGCTACCCCTAATGCAGAGTTTTGTACCTAGTAAACTGTTGATGAGTACTTATTGAATGAATCTGTGTGAATTTGCATAATAACACCATCATTAATACTATGCTGCCATTACTGAATCTGAATTTTTTTTTAAAAAAGGACAAAGGGTGTTATGTGTGTTTTAAAATCTAATAGGCAAAAGAACATGAGATTCAAATGAACAAATCATATTACCCCCAGCACATTACAAGTGTTTGGGGCTAAGAGTTTAGGCTCTGAGGTCAGAGGAACCTAGGTTTGAAGTGAACCTAATTCTTTCACTTACTAGCTATGAGACCTTAGTAAGCCACTTAGCCTCTCTGTGCCTCAGTTACTCCCTCTGTAAAATGGGGACAATAATCTTCAGCTGTCTTAAAGGGCTGGTCTGAAGTTTCAGTGATTGGATGTAATCCAATGCTTGTAAGTGTTCAGCACATAGCAACATGCTGCATTCTGAAGTAACAGACCTATCTCAAGAAAGAAAGGCTATTCTTGTCATTATTGCTCTTATTTTTCATTGTTTTTATTACTATTATACTAGTTGACAGACAGCAAGTTACACATTCAAGTCAGTGCAGCTCCTTCTTTATAAAGGTAGTGGTTACCCCCAAATAATTAGGCAAATGCCTGAATAATTTTTCCACAAGTATGTACTGAGCATCTTTCTCTGAGGGTCAGCACTGACTGTACCTCTCCTTTCTGGGGCCCAGATACTTTCTGGACGAACCCACAGTACCGTCTGAAGCTCCTGGAGGAGGATGATGACCCTGATGACTCCCAGGTGGTCTGCAGCTTCTTGGTGGCCCTGATGCAGAAGAACCGGCGGAAGGACCGGAGACTGGGTGCCAACCTCTTCTCCATTGGCTTCGCCATCTATGAGGTGTGCAGCTCCCCAGCACGCCCTCCCAGCTGCTTTAGACAGGATATACACACCTTCCCAGGGAGGAGGCCTCCAGAGGGCCCTGTGGGCTTCCCTGATACACAGTAACCCCCAGATCCCTGTATCAGGCTCACCTGTGTCAGAGCCTCTCAGGTGTTTGGGATGAGTAAAGAAATCTGGGAGTGAGAGTAGATATGTGGGGAGTAAGTTCAGCATCAACCGGACAATTGCTGACATTCCCTTCTTGCAAGCTTCTCATTCCCATTTAGATCTGAAATCTGAACATTTTCTTTTTCTGTTTCTCCTCAAGGTTCCCAATGAGGTATAGAAGTGACCAGAAGCTGTGTGCCGCATTACCTGGGGGTCACATGTCTGTCTGTGGCACGACTATGTGGGCAGGACTATGATAGGAGAGGGCTTTGCTGTTTTATCTCAACTCCAGAAAAGGTGCCTCAAGGAACTGCATGACCCCCCTGACTACCGCCATCATAATGCCGGTCACATCCTCAGACTCACTGATTCACACTCTCACTCATTCAGACAGTCATTCACATACTCACTCACACATACTCACACCCATTTACACTTACACTCATTCACATACTCACACTCACTTATTCACACTCACATTCACTCACATTCATTCACACATACTCATTCACACACTCACACATACTCACACTCATTGATTCACACTCTCACTCATTCAGACGTACTCACTCATTCACATACTCACATACTCACATACTCCCACTCATTCACACTTACACTAATTCACTTACTCATTCACATACTCACACTTACACTCAATTATTCATACTCACACTCATTCACACATACTCATTCACACATACTCACACTCACTGATTCACACTCACATCCACTCACTCATTGACTCACTCATTCACACTCATGCTCACTCATTTACACTCACATCCACTCCCACCCATACACACACACTCACACTAATTCCCCCTCACCTATACACATATGCACTCATTCACACACATCACAATCATTCACACTCACATCCTACTCAGTCATTCACACTCACTTAGACAAACATGCTCAGACACACAGTCATGCACATATTCTGAGGGTGACTGCCCTCTTAGGAATGGAGGAATCACTGTCCTCAGAGCCCAGCCAAAATCCTTCCTGCTTCCTTGGGGTGCTTCCCAGTCTGCAGGTGACTTGGAACTGACAAGGTAAGTGGCACTGAATGTGGGAATGACAGACTTGACCTTCACTTCTAAACCACAACAGAAGAGGAAAAGGAGTAGGGAGCTCTGGGATGCTGGCTGTGAAATGGATGACCAGGGACTGGGAAGGGGCTCAGATCCCATGGGCTCTTCTCTCCACAGATGCTTGGGAACAAGCAGCACCTGCAGAAGGACTTCTTCCTGTACAATGCCTCCAAGGCCAGGAGCAAAACCTACATCAATATGCGGGAAGTGTCGGAGCGCTTCCGCCTGCCTCCCAGCGAGTATGTCATTGTGCCCTCCACCTATGAGCCCCATCAGGAGGGAGAATTCATCCTCCGGGTCTTCTCTGAAAAGAGGAATCTCTCTGAGTGAGTCCCAGGCCCAAAAAGTACCCATGGTCCACGGCAGAACTTGGAGGTGTGAGGCAGATGAACCAGTGTCCTCTGAGAGTTCTGAGATATGTTGACCAGGCTGCACCTCTTCCTCTGTTCCTGAAACCACTCCCCATATCTCCTTCCTTCCTTCCTTACTCCCTCCTCCTGACTTCCTCCCTTTCTTCCTTTTTTATCTCACAAATATTTATTAAGCACATGTGGGTTAATGTGCCAGACTGCAAAGCCATTTGAACTGCAAGGTCAGCAGTTCAAGCTCACCAGCTGCTCCTCGGAATCCCTATACAGGGTTGCTATGGGTCGGAACCGACTTGATGGCACTTCACAATAACAACAACAATGTTCTAGGTAGGAGTCCTGGTGTGGTGCTGTGGGTTCATGTGCTGACTGCCAAGTCAGTTTGAACCTCAAGGTCAGTGGTTCAAGCTCACTAGCCTTTCCTCAGAAACCCTATATAGGGTCACTATGCATCACAACAGACTCCACAGCACTTAACAACAATAACAACAATGTTCTAGGCAATCTTCTATGCACTGGAGATACAGCAAGTGAACCAAACAGAAAGAAATCTCTATCTTCTTGAGCTAAACATTCTAGTGAGAGACAGTGTACAATATATATACATGTTGTTGTTAAGTGCCGCCGAGTCAGTTCTAGCTCATAGCAACCCTGTATAGGGTTTCTGAGGAATGGTTGGTGAATTTGAACTGTCAGCCTTGCAGTTCAAACCAACCTTTTGGTCAACTATTTATCGTACCATGCCACACCAGGACTATATATATATATATATATACACCTACAGCCTTTTAGTTGATTTCAACTCATAGTGACTTGATATAGGCTTTCCAAGACTGAAAATGTTTATGGAAGCAGACAGCTTCATCTTTCCCCAATGGAATGGCTGCTGGGTTTGAACCAACAACCTTGCAGTTAGCAGCCAAATGCCTCACCCACAGCACCACCAGGGTTCCATATATGTAATGTTAAACAAATGATCATCAGAAAAAATAAAGTAAGCAAGAGGAATATGAAGTGTTGAAGGTGATTGAAACGTCAGGGAGAGTAGTAAAAGAAGGCCTTCCTCTTGGCTACTGGAGATGAGTTCATGGGCCCTGCCACTGTGATCTTTGACTCAGGAAGTAGAAGGTCTGTGGTTAGTTGATTGGGTCATGCTTTGGGGTAGCTGAATCAACCCAAGAGCCCATATGCCTAGCTTGGTTGCTGGGTATGGTACCCTACACAGGGTTGGTTCCTAGATGGGAAGGGGGCAGTGTTGGTTCTTGGGGTTCTCTTGAAGTCAGTCTTGACTTGGCTAATGAGAGTTCATGTGACCTGAGAAAATCCTCCCTGTGCTTTCTACTTGCTCTGGTGACACTGAATCCCGATGTTTGTGTTCCTCACAGGGATGTTGAAAATACAATCTCCGTGGATCGGCCACTGGTAAGTGGTATCGCTCTTACATGATAGAAGACTCAGAGGATCAACTCTTCCAGGCCAGGCAGGAGACAGGCTGGTGGTAGAGGAGAGAGTGGGTGTGCAGAATGATTACTCCATATGGCCACAGCTTTTGTGTGACAGGCCCAGAAATGAAGGTCCTGGGGCAACTCAATCCAGGGACTGGGATCTACTGAAGAGGATTCTAGAAGGGAGAAGCAGTTTGAACAATTAGAGGAAGAGAAAAAGGCCATAGGAAGAATGGATGACAAGAATAGCAGTCAACAATGAATTAGGTGCACTCTCATACAGAGGACAGAAAGCACACCAGTTCTGGAGTCAGTATCAAAACCTGGGTCATCTACCATCACGGGAGTTTGGTTTTAGTGTCAAGTGCATTTGATGCTCCCTGTCTTTTGAACATGAGTAATTAGTGTATTTATCAGGAGTTGCAAACTCACAAGTTTATGGGAACTGGCATGTCACCTAATTGAGTAGAGCAGGAAGATGCTCTTGGTGTCCCCACTGGATGTCTGTTCTCAAGGACAGTTGGCTTCAGTATTGAAGGGACAACTGCAGTGCTGGTGACTGTGACAATCTGCACAGACATCAGCTGCTCTCAGCTCCAGCTGCTTGCTGCCAACCAGACCTTCAATTTTACAACAGCAATAAAAAATCAGGGTATCCATATTAAATCTCCCTGTGTTAAATGTCTACTCAGAGAAGTTAAAAATAATGTATGTTAGTCAAAACTCATTGCGGTTTGGGTGAGCTACTTTTTCAGTATATTGACAACCAACATCATTAAAAAATAAGACAGTCAAAAGATCCCTTCCCTTGAGCAAGTTCAGTAAGAGTAGAGTAGAAAACAAAGCCACAGCCTCAGTCCATCTCTGGACTTGAGGGAGGAGAAAGAAGTTTCCTCTCTCCTCACTTCCAGGCACTCCTTTGTTCTCTATGTAACCAAGATTTCTGGACTCCAAATCTCACCCCAAACTGAGGACTAGGTCACAATGAAGCCAAAAGCCACTGGGTTTTCTGGGAACTTGCTTTTCACTTATTCTGAATTTGCCTATTTCCTTTTCTTGTGCAGAAAAAGAAAAAAGCTAAGGTGAGTGTATAACCCGGTGAGTTGGTGGAGAGCATGGAGCATGTATGCGCATGTGCAGACTGCCTCTTCTGCTGCCTCCAACCCTAAACTGTTACTGCCTTGGGTTTGTAATACAAATAGCTAATACGTGCTGAATGAAGACTATGTGCCAGGCACTCTTCCAGATGCTTTACATTTGCATCTATTAATCCTTACAACAACCCTATGAGATTAGCACTACTGTTGTTGTTGAGTGCAACTGAGTCGGTTCTGACTCATAGTAACCCTGTAAAAGGACCCCCAAGGAGTGGCTGGTGGGTTTGAACCACTGACTTAGCGGTTCAAACCGACTTTGCGTTCTAGTGCTTCATCCCACAGCGAGACGACACCATTTTCAGAGGAGGAAACAGAAACAGAGAGCTTAACTAACTTGCCCAAGGCCACACAGCCAGTAAGTGGCAGAGCCAGGATTTGGAGCCACGCAGTCTTGTTCCTGAGTCCCTGTTCTAAACCCCCATTTGATACTGCCCACCTCTCCAATGTGGGAGGAGAGGATGGCCAACTAGTGAATATGGGCCTGATGCAGGGGCGCTGAGAAACCAAGACCACCTCCTGTTCTATCTCAGAAGAGGATTTAGCTAAGCCAAACAAAGCTGGATTCTTGGGGCCCGGGCTTTCATTCCTAGGGTCCAGTGAGATAGTCACATCAGGGCTTCTATTGAGAGCGAGTAGTCTTGAGATGCCAGCTGCCTGCTCTGTAGACAGAACGACTTTCCCCTTCTCTTTTCCCTACCTGTTCCCCACACCTGTTTTCTCAGCTTTCTTCTGGGGAATGGGTGGTAGAGGATGCTCAGAGGGCCCAAGCTGCTGCCAGGGCTCTTTCCCAGGTGAAGCTTGCTGCAAATTCTATTTTAGGAGAGCGACCTCTCAACCTGAACCAAGTTACCAAGAGCCCTCGTTACCCCCAGCCCTGGTACAGCACAGCAGCAGTCTGATGGACTTTGCTTGCTACAGGTATCCAGATGGAGGCACCTCTTCCAAGGCTAAAGCAGGGAGAACCATCACCTGCATAACCACAGAGCTGCTGCTCACCTTGACTGTTGTAGGAGAAGAAGGGAAGCTATCTGGACAGCTCCTCTCTCGTTGTTGTTGAGTGCTGACGCGTGGGTTCTGACTCAAAACAGCTGGTGAGTTTAAACCTCCAGTTACTGTAGTCCTCCACCTATTCACCAGAGCCTCAGATAGCCCCTCCTAGGTGTTCTGGTTATAGCCACACTGCTGCAAGGACCCCAAAAAGGTCCCTGAAGGTGACCATGTGTGCTCAGAGCATCTCATGGGTCTTAGGGCAAAGCTTTCATCTGGAACCAGGATCTTTTGTGTGGTTTGGGCATCTAGTATTACAGTTGTTTAGCAACTTGAACTCTTTACTCCCCCTTGCTTACTTCATTTCCCCAGAAATTCCCTATGGTTTCTAAGGCATTGTAGGTTAATACGCTGGACTACAAAGTTGGTTTGAATCCCAAGATTGGCAGTTGAAGCTCACCAGCTGCTCCTCGGAAACCCTATATAAGACCACTATGGGTCGGAACTGACTCAATCGCACTTAACAGCCACCAACCACAAGTGGCCATAATGATGAGTAGTCCTTTGAGAATTTTGATTTGAATGCCGTCTAGAAATGACTGGCCTTTGGGCAGCCTTCATCTATGGGGCAGTAGCCGCAGGCATTAGAGAAGGTTTGGGGTTAGTGTTTATGGTGGTGCTTGGCAAGATTCATTCTAGGGATCAAGTATTGATGTCACCTCAACAAGCACTTAACCACCTCCCACCAGGGCCTGTCTTCAGGGCAAAACCTTTTTTCCCCTTTCTTCCTCAGTTATAACAATATCTGTAATTTTATAGGTGAGGACACAGGCTCAAAGAACTGAAGTGACTTGCCTAGGGGCACACAGCTAATGAGTGGCAAAACGTTGTGTTTCTGGTCCCCATCTCTGGTTTAGGCCCCTTAGACTCCAAGGCCCAGAGATGTGTGTCTGGCAGAAGTGCCCCTTGGCCACAACATGTTCACTGGCACACATTCCCCTCAGACTGTGACCTCCACTTATCTCAGGATCCCCACAAGCATCAGCAAAAACCCTTTGGTTAGAAGACAGAGCAAGCCAGGATCTTTGAGGTCTGCTGGGAGCCAAGGGGCACATGATCCGAGCAGGGAGGGGAGCTATTTTCCTAAGTCTGTTCATTGGAGAGCCTAGATGAACCATGAAAGACCACTGGAGGTTCAGAGACCTGTCAGTTCCTCGTCTGCTCTAAGAGACCATAACCGCCCCATTGCTCTCTGCCCCGCAGCCCCATCCCCTACAGCCTAGCCTTCTCCTCCGGCTTTTCCTGCAGGTGTACCAGCCAATACTGGCATGGCAAAGCCCTCTCACTGCATGAGCATGTCTTGAAAATGTTCCTTAAATGCTTTTGTAGTACAATTTTATACTCAGTATCCCGTTTGATTTCCACAGTAGCAAGGGCAAAGCAGGTTGTCATCCCCGTTAATGGATGTGTCAAATGAGGCCATAGTTGCTATGTCTTATGTGTGAGGGGAATGGCTTGGATTCTAGCTTAGTTAGTGTCTGACCTCTCACCCATTGACCACTGCAAGTATCATTTTTTCAAACTGTACTTAGCCAAGTTCAGAAGTCCTTGGAGGCCCCTCAATAACTGCCGTGACAATGGGGATCCTAGAGGAAAAGAGCTCTGCCCGCCCTTGCCCCCCCCCTGCCCCCCCAATCAGAGAGGCTCTGCTTTTAATGGCTTTATATGCACTGGACTTCTGGGGAAATTTTATTCCAAGTGTTTCCAAAGTCTACAAAATCTGTGAAAACTACTGCATGAGAGCATGCTGCTTTTCAGCATTCCTAACATTTCCTGTTTACTCCCTTGTCTAATTCTCCTCACTGTACCACGTAGAAAGCATTGAGACAAGGAACTGGGTTCACAGAGACATCTGCAAGTCCGTTTGTTGGTGGCTGAGATGGAACCTGAACTGAGGTTCAAGAGCTCCTGATTCTGATCTTTTCCTCCAGGAGAGAAGCTGCCTTAATCTGCCCCATCAGCCTGTCATCCTTAATTCTCTTTCCCCTTCCACTTTCCTCCTGTCTTCAGCCCATCATCTTCGTTTCGGACAGAGCAAACAGTAACAAGGAGCTGAGTGTGGATCAGGAATCAGAGGAGGGCAAAGACAAAAGCAGCCCTGATAAGCAAGGAAAATACCCACAGGTTTCTGGAACATGCAGCATGAACGGGGTGGTTAGCATACAACAGGGGTCTTTTTATGCTCTTGGGGTGCACGGGGTCCTAGGAGTCCCAGAGGTAGTGTGCCTTTGTAACATTCTCAGGTTCGGACCTGGCCCCTGACTAATTTTCTCAGCAAGCAAGTTGCCCTACAAACTGGAATGCTTTGGGGTGAATGTCTTGAGGGTTGGCTACTACAAGCCAGTCCTATGCATGGGAATGACAGGCTGAGGCAGGCCTGAGACAAAGCCAGCTTGATCCTGACTGAACTCCTGCCTCATGATAATGGAGGGATACAGAACAGTAGCAGAAATGGATTAAATGGGAAAACTGAGGTGTAAAACTTAGTGTGAATGAGGTTAAGGGACAAAAGTCCCAGGGCTACATCATCTATCCTAGAGTGCCAAACAATAGTGTTGAGAGCGGGGTCCTCTGAGGACGTAGCCTTGGTGACAGAGGCTGGAGTACTCAGAATGGCCTACTGACTTTTGACTTGCTGGGGCTTGCTTGGTTAGGATGGTCAGGCTCACAACAGTAGAAGGGCTCTAGCTGTAGAGAGAATAATGAAGGGGGCTGTTTGCATGGCTAATACACTCCTCTGGTTGGAGTGTCTGGTCTCTAGATGACTCTCACTCCAGTTTTGACGAGAGAAGAGCTATGGCTGCTGTACCTAGCTTCTGCCTAGGCCAGTGTTAAGTACCTGGCTTCATCAGGCCCGAAGCATTTGTTAAAGGTCTGTCCGTCTCCCTGATTCCTGTGAACTGGTTTTCTTTTATACTTTAATAGCCACACACTGACAACACTGACCAGGAAAATGAGGAACAGCAGCAATTCCAGAACATTTTCAGGCAGATAGCAGGTGATGTGAGTACCTCCAATCCCAAGGCCCCCACAGGTGCTTATTTTCACCTTAACTAACTGCTCAATTTACCAGTTGTTCATTATTGTTCAGAAGTGGTCACTTTGGGATTTTGGTGGAACCAGGGATACATGTAGCACAAAACCCCACAAGTCCTTGATCTATTGGGTAGCCCAGAGGTCTTCTCTGAGGAACATACTGCAATCTAGACCACTGAGGATACAACTTTAGCCCCCTCAGGAAAGTCCAGCTTCCCTGGAACACAGCAACTTCTGACAGGAATTTTATGGACAGCAGAGATTTGTTTTGCAAAACTCTTAAGCTCTGGCTGTCTACTTCTTTTCGCCTCAGGACATGGAGATCTGTGCAGATGAGCTTAAGAATGTCCTTAATACAGTTGTGAACAAACGTGAGTTGCTGGAAGCAGGAGAGGGATGGGCAGGGAGACCGTTCTCTGAAAGCTGTTCCTCAGCTTCTCCATACCCTCCAGATAAGGACCTGAAGACACAAGGCTTCACACTGGAGTCCTGCCGCAGCATGATCGCACTCATGGATGTATCCTTCCTGCCACTGCTTCCCAACCCCGCCATCAGCCCCTGTGCAGCCCAACAATAGGGGGATGGTGCCCAGTCAGGCAGAGGGGCACTAATGTATGCACACAGACTTAAGGGAGTACTGAGTCACAACATCCTGATGCTGGCCCAAATGGGGCTGCTTGAGGGGAAGGGAGTTAAGGAGAACATTGGGTTGCAACAAGCCCCTAACCACTGGGGTCTTGCCAAGCAATGGTGGTTCTCAGGAGACAGATTCCCTGGGTTAGAGAGCGGTCACTAGCTTTGATTTGAAGGGGTGGAGGGGAGGACAGTGCTAGTGCGTAGACTATGCCGGACAGAGTCTTCCTATAGTATCACCTTCCCTGTGGAGCTCCCTAGATTCTCTGCACCCCATCCCCAGCCCAATCTGGGGATTTTGTCATGTACTCTGTGGTCCTGACCTCCCTTCACCAGACAGATGGCTCCGGGAGGCTGAATCTGCAAGAGTTTCATCACCTCTGGAAGAAGATCAAGACCTGGCAGGTGGGAAGGGAGAATGAAGGTTAGGAGGAAGAGGTGCTTCAGAAGCTTAATGTGTTGACCTCGGTCCTCAAATTCTCTATTGCCAGAAAATTTTCAAACACTACGACACAGACCATTCTGGCACCATCAACAGCTATGAGATGCGAAATGCGGTCAATGATGCAGGTGCTGGGGAGGGAAGTGGGCTGGAGCAGGTACAGGCGTGGGGCTGAGGCTCTGAGGGTCACTGAAGAGAGGGAGAAAGGCCTCCTATGTGCTTTCCCAGGCCACCAAATGAAATTAGGAAGAGAGCAGGGTCCCTAGGGGCAAACAGAATGCAGGCCTTAGGACACCAAGTCCACCTCTAACATACTGCCCTCTGCAGGATTCCACCTCAACTGTCAGCTTTATGACATCATTACCATGCGGTATGCCGACAAATACATGAACATTGACTTTGACAGTTTCATCTGCTGCTTCGTCAGGCTCGAGGGCATGTTCAGTAAGTGGGGGCTGCCCTTTGACTCTCCAGTACCTTTCCAGCCAGCTCTCCCACAGAGACAACTGTGAGCAGTTGGCATCTCGGACTGATAGCCTTTCAATCTACTCCAGCCAGGTGGAACAAAGGCAAATTCCCTCTTAAGTCTCAGGATGGGATGACAAAGGGAGCATGGCTGGTGATGCTCTGTCTGGCTGACACTTGTGCTGAAGGACAACACTCAGCACAGAAGCCTCCTACATTACAGTAGTGAAGGCAGGGTGAGCCTGGCAACGGGTTTCTAGCATGTGCATTCTTTCCCTCAGGAGCATTCAATGCATTTGACAAAGACGGAGACGGCATCATCAAACTCAATGTTCTAGAGGTAAAGAATCTAGAAGGAGCACACCCCTGCAACTTACAATTCAAGGTGGATGACGAAGGCAGTGTGGTCCCACTGTGTGCTCCTCAGTTTCCAAATAGTGGTGGTGGGTGGGATGGGAAAGGAGTTTAGAGAAGGGAAGGCCAACAGGGATTATGGCTCAGAGAGAATAGTTCCCCCAATTACTTGATGCTGGAAAACACGTTCCTTCCTAGATCAGGGGAGGTGGCAGTAACCACTGCTTCTGTGAAAATGTTCCCAGTGCCTGGCATGCTAAGACTGTTCCTTCTCCCCTTACCCTAGAAGATTCCTTGGGTGGGGGTCTCCTTTGTTTTCATTCTGATCCTGGGACTTCTTTTAGTGGCTGCAACTCACCATGTATGCCTGAACCAGGACGGCCTTATCTAAGCCGGGCAGGATGACTCAAGATTTCAGTGTTACCCAATACTGCTCCAACTACTTACCTCAAAGGACCCAGAAGCTACACCCCAACAGGGTTCCAGGCGCCTCCTCCTAGATCTTCTTCCACTTCATTCCGCACTGTTTCACAGCATCTGTGGGTCCTTCACACTCAGCCTGATCCGTTTAGTGAAGGACCACAGTAGGAAGACAATTTTGTCCTTTTGTCAAATGGAGACAAGTACCTCTGTGATATGCTCTGAATCTGGACTTGACTGTGAACCAAATGCAAAGGCTTTGACCTCTCAGCTGTTCGCAGGGGCCTTTGCTAATGGCAGAGTTTCTGGGTGATATAAACTATGGTTGGCTATTTCCAGAGGTGCCATGGAATAAAGGCCTGGCAATCTTTTTTCCAAAACCTGACAGCCAATGAAAACCCTATGGAGCGAGCACAGTTCTACTCTGCAACACATGGGGTCAACCTGAGTTGGAATTGACTTGCTGTTAACTGTTAACTGGTTGGTGGCCTGTCCATGACACTCACCACATTCTTGTATTGGAGCTCTCTACCACCTTATAGGGCAGTAGCCAAATGAACACTACTTCTGCCGAATTGTTTCAGGATGGGCCTGCTCTGGGGTGAACTAGCTCAGTGGAACAAGGGAGGATACTTTGGGCTGTCTGACTCATAAGTTTGGCTGTATTCTGAAATGAGTTGATCTAAATAAAGGCCTGTGTCTGATTTCACTGTCTTGTTTTCTCACATTTAGATATCTTATGGGTTGGAATCAACTTGATTAGCAGTGGGTTTTTGGCCATAGCAAGACTGAATGAATTCCAATCTTACACTCGTCACAGTTTCAGAATAGGACAATGAAAACTAAGACTCCCCTCAAAAAAAGTTAACCAACAAACACCCCCAAAACCTACTTTAATCATGCCTATGGCTATTTCATGAGCATAGGAGTCATCATATGAGGGACATATGAGGGACACAGCTGTAGGTGTATAGGAAAAGAATATCTTATCTGTAACTGGAAGGGTCAGATACCTGAGTGGAATGAAGAAGAAATGTAGTTTTTAATCCGAATTCGTCCACAAACTGATCTCTTGTACAAAGTGGGACAAAATCCTTGAATGTGGCTATTTGTCATATTATCTGGACCTTGGATTGTGGAACATCTATAAACAACCTGAATTCCTGGTATGGCACTGGACTGCAAACCACAAGGTCGACAGTTCAAACCCACCAGCTGATCCCCAGAAACCCTATACAGGGTCACTATGAGCTGGAACTGACTCGATGGCATTAACAAGAGTAACAGTATACCCATCTTACATTTTCTACCCAATACCTCTTCGTTTCCAATACCAGCATGGAAGAGAAAGGGTTGGTCACAAATAGGCAGACAAGAATAATTAACCACCACTTAATAAAAGTACTTTATTTTTTCTCTTGTATTTGCTTTATATCTTGTTTTACAAAGTTATGAAGTTCACAGCTTTATACCAAAACGTAAGAAGGCTAGGCAATCTGCTTATAAACATTTAAGTGTCATCTGATTTGATTCTTCTATATTCATATTTGATATTTTTTTAAAAAAGAGAAACCCAGGACACAGATTTCTCTTCACCAGATGGACCTTCAATAACCCTTCCTCCTTAAGCTCCTCCTCTCCCAAGTCACTGGGCTACTACCTTGACTTCAGAACCTATGTGAGGAATTGCAGTCACCTTGGAACCCAGAAGGGCCATTTACTTGGGGATTGGAGAAGGGGTTAGAGGTCCTATCTGGTAAGTAAAGGGCTTCGTTTACATGAGGAGCTCATATCCATTTGCACATGGAACTCAGTGTGGACCAAATCACCTCCGCTACAGGGTCTCCATTCCTGTGCATTAGACTGCTCCTCACCAACTGAGGCTCCTGAGCACTGGGGCAGAGATGAAACCACTATCTTACACATGCATCAGACATGGACTTCATAACAGCTCTAGCGACTCTCCTTTAGGTAATGGGAACAAAAGCTGTAAGTAAGCAGAGTGTTTTAGCTGTATTTATTTGAGCAAACCAGAGAGTACATGCTGTTCAACCCAACTTCTCAATATATGTCAATCTGTCCTCCCAATAAATTCCATCCATAAAAAATACCATACTATTCCATTAAGTGTACACCTACTCCGACCAAATCACTCACGTGCCTACTAAAGCTGTCCATTATATAATCTACACAAACAAACACCCTTTGTTAGGCAAATAATCACGTTTACAGCATTAATACTGCCTATGAAGCATAGGTAGGTCAGGAGATAAACACTCAACTGCTAACTCTTCTGAGGAAGGAAAACAATGTCCCTAGAAAAGCAGGAGTGTAGTAGCAATGACTTCCTCACAAATTCAAATAACATCTGGTGGAGATGATTCTGTGCTCTTAAGAGTTTTATTTTCCTTGTGTTTTATTACTTTATGTAGTAGAGGAGTATGCCAAAACCTGTGAAAAACTTCAGCAGTAAACTTGGAAGTAACTGAAATCTAATCAGATCAAACTGCCATGAAAACACGGGCATATGCACATAAAATAATTTATGTGACAGTTTTCTTGGCTTCCAGTCTTTAGAAGTAGGCACAGGCAATTAAAAACAACATTCTAAAAATGGCCTCCAACTTCTTGTAAGAAATGAGTAGGCTTTTGTGAGGCCGTTTAACTATTTTTTTCCTTCATTAAGGTACTAAATACAGAATCACCACAAGTTCCTGAGCCACAGCTCTTCTCTGAGGGGAAGCAGAGGGCTAGAATCAGTCACGACATTGTGGGAGATTTTAAAAATAGTTAGTTGAAGCTCTGAATAACTTTTAGGACACTTAAAAGTAATAATGCACACCATAAGCAGCCAAGATACTTATGGTACTTTTATTTCTAAACAGGGAGATAAAACAGTACATTCTGGATAACACGCCAACCTGGTGTTAAAAGAATTTCACATGTTCTTGAAACAAAGACATCAATGCCACTGTTTCAAAGAAAACTTGAGTGACATGAGGAAAACTATTACATGTACAGGTGCCCACATGTATACACACTACAAAGGATCATTCATACATGCACACACAGGCAGATACACTGTACGAGTCTCTTGAAGTTAAACCTAAATCATAGCCCTTACTGATTCTACTAAGACCCTCAAAAATTCCCCACAACTTCCCAATTGCTCACATTCCCCTCCTCCCTGTGGAATAAAGGCTCCAGCACTCTCATCTCTTCAGACATGCTGCCAGCCAGAAAGAACAGAAGGCCACCGATGCAACAGCGTATTCCAGGTTCACACTGCCCAGACAATGTGGAAATGGGGTGCCACTATAATCCAGCAGAAAAGGCCAGGTTAACCAGTAAGTCCCAATGTCCTTTCCTGGGGAAATCACCACTCCCAAACACACAGAACAGCTTGGTTTCTCTGGTCACCCTTACAGGACGGAGGGACAGGGGGTTGGAAGTTCCATAATCTGATACAGAAACAGCACAAATATACTTTCTGCAATAAAATCTTCTCTGTTCTCCCTAAGCATCATGCAACTCTCAACAATGTGGTTAACCAGAGTTCTCCAGTTACAAGGACAGGAGCAAATCCCTTATGGGGCCTGTCATTACTCAGCAGAGCACCTAGATTAATTGTTAACATTTTGTGAATCAAGTACGAGCCAATGGAGCCTTTCCTTGAAAATAAGACATAGTTGCACATATAATCTCAGGGGAGGTCACAGACCCTGCTGAAATGTATCTAGTGTAGTGTCCCTGCCCTAGACCCTGAGCACAGGAGTGGGGGGAGCCCAGATGCTCTGCAAGTACAGAAAGTGACAGCCTCACACCATGAAGTTTGGCATGTGGCACTGGACTCTCTGCCTCCTTCCTCTCTTTCTCGCTGAAGAAACTGTTCTGAGTTCTGAAGATTCAAAAACAAAAGGTTGGAAAGCAATAGTCCTACAGTTTTACAGGTACAGAGAAAATAAAAAAGAAAGCAGTTCCACTGAGGTTCTGTTCATTTGTCTACGCTCAATGAACAGACAGATTCTTTGCCTTCCATACTTTCAACTCTTCTGTCCCAGCTAGCTGGGCAGTGAAGTCAAAGGCACTAGTTTCCAAAAAAAGAAAAAATCTCTAAAAAGTCTATGTACAGCTTCAAAAACTACACTCAGAAGTTTTATTCCTAACTCCCCGCCTTGTGTGCTGCACCTGGGTGGAAAGTACCCTGTGAGTCCAGAGCTACCATCAGTCTACATCAGTTAGAGTCCGGGAAACAGGAGTTGGCCAACAGAGCAAACCAGAGGTCTTAAACCCACAGAAGGCTTGGAGAGTCAGGAACTGGAAAGGGAGATGGAGGTTACAGCTCCAGTTCAATCAGCAAAAGCTGCTTTGCACTAAGCATTCTAGCAAGACTTACAGAGGTTCCCTAGGATGTACTGTGTGATTGGCTTTTTGAATCTTGAAATACAGTCAGCAGAGCAGTCATTCTAGCTGATAGACTGAGTGTCTTTTAGCATTTAAAGCCACTCTGTCCATTTACAATGCTAGAGAATATTGAAACACAATGCACATAATTGTTAAGAAAGGAAACTATTGGCTTTCAATTTAATATCCAGTTATTACAACTGGAGAAATTAAAGTGGATTCTGCAAACATTAGCATTTGAACAAACTTGTATTAAAAGACTGACTATAGATCTAAACCATATAAGAACATAAACTAGAATTCACAAGCTGAACATCAATAAAGTATGGGTAACCAATTAAGATCAGTATCTTCAATAAACATCTGGAAACACTAGTAGCATAAATCACTATGCCATACTGCTCCAGAGGAGTATAATTCCTTAAAATCTGTTTATATCTGACAACCCTCCAGCAAGAACTTAAAAGTATAACCTATCATCCCATGGAGCTGCCCAGACTTATGTTATTGGTAAGCCTGGCACTTTCTCCTTCACTGCTTCCCTGGGGAAGGAAAGAGAAAGGCTTGTATGAGGGGCTGATGTGAAAAGAGTCAAACTAATGACTTCCCAACATGGGAGGCAAAAAACTTCATGAATCAATTTTGCTATCATCTTCAGCATGTCGTTCAATGTGTCCCGCAGCATCCTATGGATAAAGGGGAAAAGGGTCCATGAGGAAGAGTTGGCAGTAGGGCAGGAGAAGCTCATGGGTACTAAATACAATCCATGGGCGAAAGGTACTTTGCTAATTTACATGAAAGTACATACTTAAAAGTAAGTTCTTGTCTTAGCACAAATGCATTATTAACAATACTGGTGCAGAAAATGGATTTGAAACATCTAAATACATCCTTTTTAGGCTCTTTATCCAAAAGAGAAAACTACCTAATTCTTCCTTTGAAATCTCCTTACCAATACCAGTTTGTTGTTTGTTTGTTTTTCATGTCCAAAAAAGAAAAATGCCTGGGCCTCCCTATTTTTTGGCCTTCTTAACATTAAGGCAAAAGAATTTGAGAGCCCCTTGGACTTTGTCTTAGAATTTATTCAGAATATATATATATCTTTTCCCTTAAACTGGGATGTGTTCAAGAATCAACTAAATTATCCAAATTGTGTAATTCAACCATATTGTCCTCTAAGCCAGGGAACGGCAAACTTTTTCTGTAAAGGGCCAGATAGGAAATAGCTTTGCAGGCTGTAGAGTATCTGTCACAATCAGCACAAAAGTGTTATGAACAATGTGTAAACAAATGAGCGTGGATGTGTCCCAATAAAATTTTATTTACAGAAACAGGTAGGCAACTGAGAGTGAAGAAGTCTTCATCCTAAATCCTCTGTACTCAGGCTTGGTAGGGATGGGCAACTTAAGACATTTGCTATGCAAAATGAGGGTGCTATAAAGGCATGAAGTGACAGGCTTACAAGTTTTCAAGAGGGAGTTTAGTTTCAGAGTGTGCAGGGGAAGGTAAAATCCCCACTGACTAGTTTTTATCTTGTCTAGAAAAGTCTGGTGAAAGGCTATGGGGATAAAATTCTTAAGATTCAATAGTGAGTAGTTGTTATCATGACTAATTGTGATGGTCACAACTGTAAAGGTAGAAGTTTTGTAACATAAAGGGGGGGGGTAGTTAATCTTGCATTTCAGGAATAGGAGACCCTAGAACCACCAAGGGAGAAGAGCATGAGCAGAATGTGGGACCCTATCCAGAGAAGCAGCAACACCAGAGATGGAGGCAGAGATGAGGACATGGAGAGATAGAGCAGTTGAGGACTCTAGACTAATGGAAAGAGAAAGACTGTGTGCTGGCTGCCTGGAGGCAGGCTTGCAGAATATGCCCTTTGGTTTTTTAAATGATTATATATTTTTGAGTGTTTTGGTGTACAATACCCCCCCGAAAAAAAAACCCCAGAGGTAATAGAAGCAAATACTGTTGAATGATGACCCATAGAAAAGACTGTATTGTAATCATTGCAATGAAACAATGAGTGTTAAAACCGATGTTTTCCCTTGTTCACTATCACTCAATTCATAATAAAAACTTAAAAAAAAAAGAGAGATAGAGTCAGATTTGGCTTATTTATAAGCTGTACATTATAAACCCCTGCTCTGAGCAGTCTACTGAACCCCAGATTAACCTCAAGTCCCACTAATATACCTGTTTGGATCCTTTTCTTGCAGTGAAAAAAGCATCACAGTTCTTCCAGCGACATTTCAGAGTTTGAAAGTTTGGATTCGTGTGGTCAGTCAGCAAGTGTTGTTTCAAATGATCTATGACACCAAATATTAGAGAGCAACCATGCCACTGACAAGAAAAAGAATGAGACTCAGTTTTATTAAGGAACACAGGAAACAAGCAATCAGCACTTTCCTCATTTTTATCCCATGTTGTTGCTGGAATCAAGTCGATTCCAACCCATAGCGACTCTGTATAGAGTTATGAAGAGCAGCTGGTGAGTTTGAACGGTCAACCTTGCAGTTCAAAAGACTGCAATCTGGTGCATAAACCCACAGCACCACACCAGGACTCCAAACGGAGTTGTCAGAAGTGGAATTTGAACCCACGCCTCCAGGGGAGACTGTGACCTGAATGCAGTGCCTTGGACTACTCAGCCTTCCTGACTTTGTATCCCATATGTACTATGAAAGCAGAAAATAAGCTTCCTATTCTTTTAATTTATTCTTTGATAGAAAATATAACAAAGTAATCAAATTAGTTATCAATATAGTGAAAAACCTTGAAAAAACTGGAAATTCTGTTGATTTGTTAGATAGTCTGGAAAATGTTGGCAAACATTTTTAGAAGAGATATTGTACAATTAAGTTAAAACCTTATAGCACACCATCATAAAATTAAGTTTCCATCTCAGTAATATTTATTTAAAAAGGCAAAGAACTTTCCAATAATATTGGAAAGTTTATTAATAATTTGAAAACCACTGACTTATAAATCTGAAAATCTAAATGTTTAATAAAGAAAATTGTATTTGTAGGAATATTTGTTGTAGAAAACAATGTTTCCCATGGAAGGCTAACTTATCCCATAATTTTGTCACTTTAATTGCAATCTTGTGATTATTGACAACATTCCTCATATGGATCAATTTCACTTCTTAGTCAGAAAGCATAAAGACTCTTTGGCTTTGCTCTTACCTTTCAGGCTTGTGATTCTAACATGATTACTTCTAAAGCATTATGCAAATTTACTTTTCTTCTGTACTATGCTATTCCTCTGGGAGCACTCGTGGTGCAGTAGGATAAGCATTAGACTATGAACCCCAAGGTCAGCAGCTCAAATCCACCAGCCACTGCACAGGAAAAAGATGAGGCTTTCTGCTCCTTAAACCTTGGAAATCATATACAGGCTTACTATGAGTCAGAACCAACTCTAAGGTACTTAACAATAACAACAATCCTATTGCTCTACCTTTAAAATGAGATAGTATTTCCCCCATTGCTCCACACAGATTAATTTCTAATAGTACATTCTGGAGCCTGTGGTACTAGATTTTCCTGGCCTTCAATAAGAAGACGAAAGCAAAGATCAGGATGCATAAAAACTGAAAAGTAAGTAAGTTACAGAGAAGTCTAAGTTGAATTTTTAAATGGAGAGGATCATATTTTATCAATGATGAAAAGATTAAAATTTTGAAACAAGAGGAAAAATCAGTGCCATACAGTTTTCTTTGAACTTTACTAATATTGTTGTTAAATACTGTCAAGTCAGTTTCAACTCACTGTATAGGGTTACCAAGAAGCAGCTGGCGGATTTGAACTGCCAGCCTTGTGCTTCAAACCAAACTTGCGGTCCAGTGCATTATCCTGTAGTGCCACACCAGGATTCCTTCTACTAATATTATAACTGACGAAACAAAGTACATGTTTATTTATAAGGAATAGTGTGAACGTCTGGACAGTTAATCACCAGTCCCAACTCCAAAATACAACCCAGTGAACTGAGGTTTAGAACTTTAAGACTACACATCTTTTATTTTCTTATTCTTCTATACTGACAAAGAAAAGCACATTACTAGTATTTGTAATCCCTAAGGAGTGGGTTTAGTTTTGTTGTTGATAAGTGTGGTTGAGTCAGTTCTGACACATAATGACGCTGTATAGGGTTTCTGAGGAGTGGCTGGTAAGCTCAAACTGCCAACCTTGCAGTTCAAATAAACCTTTCAGTGCAGTGCTGTATCACAGTGCCACAGGTTATGAAAATGAGCACTTCCACTTTTTTTCTTCTTCTTCTGGCATTACTGATATTTTTGTAAGCATGTATCATTTTTATAATAAAAAACACAAAAAACAAATCAGAGACAACCTTTGAGTAGAAGTTATTTAGATATATTTCATGTCTTAAAGCAGATTTTAATTACAGAAATACAGGAACATTTTCTGTGCAGTTTAAAAATTAACCTTCCCAAAACTGTAATTTTAAAAAGAAAGAAAAAAAATAAATCACAGTATCATAAATAAATAGACCCTTCCCCTAATTTTTAAAAAGTTAAACTTCCTTATTCTACAGTGGAAGATATAAATAAGATATGGAAAGCACAGCTTTACTCCTTACCCAACAACGGTAATTCTGCATCAGATTTAGCCTCACAGCCTGAATACTGCCATCATAACAGCCAGTATAGATCTGGAGAAAGAAGTTAATCCTATCAGACCAAAGCAACACTCAAAAAAATAAACACAAAACACCCTTAAAGTCAGAGTCAAAAGTTATTTGAATGAAGGGCTTCAAAAAGTTCATGGAAAACTTACATTATGTTTTAATCCCAACTGACCATGAACTTTTTGAAGCCCCCTCTAGAAACTATAAGAAGGTAACACTAATCTAGACCCAAACCAGCCCAGAGTACTAGGATAGGAAAGTATTTTGCAGATAGTCTGGTCTAGGCACTTTTAAGTGGTGTTCCTTAGAGCCATTCTTGGGGTTGTGGCTGAGGGTCAGAGTGGCAGGGTGAGAGGCACCCCTTGACACTTTACCTGCTATTGGGCATTATATATTAGGTGTCTGTATTTCATTAGAACTGCTCAGTTTAAAAAACATTCATTTTGGTTTGACCGTATCATTTAAAAATAAAATTAACAAAGACTTAGCAGGGTAAGTGAGTTAGCATCTCCTTTTAAGTCTGCCACTAACTATGCCACACTGGCCAGATCTCCTGATTCCATCCCAATGTTCTACTCAGATCATGTCTCCGGAAAAGCCACCTATTTTCTCTTATGATTTTCAATACACTATTTAGTGGTGGTTAATAGATCTTTATTGTAATTATATTAGCTATAAAAAGATAGAAAAATATTCAATAAATGACACATACCAGACAGAGGTCACTTTTGGATGTGACACTTGAATATTTAGTAAACACATTCAAAGACAAATATTTGACATAGCAAATAATACTCACCATACTTTTATGAATGGTCATACACATTATCATGTCTTTGTGTCCTCCATAAACTTGCAATCGATCATGGGACTTAGGCAGGAAAAAAAAAAAAAAAAAGCCAAAGAAGTAAGGTTATTTATACTTGTGTTTAATAAGCATTGTCTCTAAGGGCTGTTGGCAGATTTAAAACTGAGACACTAGGCTGAAATATCACTAGCATTCTAACAGAAATTAAACGTAATGGCAGTCTTTCCAGTAAGTTTCCCTCTTCAAGGGGGTAGCTGGTAATTAGAAATAATAAGACCAATTTATAAGGTAAGATCAAAAACTCAAACTTAAAATTATATTCCAAAAAGAACTAGACAGGCTTTAGAGAAGAGACTTAACTCTTGAGAAACCATTAAGTTTTGCTGTATGTGCATGTGTGTGTGTATATATATATATGCTTATATTTATACATATATACACCAAGAGAGGGAGAGAGAGTCCTGGTGTAGTGCTTTGATTTAATACGCTGGACTGCAAGGTTGGTTTGAACTGCAGGGTTGGCAGTTCAAACTTAACAGCCACTCCTCAGAAACCCTACAGGGTCACTATGAGTCGACATGGACTCAACAACAGTTAACAATACACACACACACACACACAGTCAGCCTTCCATATCTGTGGCATTTACAGATTCCACGTCTGTGATTTCAATTTCCATAGACTGAAATAACCAAGGCCAAAAAAAGCAATTAAGTGGTCAAAGATTTCCCAGAAATGCTAAGAGGGAGCTTTAAGTGATATTTACAAAGCATTTATATTGTATTAGTTATTGTAAGTAATCTAGAGATGATTTAAAGTATATGGGAGGATGTATATAGACTATATGCTAATACTATGCCATTTTATATAAGGGATTTGAACATCTGTGTATCTTGGTACCTGCAAGGGTTCCTACAAGAAATCCCCCATTGATACTGAGGGACAACATGTGTGTGTGTATATATATGTGTATATATATATATATAGCTATACAAGGAAGCTTCAAAAAATCCACAAAAATATTCCATCTTTTCATTTAATTTTTCCATGAACTTTCTGAAGCCCTCACATCTGTCTACTATCTCAGTGCAGTTTTTCTGAAAGTATCATCTCTGGATAGCTGCTTTATAATTATCTAACATGCATAAAAAATGAAGACTGCTAGACTCCACCCCAGATTTACTGCATCAAAAATCAATACCAAACCCAAATAGGCAATCCTCCCTGCAAATACTCACCCTACCAAAAATATACTACATTTACATTTTACCTGTAATTCATAGACACGAACAAATTTATCCAGGCAAGCAGTCACCATCACTTTCCCTAGGATATTCACCACAGTCACCGCATGATTGTGGCCTTTGTAGATCCGCACAAGTTCACCTGTCTGCAGCCGAAGAGAGATAAGAGTCACTAGACAGGCTTTTAAAGCTCTTTCCAACTTTTGATATTTATGATTCCATAATTCTAAGAGGCAAACTGAGGCTTACTTATACACACAAGTAGCTGTGTTATTTTAACAACTGACATATTTCCCTAGGATCTATTACACATACATAATATAGGAAATGTACCTTCCTTGATGGAGAAAATCTAGCGTCACAAACAGAGAAGGCCACAATAACACTATCTGTATGTATTTCATAGCTTTTGAAGTACTTTCCCTTTTATCCTATGAGGTGGAATTATGCCCAAGTTTACAGAACAGGAAGCTGAGTGAGTATCAAAGAGTGATTTATTCATCCAAGATACCAACACCAGTGTGAATCTTGGTATCTACTATAGCCGTCTCTGTGACCTGAACACAGGCTCTCTGTTGTTTTCATGCATCAATTTTAAGCTATGTATTCACTTTTAGAGCTTCATATGCTCAATTTATCTCAAGTCAAACTAAATCTTAGATAAGCTTCTGAAGCTGTCCCCATTAAAAATGTTGATGAGGTCAAAATTTCTAGAATGGTCCACATTATCCAAGAACTTAAGCAGAGTGATTACTATTAAACCTTTTCACTGGGTAAGAGTTTAATTTACACTGTGACAGCTCTGAGAAATGCTTCAAGCTTAAACTACTATTTCTAGTCAAGAATCATTTACATCATCAACATGGCTTACGTGAATATTGTGGGCATGGACGGATTGATCACTGGAACCACTGAACACAAGGTCATTCACCACCTTAAAGACAAAACATGAAGTGGAGAGATGGAGCAGCTGGGAACTCTAGATCCAGAGACGGAAAGGGGCTGTGTGCTGACAACCGGGGGCAGGCTTGTAGGGTAGACCCTTTGGTTGGTTGATGATGCATGGAGGGAATTGTAACCATGGTAATGTAACGATATAGGATAGGATGATTGTAAAGCTAATGTTCTCCCATGTAAACTTATCACATAATTCACAATAAAACATTAAAAAAAAAAGATGGTACATCATTTTACCCAGTTGTAGAGAAGAGGGCTGTAATCATTCTGCTTTTTGTTCTACTTAATGCAATACACAACCTGGCTAGTATCATTCAAAACTGTTCCAAATCCTGTTCCCTTACACTATACTTACCTTCATACAAAGAATGGTTTTGCTATGGCCCTCCAAAGTTCTGAGGAGCAGTCCATTCCGTGCATCGCGCACACTAATGGTGCAGTCATAGGATCCCACAACCAGCAGCTTTCGGGCACCTTCCTGAGCTGTGGCGAGGCAGCTGACGGCCCGAGGGCCATGGCACTCAAAGACTTCAAGTCGTTTGTTATTCTGAAAAATTAGCCACTGTTATATGAGGTAAAAGCAACTGGAAAATCTCAAAACAAACCAACGAAAATCACTGATGGGGTATAAATGTAGTTTTATTACCTGTATTCAAATTCTCATATCCACACCATCCTTAACTTCCCAATCTCTGCCATGCCCACCCCAACGAACTCTCTTTGCTGTGTTCATGACACTTCTGATTCTGTCGGAGGCAAACTTTTAACATTCTAAGTTCATTTCTAGCTTGAACCCATACCATCTTTATCCTTATTAGAAACTTATCTTTGAGTTAGGAAAGAATTAGGCCTTGAGGCATAAGGCAAACCTCTGAGTTCACATTACAGAATAGGCTACGTTCATGAGACCCAAAAAAGGTCCAAACCACGTCAATGTTAGTATCACAGGAATGTAAGTCATTTTTCATGGTGTCATTCTTAAAATGAGACAGATTGGGGCAGCCTGTGACTCATTATTTGGCCCCAAATCTTTAGACCTGACTTAGTTTAGCAGAGTTACACTTTGGCCCTGGCACATTTGGGTTTGAGCAGACAGGAGGGCAGATCTTGTTTCACTCACCTCAGATAAGAACAGCTTTGAGTAGTGGCTAATTCTGTTGCTTCCTCATACAAGAAAACAAGGTAATGCCTGCCTTCTACTTCCTCCTACTCACACTAGTAAGTGACATGGGGATTCAGCCTTCTATCCTCCAACCACTAACCTTTATGTTGAAGGTGACCACAGTGCCATTTGCCAGGCCTGCATAGAGGATTCGCCATCTACTGTGGAGGCACAGGACCCGGTCTTCCAGATGTAACTTCTCCACACACTCCCGGGTCTGATGAAAGCATACAAAGTCTTATCATCAGAGGATAGTGGCAAAAATAACATAAAAGCAAATCCTTCTGGAAGCAGAGTCTATTTGAAATGATTTTTATAAGGAAAAACGTGGCATCCTTTATTTTGTAGAGGACTATCTTAGATTTTCCACCAAGGACTGCAAAGTCAGTTTGAACTACAAGGTCAGTGGTTCAAGTTCACCAGCCGCTCCTTGGAAATCCTACCTAGGGTCACTAAGAGTCGGAAATGACTCAACAGCACTTAACAACAGCAACAAAGCCCCCAAACTGCACATAACAATGAAAACAAATACAAAGTCTAATGTTAGCCGTGTTTCTAGTTTATGATGTACAAGGTCTTCAAAGAGCTGTATGTATAGTTGGATCTTAGTCTCTTAAATTAAATTAAATGGTCATAGATAAAAGTAAAATTTGAAATCTAAAATGGAAAAAAAGGGGTTTTGTTTATATGTTTAGATCTTGGATAACTGTACTAATCAAATTATGTGCTTTCCTATAATTAAGTCTCTGTTCCAATGACTCTAAATGTGTACTTTAAACTGGTACCAGGTTAGCTTTTTTAATTACCCAGATCATAACTACTCCATGAAGCTCTTAAGAATTTATAAAAACCCTAAACTTCACTCCTAACCATTGAGATTCTAATTCAGCAGGCTCTGGAATTATATTTAGAGAAATTTTCCTTAGTAATTCTGGCATGCACCTGGGTTAAGAACCATTATTTGATCTGACTTTCATGAAATAATTTTCATGAATTTCCCAGAATGAGGTTATACTGGCAAATCATTATCACCTAGGGCCTAGAATAGGGCCAGTCACACAGTAATTGTTCAAATTAGTTTTGAATGATACTAATTAAATATAACTTTTTAAAACAAGGTTTGAATGCTGATGCTAAAATCAAAATGGTTATTTATACATATATAGAATGGGAGAAGCTGTGAGCTGTCAAATTCTTTGATCTTTTCTCCCAACCATCTTTCATACCTAAAAGAGCTAATCTTTTCATTTCCTCCTATAAAATTACAAATAGAAATGTAGCATTACATAGGGGGTAAAAAAAAAACAAAAAAACCCAACAGTATATCTCCCCTAAAAGTTAAGATTCATATTGCCTCTGGCTATCTCACCTGAGGTCTTTTTATAACATAAAATGGGAAGGTCAAATACTATACAATAAAAAAAGGAACAAAATACTGGTACATGCAAAAACATAAATAAATTTCAGACATTATGGTAAGATAAAGCGAGGCATGAAAGAATACATGCAATCTGACTATGTTTTTATGAAGCTCATGCCCAAACAGAAATAATCTATAATACAAGTCAGAGCGATGGTTATTTTTTGAGGGGCTAGTGATTGGGAAGCATACGAGGAAACTTCAGGGGAATGGAAATAGTTTATATTTTAATCTTGGTGGTAGTTACACAAATATATATCTGTACAAAATTCATCACACGCTGTTTGCTTAAAATGCGTGTACCTTACTGAATGAAGTCATATTTCAGTTTCAGAGAGTGGTTTAAGATTTTTTTTTCTGGTAACATACAGTCCTACTATGCCATATATTATTTGTTAGAACCACTAAAAATATTAAAAGAATCTTTAACATTTTTTTGCTGAGTCAAAAAATGACACTGTATTTTTGTTTCAATTTGTGTTTACTGACAAGATTGTATTATTTCCAAATGGCTATTTCTATTTCTTCTTTTAAAGAAACTTTTTCTGGCTATGCCAATTCATACATTGAGATTTTTTATTTTTCTCTACTGAAAAGTGTAAGCTCCTTACAAGAAATAACTGTGCGTACCTATCCTATGTTGGGTAGTATCCTATAATACTAGTTTTTCCTTGAGAGATTATTTCTTGTCAAAACTTGTTTATATTTTGTACAGCTTTCTTATAGTATAACTTCCATAAAATAAAGATTATCCATGTTAAAAAGGCATTTTTTAAAGCTGGGTCAAGTATACATAGATGCAACCACTACCCCAATCAACTTTCACAACATTTCTACCATTCCAAAAGTTACTGCATACCCTCTTCCAGTAAATGCCCACCACCATTTCAGGCAACAGCGAAAGAAAGCAGAGTGGAGAGACAGGAAGAAATTCCGTTCCCTGTGACACTGCTGAGCTGCTGGAACAAGCACATATAATGTGATTTTTGGTTTCTCAGCACCCACTGACCTTAGTATCATAGCAGTGGACGGTGTGATCACTGGAGCCAGTGTACAGGGCAGCATGCTTCCCAGATGTCTGAGTAACCAGGAGGCAGTTCACTTTGGAGGTATGGCCATCAAAAACACCTAGGCATTTTCGATTCTAAAGTCAAATACAGATCAGGTTCTGGCTTTTAAAATATAGAAGGGCAAAGGAATGCATTTCCTCAAGAAAATAATGGTAGCAAGATTATTCACCACTGTGTCTTCCATGCCAAGAATGGTGTGTTGCACACAAAAGGTGTTTAGTAACTATTTGTTCTCTGAATGACCATCAAATAGTCACAAGGGCTGAGGTAACTGCACCTAAGTTAGCACAGCCATACCAGACATCATTTTAGGCATTTCACTATAAGATCAATTGGATTTCAATGCCTATGGCAAGGCTCTTCAACATATGGACCAAGGACTAGCCAATCCCAACAGAAGATTATTACTTAGATGAGTTTCTGTATAGATCAATGGCATATAAGAATGATTTATAATATTCAAAGTCACGGCAGGTGCCTTCACAGATTCTAATGGTCCTATTGTGGTTTCCTAAGGGACCTAACTGCTACCTCTGTACACATTCTGAGATCTATTTAGAATACATATATACATATTTCTTGCAATTTAAAGTTAAAGCTGAGCTCTCAAATTTTAGTTTTACACATACTTCAAGGTACCATTGCTTCTTTCCTTTAGTCATCCCTGTTGTCCTCACATTATTAGGCTAAAAGAAACGACACTCAACAAGTTTCTTTTTTTCTTTAGCCTATCACCTAACTGTGACTTCACTGATTTCAGCAATTTCAAATGAATGCTTTCATAGCATCTGTTCAGACAAAATAGTATTCCTAAAGTTTCTTGGCTATAATTGTTAATAAACAGGATTAGTTTGACATGAACCAAATTCAAAACTTAAAAGTTGTTTCTATGAAAATTGGGAGTATTGAACATCAGATTACACTAACTCCGGGGTAGTGAAAGAACGTTGATTTCCTTAGTAACTTAGATTTTACAGTTGATCAACTGTGATAAAAAATGTCTCCTCTAATTAACAAATGGAGTCCTGGTGTGGTGCTGTGGGCTAATACGTCAGAGTGCTAAGTCGTTTGAACTGCAAGGTCGGTGGTTCAAGCTCACCGGCTGTTCCTTGGAAACCCTATACAGGGTGGCTATGGGTCGGAATCGACTCAATGGCACTTAACAGCAACAATGTTGTTAGTTGCCATGAAGCTGATTCCTACAAGGGCTGTGACCTTCTGAAGCACTTTACCAGACCTTATTTTGAGACACCTCTGGGTGGTTTGAAACATCAACCTCTCATTGGTTCAGTACTTAAATCACTGTGCCACCAGGGACTCCTTTCTCCTCTGATACCTCTCTAATATTCATTCTATCTTCTATTCTGTAGTAACCATGAGACTAGCCTCATCATCAACTCTATGGATGAGACCTGTCTAGTCCACGCCTACTACTGCATCCCGTCCCTCTTGCCCTAGGTGACTGGCTTACAGAGTAAAGCACAGGACTCATTTGGTAGTGGGCTCCAGTCAATGATCCTGTGAGCACGAGGGGAACTAACTATAGGCAAGGTACTATCAGAGAAGGCAAGAGTAGAGAGACAGAAAGAAATCAAGTCTCCAGTAACAATGCTGGACTGCTGAACCATCTATATTTAAAGTGCGCCTAAAGCTCATCTCTACCTGGACAATCAATGCTGTTGCATGCCCTTGGGTTGAGTCTGACTCACAGTGACTCTCTAGGGCAGAGCAGAACTGCCCCATATGATTTTGTAGGTGGAAATCTTTATGGAAGTAGAATGCCAAGTCTTTTTCCCACTGCAGGAGCTACAGGGTTCTAATTGCTAACCTTTCAGTTAGCAGCCAAGTGTTTTTTTAACCATGGCACCACCAGAGTGCTTTAAAACACCCCTTTTATTATTTAAGAGAGTCTTTGGATAGTAGAGTTAATGTGCTCAGCTGCTAACCAAACGAAAAGTTAGAGGTATGAGTTCACCCAAAGACAGCTTTGGAAAATGGCCTGGCAATCCGCTTCCCCAAACTCAGCTACTGAAACCTACAGAAGACAGCTCTGTCCTCACACACAGGGTGGCCACGAGCCACATTCCACTCAACAGCAACTGTTTATTTTTAAAACTGCTTAAGAGACTACATGATGGATTTTCTAACTTGCAACCCAAATTATTCAAACTGATATAGCAACTTACCACCAAATTATAAACTCGGACAGTCTTATCTGCTGAACAGGTATACAGTAAGTTCCCAAATATTTGTATTGCATTTACTGCAGCTTGGTGCCCCTCAAAGCTCCCTTCTGTGGGTTCATCATCATCTCCTGGCTCTGAAGATATTTCTAGAAATCAAAAATATATTTCACAGACATGGTTGCTAGACCTTGTAAAAAAAAATATTCAAAAACCAAAACCATTAAACAATATAGTTGTCCCTGGATTAAACCAAAAGACTTCCTAAAGGCTACTTCCCTAGAAAAACATCACACTGTTTCATTAATGATCTTCATTGTGAAGTTCCATAAAAAGACAGGGAAGGAAAATTTTTCATTTAGGAAAAACACAGTGAGTTCTAAGTGATATTTGGAAAGTACCCAGTATTTCTTTACACACAGTCTCTACCCTGCTACCAGTTATTTCTTTGAACAAGACACTCTCTTTAGGCAGTTCCTTCTCAAAGAAAACACTGCTGGAGCCAATGACACATTAATAGTAATTCCTTGAAAAGATAGAGAGCCTTGGGAGCGGGGGAGTAAGAAGCAAAAAAGGCAAGAGTTGAGAGAGATCTTAACTGCTGGTCAAAGCAATCTTCTTGACCCTGTTTCCTATTTAAGTAGATTTCAACCCTAGCTTTGATCTCAGAAGTCTTTGTTTTCTAAAGTGCATTTAAATAAAAAGGAATTACCTGAAGAGTTTTTTGATCTTTTTATGGAGGAGATCACAGTCTGAGTTTCAGCCACACTAAAAAAACAACAAAAATCTTCTTAGCATCTGTGTGAGCAGGAGTTAAGTTTTCTGACTCATAATCATTTTTCTAAACAGGCAAAGTAGAAGTGAGATAAGAGATCATTTTTTCCACCTGAAATTTCTATATGAAGTAGAAATAGAGTTTTATTTTCTCCTTTACAATATTTACAACACAGTAGAATGAGAAAATAGGAGAGTTGGTCTCCATTGCCAGAGTTTTCTGTCTTCATAACACCTATAATGTTTTGTATGTATTTTTTAATAAATTTGATTTTTTTTTAAATTCTTGATTCATAACAAAAGTCTTATTTTAAAAAAACACACAAAACAGACAGACAGATGTTTGGGCAAAGCCATTCTGATCAGACCAACATCCTTACCTTACAGGGACGTCATCCTTACAGCGAGGGCCAATCTCACTGGTAGAGCTAACTTCGTCGCAACCAGAACGAGCAGCTTCTGGTGGGTTTTGCTCTGTGGAGTTCCCGAGATCCTTTTTAGATGGGCTGTCTGGTTTCTCTTCTTCAGATTCTGAAGAATTAATGGTTACAACTTCTTGCTGTGGATTAGGAATCTCCAGGACTTCCAGAGACGAGTCACTGTCTGGCTCCTCTCTGACACTCTCTTGTTCCTGACCAGGTCTGCCATCTTCCCAGGTGGATGTTGTTACTTTGCCCCCTTTAGTTAACTTTCCAGTCCTTGCTTTCCTTACAGGTTTGGCAGTAAACACATCCTGTTCGGTGTCACTGTTCTCAGGAACATGGGCCGCCCGTAGAGTTTTCTTCTTCCTTAGTTTTTTCTTTTTCTTGTTTCCCCTACTTTCAACTGATGTCAGGGTGGATTCTGCCTGTTGCTCAGGCTGGTCAGCTGCAGAGTGGAGCTCCCTTTCCAAAGGGGTTTCTGAAGTAAAGGATAATCTTGGGAAAGAACTGGTACAGGTTTCCGAACCACTGTTGCCTTTGGCTGGCTCTTCTCCTTCTTGATGTATGTTAGGAAGAGCAGTTGGTTGGGTAGAGGGAGAATATTCTTTGTGTCTGATATTTCCTTGCTCCATAGAACGCTTCAGTTCTTCACTAGCCTCACGGAAACTCTCTGTGAGCTCTGATAAAGACAATGTTGCAGTGATGACTGGGTAAACTGGAGTACTGTCACTGCTCTCTCCTGAGTTGAGAAGAGAAAAATTATTGCATCTTTCTTTGTGTCCGTTACTTATCACTGATTAAATCATACCAAATAATGCCGTTTCCATGGTAAGTTAACCAAAACAAGACTGTGAAGGTTGTCATTGAACCCTCAAATTCCCATAATCTACACACACTTCTATTACAGAATGTGCAAATTTTACCTTGCACAACTAATACATGTCTTATTGCCTACAAGTCTCTGTCGACAGGAATGGTTTCTTCTGATTTTTTTTTTTTTTCCATTCTTGCTTTAAATGTTCACACATTAAGCATCACTATGTTTTACTCTTAGTAAACACTTAGCTATCTACTTAACTGAAGCACTTTCACCTTTGTTTCTTCGTTGTTTTCATTATACATTTTACCTACTTAGCTCTATACCAGTAGTTTCATAGTCAGCTAAAAGTATGTTTCCTTTGACTTAGTTGTTTTATGTCTTAGGATTTAAATTGCTGAAATAATCACAGACACACTCAAAGATCTAAAAGAAACTAAATATTAAAAGAGATTTTTATATAACTTATTTATATATAAGTTATTATGCAACTACTCAAATATTACTCAACTAACAAAATTTTTTAAATGTCTTAGATAAAGTATTTTAATGACACAGGAAAGTAACATGATACATTAAGAAAAAAATAATCAGGTTAAAATAGACCATGATTTTTTACTTATATAAAGTTTGTAAACACACAAGATTTAAAATTCAAATAAGATATAACATTTTTATAATTTCCCAATTATTTACAATGAACATGACAACTTTTATAATTAGAAAGAAGAATCAAATAAAAACTGTTTTTGAAAGTTAGCTCAATAAGTCACTACAATGCACACCAGTGCTGGTAGCACCATAGTGTAAGTACTGAACTACTAATAGGCCAACAGGTCAAACCCACGAGTGACTCCACACAAGGAAGACTAGACTCTCTACGCTGTAAAGATTTACAATCTCAGAAACCACATACAGGGTTGCAATGAGTTGGCATCAACTCAATGGAGTGAGCTTTTTAGTTTATTCACATAAAACTTAAATTTCATTGTGAAAGACAATATGCATTTGAGGATATGAGATGAGGAGTTCTACAGGGTGTGACGCTGCGGGTTAATGTGCTGGACTGCAAGGTTGGTTTGAACCAGAAGGTTAGCAGTTCAAGTTCACCAGGGTCACTATGAGTCAGAAGCAATTTCATGGCACCTAACAACAATAACAATAAGTATTGCAACAGGGTTGCTGGTAGCGGCCATTGAGTCGCCCCCGACTCCAGGCAATCCATGTACAACAGAAGGAAATGGTGCCCCATCCTGAACTATCCCCATGAGCGATTGTGGATTAAACTGCTGTGATCCGTAGGATTTCCATTGGCTGCTTTTCAGAAGTAGATCACACCAGACCTCTCCCCCTGGTCTGTCTTAGTCCGGAAGTTCCACCAAAACCAATTCCGCATCACTGCAACACTGACAGAGGGATGGTGGCTGTGCATGAGGTACTCGGACGTCCTACCTAGAAAGCAAGAGTCTGCAACTAAACCACCCCTGCCCCTGCAACACAGTACACACAGTACTAGTACCAAATCTAGAGTCATTCTTCAGACCTGCTGTTTTCCTCAAGAAATCACACAATACCAGTTTGTGTGCTTACCTTTTCACCTAGTTTTTAATATAGCAATACTGTGGTTATGCAAACTTCCAACAGGATTTTAAATAGCTTCAAAGTTATTCTCAAATGCTAACCAGTATTGTTTTATGAAAGGAAAAACCCTATTTCTCAAGACCATCCAAGTTCCTATTAGATGAATCCAAACCTCAGAGTCCCCTGCTTTCCCTCATGGTCACCTACTTCTCAGGTTTGCATTTGGTAGTTAAGTGCTGAGAATTTATTTTGCTGTCTCACAAAAGCCAAATAAATTCTACATCAATCCCAATACTCAGAACTTTTCGGTTGCTAACAGAAAGTCAGCTAAATTACCCTATGCTAGAAGAAATTGGGGGGAAATTACTGAAATGTTTTCAAATAATCCCCTTGTATGATGAAAATTTCAATAAAAATTTGTAATAAATTGAGTTTTTATTTATTTATTTCACATGAAGTGACTTTACGCCACAGATACAACATAACGGCCTTAGTAGCACCACAGGATAAGAAAGCTTACATACTATTAGTCGGAGGTAATTCCTTGGACAGAGTACCAGCAGAGTCTTGTGGCACAGTGTTCACATTCTCCACATGTTCAGGAGACATGGGCTCTTGTTTAATCTGAACTGATGAATCTGGAGCTGGGACACTGCCATGGACTTGGAAAGTAACAGATGTGGATGATGGAGACACATGGGAAGATGGAGGGTCCAAAAAAACGGGGAAGAAGGGAGTAGGTAGCATCGTGGCATCAGCAGATGTTTGCGATTTGTTCCTTTGTTCTTGTGAAAGGCTACAGGGAACCTGGTCTGGATGCTCAGGTTCGTATGTTTCTAGAATGGGAAGCATACATACAAAAGAAAAAGTGTTATCTGTAAAGTCACTCATTTCTAAGCCAATTTGTATTTTTAAAGGAGATTTCAAATGAATAAATGTATTAATATAGTCCTTCATAATTCTTCAAAGAAGACTGTATAGAATCTATAAAAACCACCAAGATTATAGACAGAACAAGCATTAATATTCCTTTTTTTCTTTAGCTTTTTAAGTGGCTTATCCAAAATCATATAGGTACTAATATGAGATTCAAGATTTGAATCCCTATCTTTTCATTCCTACTCCAATATACTTGCTCTGTTTAACAATATTCAGTCCCCATTGGTTAGCATTTTAGGGATTATCTAGCCCACAGGACTATGACTGTGGGATTTCTACAGAGCGATGAGAAAATACTGGCCTTTCCATGACTACTTTCCAATGCCCACTAGATTGAATAATAAAATAACAAGCTCAATCCATACGAATCTCTCTGAATACCTTGTAATCCCTGTAGAATCTGTATTCTATGGGTCCTCAGTGCACTCATCTCCATAGTTATCTAAAAATAGAGTATTTGTTAAGTATTTTGAAATCCAGCTTCAGAGAAGATGCATTTTTTAGTAAATATTCTTCCGACTGTTACCTGTTGCTTGAGCATAAGTAGTCGCTGGACTTCAACATAAGCTGTTTGAAGTGCTGCACGAGCTTGCAAAAGGTTGTTATCCATGCACTGCAAAGATTTACTTAGTTCTTCCTCCCTTAAGGAAATATGCAGCAGCTGATCAACTTGAGAACGTTCTGTCAAAAGAAACCATAAAGTTTGGCTTAATAATAAGCAAAAGTTTTCCCTTTAATAATAAGAGTTCCACAGAAGATGAAACTGATACTTACTTAGGGTAAGTCATTATTTTCTCCCACAAAGGGTCTTTTACAATGACAAGTCAGAATTGGTAACAAGGTTTCTTACGGATTCAAGTGTCCCACACCACATGGTACCATCATGTTTTAATTGTCATCTTCCACCACTACCCCTCCATGTGAAATCTCTGTCTCAGGTATTCCAACTGTTTAGGTTTCATTTCCTATACCATTGTCTTCACTGAAGGCTTTTGCTTAGATTCGGCCCCAGACATGAACTGCTTACACTTCCCTCCCAATTCACATTTTTCCAGTTAAATTAAAATGGTTCTCTTTATTAGTAACTTTCTGAAAAAACTTAAATAAAGCTTCAAAATAGGACATTTAATGTACTTTTAATAATGTTCTATTATGTGTAAGCATTTATCACATTTGTTTCTCTTTCCTATTCAATATGCTAAGACCTCTCCCCTAAATTCCAGACCCACAAATTTAGCTAACAATTTGATATCTTTTCCAAGGTATCTCAAAGGTCCTTGAACTCAGAGTATCCAAAGGGGGCTTGTTATCTTCCTCTACTCTCATGGGATTTTCTAATTCTTTCCAGTTGCCTGAGGCAATATCCTGGATGTCTTCTTTGGCTCCTACCATTATCTATCACATCTAATCACTCAAGGTTCACCCGTCACTTCCTGCACCAGCTTTACACTGGAATTGGGTAAGAGTCCATGGAAAGCAAGAATCACAGAGTATATCAGTGAAGGAATCACTCTAAAAATTTCTCTCTTTAATTCACATTATATTAGCAGGCAAGATGCCGCAAACATGCAAAGTGAAAGAAATATTTATAAATGACCAACAGGGACAACATTTTTACTAAAAAGCCTATTCTCCTTCACCCAATGAGAATTTCTGGCATTATACTGACATCATATATTTCTTCCAAGCTATAACTAAGGAGTGCTGGTGGGTTAAACATTGGACAACTAACTTGAAAGATTGGCGGTTTGACCCCACCAGCTGCTTCTTAAGAGAAAAAGAAGGAATTAAAAAAATGGTCTGATACAATTTGATGAACTTTACCTACAGCTATGGAAGCAGTAGCTCAAAAGAGCGAACAAATTCTTACAGCAAGAATCATTCCCACCCCCTCGACACACAGAGTAGATAGGATGGGCAACTTGGACATTGGCTACCTGAATGGGGTTGGGGGAACCACAAAGGCAAGACGTGACTGGCTTACAAGCTTTCAAGAGGGAACCTAGAGCCAGGGGGCCTGGAGGAAGGCAGAATCTCCAGTGAGTAGTATCCAATCTGCCTAGGCGGAGCTGATGAAATGAAATGCAGATGGGTCTCTTGTGACACAATAGTGAATAATTGTTATCAGGACTGATTGTGAAGGTTGGAAATGTAAAGGTAGACGTTTTACAGCAAGGAAGGGAGGGAATAACTTTCCAGTCTAGGAGCGGAGGTCCCTAGGACCATCAATGGAGAAGAGCCGAGAGCTGAACCCTACCCAGAGAAGCAGTGATGCCTGAGATGGAGGCAGAGACGATGACGTGGAGTGAAGGAATAGCTGGGGACTTTAGATCCGGTGGGCGGGGGGGGGAGTGCAGGGGGCAGGCTTGCAGGGTATACCCTTTGGTTGGTTGATGGTGCATGGAGGGGATTGTAACCATGGCAATGACACGATATAAGATAGATTGAATGTAAAACTGTTAATGTTCTCCCATGTAAACTATCATAAAATTCACAATAAAACATAAAAAAAAATGGACAGTGCTTCTGTAAAGACCTACAGCCTCAGAAACGCTAAGAAGCAATTCTACTCTGTCCTATCGGAATAGAACTGACTCGACAGCAGTGGAATTTTTTTTTTTTTTAAAGCAATAACTAGATGTAATAAGATATCAAACTTACCTGCCTTTAAGGAAAACAATGATAATGTCAAGAAAATAATAAACAAACAGTGTTTGGTAATCACAAACTATGCTCTGTGTCAAACTGCAAAAATGCTGACTTGCTCTAAGAGCAACCTCTGCCAGAACACGCTGCACCATACCTTTTTTTCCTTTAATTTTCCTTCTTTTATTTTTTCTCTCAAGACTTGGGAGTTCAGGAGAAGATCCATCCTGAGGAGATTAAAAAAATGAATAATATTTATTATATAAAAGACTATTAGTAGGGAAGGAGCCCAGACAGCACAGTGGTTAAGTGCTTGGTTGCTATCAAAAGGTTGTTGGTCCAACCCACTAGCTGCTCCACAAGAAAAAGATGTAAGCAGTCTGCTTTCCTAAATATTTTTGCCTTGGAAACCCTAGGGGACAGTTCTACACTGTCCTATGAGGTCACTGTGAGTCAGAATCAACTTGACAACTGTGGGTTTCGATTTTCATTATGTAGTAGGGGAATGAATCAATTCTAAGACAGTTATACATATGGTCTTTCATTATTGCTATGATCTCTAACAGGAAAGCAGAAATACAAACATTAGTTGAAAGAATTTATCTGATTAAAAAAAAAAATAGAATTCATGACCAAGTATCCTAGAGGCAGTAAATGGGTTTAGGTGAGCCATTCCACTTTGGTGAAGCAAAGCATAAATAAAAGAATGAACTAAGCAGTAATATATACATCTGATTTCATCTTGGCATACTTTCAACTTTAAGCATCAGAAAGAAAATCTTTATAACAAAAAGTTAAACAAGCCCTAATATAAAAGTTTTGTCATTGGATTATCTCTAAACTTGAAGTGTAGTTCAAATTTTTCAACAGTGTCCACTCTACAGTGGCCAGCTCAAAAGAAGTGCTAGAATTTGAACATAGGTCTAAACCCCTTTTTTTGCCCTACTACATTGTCTTGGAGTCCTGGTGTGGCACTGTGGGTTAATGCGCCAGGCTGCAAGGTCAGCAGCTCTCCTCGGAAACCCTATACAGGGTCGCTAAGGATCGAAACCAGCTTGATAGCACGAACAACAACAACAGTGTCTTAGTATTATAGGAAACAGTCTATTTTCTCACATTGCCAGATTCTAGATAAGCAACTTATGCTTTCAGAGAAAGATCCTAAGAGGGTTAACCAACAAGAGACGGAGATGCCAAAAAAGCAGAATATTTCTATGACTGGGCTCATTTAAATGCACTCTAATGTACTAAAACCATCTTGTGCTAAGTCTAGCAATCTTGAGTCCATCATACATGCCCTACAAATGCAACACCAGAATGCCTTTCTTAAGTAGCAGTCCAGAATGCATCATGAAAACAGATAAAGTTACAGCTAAAGATGTGACTTACTCCCTGTGATATTAAAAAAACACTGGCTTGGAAACTAGTTTTAGAGATGACTTCATATTTTCCTAGTACTGTACATTCATATTAGATTACATCTAACTTAGTAGAATTAAAATTAAAGAATTAGTGAAAGAAACCAGTAGGATAAGAATATGAATTTAAGAACCAGAGCCTCACAATTCCTCTATGCCAGAGCTATGAATAGAGGGGAGAATCACAAACCCAAATACTCAAGAAAAATTGAACAGTTAAACCTTTTTGATAACAGACAAATCACTGTATTAGATGTTCTACAATAAGCTCAGGGAATCATACTCACTCCAGTGGCTCTTCGTTTCTTTCGAATACTCTGGCCGTCATTTTGTTCAGCACCAGAGGTGCAGCTACTGTCTGTGGCTGCATCCACCAGACTAGAGTTTGCAAGGGCTGAAGATGCATTTGACGAGACCATGTTTCCGTCTCCATTACTCTCTTGGACATTCTGATTCTCTGAAGGTGGTGTAGAACTCTCCTGGCTGCTCAGGTCTTTTGCCGAATGTATCAAAGGTATTGTAAAGTCAGAGGGTAATTGTGTACTATGTCGCCTTCGGGTAGCAACATTTTTGGCCATTTCACCAGTTCTTAGGGAAGCAGCCAGAGGTGAGATTTCCTGTTTAAAGCCCACAGTTACTTTCTGGCTCTGTGTAATCCTCATCGAGTTATCAGACAAAATGCTATGCTGAGAATCATTTTCTTTGCCTGTGTCTTCGTCACATAAGAAGCTATATACAGACGGAGCCCTGTCCAAGATCACGCTGCTCTCAGAAAGGCTTCGTTTCCTGGCCAAACCAGGGGGTGAGGGAATAGAAATACCTTCCCACTGGAATCCTTCTAGATTGGACAGATCAGACTCCCCATCCAAATCCAAGACCTCTTGCTCATTTTGAACCAGGGGCACCATTTCTATGCCAAACCTTAAGAAAGAAAAGGGAAAAACAGAAAGCATAAATAACTAAGCTATGGTCTGAGAACACTTAGGACTCAGATATGGTTGGAGTGGGTGGCATTTAACATGCCAGGCACTAAGCACTAAAATCACAAAAATGAGTAAGATGGTGCCTGTCCTTAAGGAGCTCACAGTCTACTATTAAAGAGACACAGGCATAAAATAATTATATTAGAAATAGTACAACAAATACTAAACTATAAGCTTAGGTTTTATTTACTATAAACCTCTAAACCAATAGCAATTTGCTGTTGTTAAGTGCCGTCAAATCAGTTCCAACTCATAGTAATCCTACTTAAGGTATCTGAGGAGTGCCTAGTGGTCTGAATCACTGACCTTGTGGTTAGCACTCCAGTACTTATCCTATAGTGTGTCACACTAGGACTATAAATACATAATTATAAAAGCAGCAAACAAACCAAAATAACAACAAAAAAACTTTTAAAATGCTAAGTAGTATGCTGAGAGTTCTCAACTAATACAAGTATAGAAAAGGGAAAAGGGGCAAAATAACCTAATTATTTCAAAAGAAATGTCCCCTAAGCCTGGAAGGCTGTATGTAATTAGAAGGCAGCAATTATGATTGCCATGCCAAGCAGCAAACCTATGCTGAGCGATGCTTTACCATTCAGAAATGCCTAGTACACGTCAATATAAGATGAGCAAAAACAGTACAATAGTGCTTAACATAAGACATTTTGAGATCATAAATATAGAGTACGTCAGAAGGGTAACTATCCTCAATTAAAGGCAATGAGAACAGTTACACTTTAAAGTGTACCATTCATTCTAAAACTGAACTCAAGAAACAGATACTGGTTTTTATACTTTTACATGGTGTCAGTTTCTAGTTTCTATAACCAAAGTCAAGGGTAAGTGAAAAAGAAGACCCTCATTCAGATGGATTGACACAGTGGCTGCAATCAATGAACTGAAATATACATAACAATTGTGAGGATGGCACAAGACTGAGCAGTATTTTCATTCTGTTGTACACAGAATGAAAATATGAGTTGGAACCAACTTGACAGCATAACCAAAGTAAGGGATTTCAGATTCTTTTCTGTGTCCCCATCTTATTTCTCAGAAATAGTTAAGCTTAATCTGAGTGCTCTTCTATGAAACATTTTATTATATTTGTCATAGGTTAACACTATATTTAATTATATATACCAGACTTCTACCATGTATATAATTTGTAAGCATTTAGTTAAATGTAACAATTAGAATTTGCTTGACTAAATCCAAAGGGTAGCTTTAGAGAGAGAGAAATAAAGGAAAACACAAAGAATAATCAAATAGATAATAAATGGATGGATAGATACTGAAAAGAAATACACACCTGGGTAAGCCTTTGCCCAATTCTTGCTTTTTCTTGGTCACTTGCTGAATGACCTGTTCCCAGTTGACATTTCTCCGAGATGCATTTAGAATCTGCCTGAGGGTCGGCTTGAGCCCAGATTCCTTCTCTGTCTCACTCTTTCGGTGACCACTAATGTTGCGAATGCGGCGAGCACTATTGAGGTTTGGCTCAGGAAGGTGTGCTCCAGTTTTGCTCTTCAAACTAATGTGCCGGGTTAGATCTCTCTGGAGAGAGGCGGGAAAGCCAAGCTTACTTAGTTCAGGTAGGAGTGAGGCTGGGGGCTGACCTATATCACTTTTTTGAAGCTCTGCATCCAAGCTAGTACTCTCAAAGCCTTCTGTTTCATAAGATACGTGAGGTTTAACAGGGTCAACAATCTGTGCATCTTCTACTAGAGAGGTTTTCAAGTCTAGCAATAAGCCAGCGTGGGGACTATCTACACATGTCATTTGTAACTCAGATTCTTTCTTGTGAACTGTGGAAATACATGGGGAACTGGACAGTTTTCTAGGTGTTTTCAGGATTTGGTCATTCCCCTCTTTCTCATCAACAGAATGAGTACTGCAGGATAAAACCTCTGTAGCTGCAGAATCCAGGGCTCCAATCTTTGTTCCACGCTTTTCAGTGTCAGATATCTCTCCATCGCTTTCATCTTCTAATGTGTGTACTTGAAACTCAATCTTCAAAGATCCTTTTTCAGACTCTTCTACATTTCTACTTGCTTTTGCATAGCTCCTGGTCCTTTTAGAAGTAGTAAGTGATGGCTTTGGCACTGATTCATGTGGCGTCTCTTTAGCTTTTTGTATTGTATTAGTTAAATTTTCACAGAGCTCCCTTTGAATGCCAAATATACTTTTATTCCCTTTAAAACCACTACGTAATTTGGATATGTAAGAACTATGATTATCTTCTAAAATGGGTCTATTCAAGGGACTTACGTGTTTGCCAGGAATAAAAGAATTAGTCTTGACATTTTTTGCAAGATTCTTTGGTTCTGGTTTTTGAGAAATTGATTTAGTGCCTGGAAGTGGAAGGTGTACGGATTTCAGTGTTGGCATCTTATTTGAGTTATGCTTTTGTTCTGGTTTTTCTGTAACGGGACAATCTCTTATCGCCTCATAGGAAGCTGTGCAGTCAGAAGTGGCTGTGTGAGGAAAAGATTCTGTATGTGTTTCATTTTGTGTTTTCAGCCTTGGGGAATTACTTGTTTCATCAGTTTGGGGTGCTTGTGTTCCTGTAGCCATCAAGTTAAAATCAAAGAAAGGCTTATCTGTCTTCTCTGACTTGCTACCAGTGAAGTCTTTCAACCCAGGTTGTGAATCCAGAGCCTTTTGGCAAGGGTAAGGAGTCCAGCGACGGAACTTTTCCTTTGCTACACTGCCATTCTTTCCACCCACCTTGGGAGCTATATCTGTTTGTTTAATGGTTGGGCTTTCCAGGTGCTCAAAATTGAAGTCAAATAAGCCTTCTGAAGAAAAGTTATCATTTGCAAATCCTTCAGGAGAAGGGTATGTAGCAACTGTACCAACTTTGTCATTTTCTTGCCGTAGACAATTATATCTCTCTTGGTTGTATTTGTTTGACTTATTGGATTTCTTGTTCCTTACTATAGCCATGTCTTCCATTTGACAGTTAGAATTTCTGTTTCTGCTTGGTTGAAATTTGTCTCCAGGGCCATTGTAATTCCAGCTATTTGTACCACGCACGCTGGATTTCCAGTTTCCGTTACTGCTAGTCATATGCCAACTGGAAAAGCCACCTGTTCCTTCAGAATGCCAACTGGAATTTCTTCCTGTACCATTATGATTCCAATCTACTGTGCCATTATTTGAACGCCAACCACCTCCAGAATTACTATGGTTGTGAAACCAAGTTGAGGAGCCTCCAACACCTTTATGCCACCCAGAACATCCTCTTTGTCCACCACTGTTCCTCGAAGAATGTGGAAAGCTGTTTTTTCTAGTATTATTAAAGCCATCTTTCTCCCATTTCCAGTCCCGCTGAGGAGGTGCACGATGGTGCCATACAGGCTGACTGTAATTCTCTCTGTCTTGGTAAGGGAATCGGTCTTCTCGTCTCCATTGGGGTCGTCTGTCTTCAGGGTTTATTTCTTGGCTGCTACTGGAAGCTTCATCTTGTCTGGAAGAAAATTAGGGTTTTTTTTAGCAAATGAAAGAATTTCTTATGCTTCCTTTAAAGCATAACCCACCAAATCCATCCCCCCCACCACACACACCTTTTCTCTTCCTTATTACACAGAATATATAACAAAGGCTATTTTTATTTCTAATAGTTGTTGTTGTTATGTGCCATCAAATTGGTTCTGGCTCACAGTGATCATGGACAAGGTTTCTGAAGAGCAGCTGGTGGGTTTGAACCAGTGACTTGCAGTTCAAACTGACTTTGCAGTTCAGTTCTTATCTTGCAGCACCACACCAGGACACTATTATTATTATTTCATATTTTTAAATCATGTACTTAAACTTGTATTTCTTAATTTAACTTAGAAATTAAACTGTTTTATTTCCCCTATCACTCCCAGAAATGTCTTTTAAATGACACATTTGTTCTACCTCCTCATTCCTGTTTTTTTGGTTCTGTTAAGATCTATCATCCAATTATTTTTACATTAGATAAAAGCTGTTCAATTCTATCTATAGGCTATGGTTAGTTACTGTAGTTAACACATTTTTATGTTCAGCTGCCCTTAATACTATGATTGTAACTTTTTTCTGAAAGACCCAGTGCTTAACCTATTTTACAGTCATCTTCACAGTGAACTCTTTATTGAGTACCCATTAAACTTAAAAGTGAGTCCTGGGGGCCGGCAACGTCGGGCGCATGGGGTCCCCAGCTGATCTCCTCCCTCCCTGCCTTCCTCGAATGGCGGCTGTTTATGCTGGACGTGTGGCCAGA